>NW_020799095.1:22023656-22049403 GCF_003259725.1 Athene cunicularia | reverse complement strand
GGGGAAAAAAAAAAAAAAATCCAACCAAATGTATCTGCTAATCACTATTCTGATTTCTTTACTCTCAAATAGAAAAGTATTATGATAATTTATGATTGCTGCTGGATTAATGGCATGGATGAAAAAGAAGAGCCCCCATAACAAAATACAACAGCTTTTTCCTACATAAATTGCATATTTTACATAACAACATCCTCCAGTTTTTTACAGTATTTACCATAAAGTCATTCTCTTTCAATTTAGCAAAGGATGTTTACTGATGTAAATTAACATAATTCTGAAATATAAACTCTAAGCACTGATACACTGAAATTAGTGAAAATTTGCTTACAAAGTCAAAAATCTCCCCCTTTAAAGGAGTGACTTTAACGACTCAAAAGCATGCGTGTTCTCCTGACTACTTTATC
Organism: Athene cunicularia; assembly: GCF_003259725.1. NCBI lineage: Eukaryota > Metazoa > Chordata > Aves > Strigiformes > Strigidae > Athene > Athene cunicularia. Next base: position 22,048,996 of record NW_020799095.1, on the reverse strand, counting down.
CCCAGGTGGACTAGTCTAGGGCATGTGAAAACATTCATTTTAATACAAAGATATGGACTGTATCCTTAGAGAAACAACTATTCAAACTCACTGCCTCAAATTATTTTCTTAGAATATATCAGCAAACACGGGGAATACACGTAGCACAAAACCCATGATATGCTGAATATACTTGGATGTCTGGGAAAACATTTCACCAATACTACAGTTTGTGACAAATATTAGCAACAAAAACTGAGCATCAGTAAAAACTGATGAGAATGCAAGATAGCAACATTACTGGATATAGTTACATACATTTAAAATGCAGGCATACTTTTTTAATTATATTTTTTACTTTGCTTTTTATGTACCTTAACTTCATGACGAGACTACTTCAAAAGCAACATCAGATACATCTTAAAATTTTTCCAACTCCCAGGCTTGTTATTTCCAAGTTGCTACACTAATTATGTACCAAGTCAGAATAAGCACATTTAAATTTCTCAACGCTTTCTTCACTAAAAGAAATATTGAAATAAATGGAACCTAAGGAGAATCTGGGACAAGGAAATATCAGAATGTATATATGCTGATGTATCATAGTTTTATAAAGGCTTTCTTCTTGCTTTAAGTAATATAACTGAATAAACTAAAAATAAACTTACACATTTTCAGACTGTAATTTATTTTATGCTTATGAGAGAAACAGTACATAATTCAAAAATCTTGTGTGAGTCGTGAAACTGTTCCCAATATTAAAAACTTCTCAATAACAATTTTAGCAAAACATATTTTAAAAAGTGAAAATTTTAAAATGGGAATTCGAGAAGTTAGTCATCCTTCTTATCATTTTACATCAATGCCTAAACAAGCAAATTTGTCCATAGAGACATTAACATTTGGTACTGTTTAATTTATGACTAAATGATTACGCTGTATAATATTTGGATTGTATAAGTGATTGATTATAAACATATTTAAACTAGGAGGAAAAAAAGTGACCCCACCAAAAAGCAGACAATAAACGCGTTAGAAAAATTTCTAGATAGCTGATAGTATTTTGAAATCTGTGAATTTCAAAAATATACTATTTGAATATTAGAAGCCTTAAAAGAAGGCTGAAGCACTAAGGCTTATGACTGGTATTCTTTAATAAATGTAACAAAGCAATCTGGGACAGAAAGCACAGGATTTGATAACTATAACTATGTAATCTGTAGAAAGATCTCTGGAATACAGCACATTTGGTTGTCTAGTGGATATATCCCTCTGTAGAGAGGATTAATCACAATTCTTTCCATGTTGCCCACTACTATTTCTATGTATCTACCAAAAATTCCCCCAAAATTTAGAACATCACAGAATAAACATCTTAGGGGCAACCTCTGCCTTCCAAAGTGTGCATCTGCCACCTTCCCCAAGAAAGCCAGCTCCAGAAGTGCACCCTTGGGTGTGAACTCTACATAGATCTCCCCACAACTGGAACCACAAGTATCTGAGCCCATATCAGCAAAGCATTAAGCACTTCAACTATTTTCTGGCACGTGTTCTTCCTTTTTTCTTTCCATTCTCTCTCATGGGATGAACTGTAAATTCTGCATAACAATTAACTACTGTTGGTAATAAGCTACCAGGGTTTTTTTGTTTAATTTGGGGTTTAATTAATCTCTCCATATTTAGGTGCTCTAGGGGTGATTACATTAGAGGAAGAAAAAGCTGAAAAGTGTAATTTACTACTGGGGAAGATTTCTGATGATCCTTAACTTCCTGGGGCAGAAATTCCTACTTCATGCTCGGAAATAAGCCTTTGAAGAGAGATGTACTTTAGTCTTGTGACAAAAATGTTCCACTGCACTAGAGGAAAAGATTTGTCAACTGCTGCCCTCATTCCAAAGCTTTATGTGCTTTTAAAATAAACTGGGAACAGGGGACTGGAGTGCCTTTTAAATAACTTGTGAAAATACGAACCCGATTTAATCTTCAACAGGAAATCTGCACATAGAATAGAGAACAGGTTAGCCGACAGGTTAATATATTTCATAGCAGAAGTTCATGCTATGTTTTCTACTAGGTGGAATTTTTTTTTCTTCTTTTTTTCCCCCCAGGGAGAGAGCTACATGCAAAAGTTGATTAAATTATTGCAGCCCTGGGAGACAAACAGCTGCCACCGTGTCATTGTCTACTGGGATAGCGTGGAGCCTTCTAGACAACTACAAACAGTTTCATATTTATTCATTAGTATTACTATAAAAGACTTCAGTGATAGTGAGCTACCAAAAGGAATATCATAAAGTAGAATGGGCCTTTGCCTACAGGAATGCATTATCTGCAGCCAAAGGAAACTATGTGGTACCAGCAACATCTCAAACTACTATTCCTTGTTCACCCAAGCAATTCCTGACCTATTCAAATTCAGCTCCAAGGAGACGATAATTTCTAGGTTTGCGAAGGCTCTGTGAACATCACCACTTGTGGATTCCTAGTGCTTGCTCTGATGGCACAACCACGCTGCCATCACAGGCGTGGATGCACAAGTGGAGCACGTGCAAGGCAGTTTTACTGAAGCAATGCCAGAAGGAAACATTCTAGTTGGCCCGCAGGCACCACAAGCACCAGGGCAGGCTCTGCACCTCTGCCCAACCTCCTGCGCACATGCCCAAGCAATGCTGAGGTCCATGCTGTCACACTTTCACAGCTCTCAGTACCTGAAACTACTACTTCAAGGCAGGTTGGCTTCATCTCTTTCAACAGCATAAATATGCCTTGAGTCTCTCATCTTACATCCTTTTTGAGTTTTCCTACAGGTTATATACTGCCATTGACTACACTGAGACATAGAACTGTGGAACTACACACAAGATTTCTGGTGATTGAGGATCTTTGTCTGTCTGTCTGTCCCACCCAGACAGGCTTACTGTTCTAAAGGCAGAACTTTAACACACTGATACATCTTTCAGAAGAATATGAGAAGATGACAATGAAATTTCTGACCTCCACATACTGATTTCAGGATATTAAGTCATTATATTGTAAATGTTCAGTCTTTCATCCAAAGACTCCATTCTAAATTCAACCATTTTAAACATGCTAAGCTGTCTCCAGAATGCTTTTTAGCTAACAAATGCCAATATTCCCAAGGATTTTTAAACAACTAAAAATGGGTATTTAATTGCACTTTTAATTGAAAGAGGTATATAATTACACTTTTATGCAACTTAAGTTTGTGGGTTATTTCCATGGTGTTCAGTTTTCAATACAAAACCTCGTTTGTTAATTCGTGTTTCCCTGTGTTTTTCCCATCTTAAAGGGAAGAAGACAAAAAAAAGATGATCCTGTCTCCTCCTTCCCTTGGGAATTTTTTGGCTGAGCTAGCTTATATTATGCTTGCACTTTTAAAATATTTTTTCTCTGGAGAAAGACTCTGCATTTCTGTTATCTTTTTCTAGTATGTTTTTCTATGGAGTCCTACCTAATTATTTTCTCTCTTTAAATGTTTAAATTAATCCTCCTCAGATTTAGCTTATGTTTTTGCACAGTAGTACTTGGCACTAACATTATTGTTATTGTAAGTATGATTATGTAAAGATAGGAGAGACATGAGACTGGCAGAAAGAAGTAAAATGTTTTCTAACACACGAAGCTTTCAGACACATAAGCCTTTCCTCAAGTCTGAGAACAGATGCAGGAAACCTCAGGCAAAGAACAGGTCAAGATCAATTTTGAGTTTAACTTATGCTACATTATTTTATAATTTGAGAGAAAAGGGTAGTTAGTATTCTATTGCAGATCTGGACCATATGCACATATCCTTCAGGATTTGTTTTTGGTTTTGCTTGTTTGTCTATAGACTGCTGAATATACTTCTGGGGGGTCACTGGTGGCACTTCACCCTTCCTGACGTCTTGAGGGTGACAGCATCACCTGTCCTCACAAGCCTGTGAAGAAAAATGTTTGATTTTGCCACCTTGCAGTTCTTTTTGCCTGTGTTACTGATAAGCTCGGGAACAGGCTGCTTAGAATACAGTAGCAAAACATGCTCAAAATTACCTGAAAAAGAGACACAGGATAAACACATGTGAAGCAAGTGAGCAATTTGCCTTACATATGCAGTTGTTGGATACAAAACTGAACTTGCAGCTTGAAACATGAAAGAATTTCCCCTGACTTTGCTGAATGTTGATGCTTCTGTTTCCTCATTCTCTGTAATTCCACTGGGGATCCACAGGATTTTGCCCAGGGGAGTTTTAATGTTATCCACAAATTGTAGTCAAGAGCCAGACAAGTATTAAATAATATTCATCTCCATATCAGAACACCTTTTACAGCACTAGACATTTTCTAGTGTAGGTCTTCCTTCTTTTGCTATTACTGTATTTGTCATAACTAAAAATTATCTGTATGTACACTTCCAAATCATAAACATTGTCACTTAATTATTTTCTGTGCAATTCATTTTTACCACATCTTTAAAAAGTAAAAAATACATAAGTTGATATGCTTCCTTTTCTTTGCCTTTAAAAATAAATAAATATATATATATATAGGGAAAGAAAAAAAATAGTCCATTCTAACAACATTTCTAAGCCTTGTATCAAGAAGACTTAATTAGTAGAACATGGAACTAATGAAAAGCCAGAAATCAAAGGGGGTGATAAAGGAGAGCAGAATACATACACAAACATGAAAAGAAACTAAACAATCCCTTATTTCTGTGCTTGAATTGTTAAAAGAATTCCTCCTCAGTGACAAAAAAAAAAAAGTATAATAAAATGGATGGCAGCTTGGTAACACTACATTTGTTCTTCTATATGTGGAATAATTATATAATTCAATCTTCTGGACTCCACTCCCACACAGAACAGAGGTATCAGATAAAAGCTCTACCACTCCTGGTAATACTAATTACAGATGTACTGCCTCCATGAATGTCTATTCTTATCCTTTATAGCAGCAACACTAACTAAAAACAACTGCAAGCCTGTATATATTACACCATTTCAGATCTATTAAAGTCCTTCTGCTTTCAACCTGCAATCTGTTTTGCTGGTTTTGTTAGTTTTTCAGATGAAGCACTGGGATGCACACACTGTACTTGATGCACTATGAGTCAGAAGCTCAAGCCCTTTTAAACTGTTTCCTTCACTTCAAACTTTATGATCCTACAACTTAACGTTTAGCCAACCTAAGGTCTGCTCACTGAAACAAAGGTTTCTCAAACAGAAATATTTGAAATTTCATTTACAGTGATAACTAAAGTTAAAAAATTTGCCCCGTAGAACTTCCACATCTTCCTGCAAATTGCAAAATTACCTCAAGGTTTATGTTGAGCTCTCTATTACCGGAGAGAAACTATGAAGAAAAACCTTGTTACTTACGAACAGGCACAAGCTTGTTAAGTCACATTTCATCTTTCATTGTTTTTCAGCTACCCTATAATTGCTTTAATAGCTCAGTCTGTACTTAGCCAGCAACCACTGTAGTAATTCTTCCATACACAAAGTTGTCACTTGATGTTTTATGAGAAGACTGTATAAGAAATACGTATGTTAGGGAGTTTGGATTCCACTGAAATCTTGAAAGAGAATATAATTTTTTTCTTTTTTAAATACGAGCAGATTTTTAGGGGGTTAAGAATTATTCCCTATTGTTCCACTCTGAATTGATCCATGGCACTTTTCAAATGAAGAGATTTTCTAAAGTCCTTTGCACTGTCTACTCTTATCAACAGGCAACAGGGTCTATGCGTCTAACACTTCTCATGAGCCACTCATGTAAAAGTCACTTTCATCAGTTAGAGAGCACGTGAATTTTAAAAACAGTTATAGAAATAATAGTGTTTAAATTTACTAAATGATTTGCTATTTATGAGTCATTCCTTTCACCTGCTCTGTATCAAAACACTCACAACTGATTTTTTCCTACACATGAAATAAACCTAAAACATTTGCTGCACTTGCATCGTCTTTATATCACAAGAGTATCACAGCTACATGATCTGTAAGTCACTCAGTTTACTAAGGTCATCCGATTTTGGTGTAGCTCATGGTATTTTTTTAAAAAAAGAGAAAAATTGTTCTGTTATTTAAAACTGTTTCACGAGGAGTTCTTTTTCCAGAGATTATATTTTAAATGATAAACTTTTACTTTCTAATGAAACAAAAGTTTATCTTCTGAGAACATTCACCAGTATCAGCTAAAGCCTCATAAACCCTCCATACTCAAAAAGATAAAATGCATTTAAAATTAACTTGCTTATAAGTTCCAGTGGTATTCACAGAAGTGGTTTTGCTGTACCACAGTAACTTTCCTAACTAATTAATTTCTTTTTGCTTATATTTGCACTAAATCAAAAGACAGCCCCTCTGTTTTATCATCTGAGGAATGTCAAGTAACCTGTGTTGTTTTACCCAAGAACAAAGGAAGTCTATTAGCTACAAGAAGAAAAAGCAATCAAACAAAAAAAACCACTACAGAGAAGGATCATCCGTATTAGGTCGCGTGTATCCCTGCAAATCTGCAATTCAAAATTTGAGATACTATTGTTTAAATGTAGCTGTTTAGACTGAGCAGGAAGAAATCCCAAAGCTGAGCTGAACTGGGCAACTGGAACTATGTAGCCTGGACACTTACGTTGCTTTTCTGACCCAAACTGGAGTGTCTGCACTCTTATGTCCAACAGTGCCTAAATACACTTAATTTTTCTGGTCATTCTTTACAAGCTGGTTTGACCAATGGAAAATATGAAAAATGTCAACTACTAATTATGTTGTTATTATTATGTGCTGTAATACAAAAAGCAGAAACTGAGATAAGGCTGAATATATCACCGGCACTACAACAGACACAGGGGACAGACCTGCTTACTCTAAAGTACAACGATTAGAAAATAAGAAACCCATTTTACAGAAAGTGTAAAACTGAAAATCCTGAAAATTAATATAAACCTAGTGCTGAATTTAAAAAAAAAGTGGCTCAATCTCAGTTAGCATTAATTGCTGCATTTCAAATTCACTAGACACCCTGAAACATTTGTTCTCAAATAATTTGCTCGCTATCACACAGGAAGCGTGTGGAAAAGTCAGGAACCGAACTGAGATCTGTAATTAAATATATCTAAACACATGAACAGTGCTAATTTATGTAAGTCAATAACAGTCCTACTTCTTAACAGTTTTATTTTTGTCTATCCTATCAAGTTTGAATTGGTAAATTTAAGTCTAAATGCCTAAAAAAAGTACTTGATAACTTAGAATAAAGCTGTAGATTATAAAAATTATCACTGGTATCTAAAAACTAAAACCACAGAATTTTAATTAAAAATTCCCTGTCTCTCATGTAAAGCTAGCTTTAGTTGATACACCATTAATTAAAACAAGAAGTAGTTCAAAGGAAGTAGATACTGCTGAGGAAACATTACCACTTACAGACTTAACTACATATATCCAGTAATGTCATCATTCCAGAAATCTGTGGTTGTTTTTAAATTACTTGAGCGTGTGTACTGTGGTTTGCCCCAGGGTGCTGGTTTTCCAGTCACCCACCCTGGGGACCTAGTTGGAAAACGTCACGGCTCCTATCCAGTTCCAGCAGCTTTTCCACAGAGGTGGGCCAGTGCAAGCCAAAGCCATATCCAAAATGGTGCTGGGAGGAGTTGCCCAGGGCCTGAGCCTACACCCCAAAGGCCAGAAACGTTCCTAATGTATCCACTTCTTTGTCACAGTAAAAGCACCCTAAGCAAAAGGAAGATGGACATTCTAAGAAATGTGCCTTCAAGTACAAACCAAATACTTATCATCTACTCTCAAATCTTAACCTCTGCACTTCCCCCTTAAAGGGGGAAAAGGTATGTATCTTAAAGCAGAGTAAAGGAAAATTAAGAAAAAGCTGCTGCTTCTTGGAATGCAAAACTGCAAAATGCCAAATATACTGTTTTCAGAAGCAAGTGAGAATGTAGTGCATTTAGCCTTTTTAAGACTGGCCTTCTCAAATACACAAACTAAGAGACTATTCAAGAGATTATTATAGATCTTTAACATTTACTAGTAGTTTCCAGTCCTAAAGGTTCCCAGGCACCAACTGCATCACTAGATTTAGCTTGCCTTTCTTAATTTGGCACAACTAAAATAAGCAAGATATTTCTTTTGATATCTTAAAAAGAATTAAAAACAGATTTAGTATACCTACAAAATTCACTGTAAAAATACCATGCTGTAAATATATGTACAACAATTTTTTTTTCTATTTTTCTTCAGGATAAGTATATTGGTCATTACTGGTATTATACCTTTTAGTATTTTAGAAATCTACCTCTGATAAAGGTGAAATTATGAACATGTGTATTTCTATATAGACACACTAGAATATTCTGATTAAAATAGTGTTTCATTTGTTTTGCATATTTCTCCCCTATTTTAATTGTTCATTAAATTTATCTAGCCATTTTAATAACAGGTGTCACCAATAAAGGTAGCAGACCTCTTACAACAGTGTTGCTTAATTAATTACTAAGTTCCAGTTGGCACAGATAATAAGAGATACAGTTGTGAATCAGAGAGATGACACTTAAGTATTTCTGTTTCCATATCTATACAGTAGTCCTTTATTTTATGGATTTAAAAGTCTATAAATATTAACTAAAAATCTCCAGTAAATAATATTAACAAAAAATGTGTATTATTTTTCTGACAAAAACGTCAAGGGGAGAGAGATCTAACAAATCTTCTTGCTAGTCATAATTCCAGATAATACCGTATTTATTGAAGTTTAAAATTTTGGATGTACAAAGTTCTCCTGGTCAAAGCAGTTACTGTACCAGCAGTTTCAAAAAACTCCAAAAGCCCCAAAATACTTCACTGAAAATAGCAAGCTTTGCTTGCTTGGCAGAGTTGGCAGAGTTATGCATATTTTTTAGATTTATCAAAACTTGCAAAAACACATGTCTTCTCTTTTATGGGACATCACGATTGCTCCATTTGTGGTAAATCTGCCCTGGGACACAGTATTTTACAAAGAAAATTGCATTACAATGGCCCACATTGTGCCATCTGTTTTAAGAAGAACTCTCCAGTGATTTCTGTAGAGAATAGTCTTAAAAAATAAATGGAACAAGATGTCCCAAAGTACTTTTTTTACCTAGCTTAAATACTTCTGATGAAAAAGATTCTGAAAAATTCACAGTGCTGTAGCATTACCACTAAGTTATCTTCTTAATCTTCATCTATTCCCAAATAGGGGAGAAGACAGGCAGACTGGCAGTCACACATGGGACACCTCCACGGCTGCAGAGGCAGATAAAGATCCCTACAATGCAGGAGTTGCATGGGGAGTCCCATCTTTCCCAGCAGACAAGACCTGCTGGCTCCCTTCCCTTCCGCTCACATGCCCATCAGTAACACCCTGCTGCCGCAACAAAGGCTGTGGCAGCAGCAGAACAGCCAACAGTATCATCCATATCAGCAAAAGCAGCCAGGCATGGGGGAGTGGACCTAGAGAGACCAGATGGCCATGAGCAAAAAAGTCTGGGATACAGCAGTCCCTCACCATTGACCGCTTATCTCGGTCATTCCACAGGATACATGGCAAACAGTGTGGATGCCACAAAGGATCACAGTGGGGAAGGGAGAGGGACCTTGCTTTCAGTCTGTGTCAACACTGAACAAATTTCATCATTCCACACACCTTAAATGCACTTCACCTGCTCTACAGAATATCAAAAAAGGAAGAAAATATTGTCATGTCTTGTTATTGTCAACTCTTTTAAGACTACTTCTCTCACACAAAATGCAGCTATAAATTTTAATGCTGTGAAAACACCATGGCTTGCCTTCTTTACTTAGTTTTGAAAATAAGATCTCTGTAAAATACCAAAGTAATCATAAACTTCTGATTTAAGTCCAAAACAAAAACTTTAAGAGGCATACTATCCTTATTTACACTGCACCAGAGCTCTTATTTTACAACAGATACACAGAGGAACATCCCCAGAAATCCCCATGTGAGGTCATCTGAAACCTCGTTCAAAAGAACAATAACCTTCTGCATCAGTACAGCTTCGTGTTATCTCATATCTGACTTACGATTAGGAAAAAATCTTCCATTAACTTCATTAAACACTGATTATCGAAGAATTCCGATATTTTCATAGCATAACCAATGCTCTTAGATTATTAGTGGGTTTTAGTCAAATGGTCTAGTTCAAAGGTATTGTACTCATTTACACAGTTGTCCAGATAAACAGCAGTAACATTATAAAATACATAATAATACAGCAGTAATTATAAAATACGTAAGAGGTGTGCTGAATCTAACTCCCACTCTCAACACATCACACACAGATACCACTGGTTTTGCAATAACACTTACAGGTGTTCTGGGTTTGGGACTGGTTTGGTGTTGGTTTGAAAGGTAGGGGGCATTTTTTTTTTTTTCATATTAAGAATTACTTTAGTCATGCAGACGATGCCACTGTCAAAATAGCTCCAAACTGAAATACTAGTAATAAAAAAAGTGCCATGCAAAAAAATTGTAAGAAAATTTCCAACAACTTAATATGAATTCACAGCAATTGCAACATCAGCATGAAGACACATCTTTCTTTCCCTTGCCAGGGAATCTTTCCCCCTTCACACTTTCCAGACATCATAGCCTTTAACTTATCCTTGATCCCAGCGTGCTGCTTTCTTCTAAGCACCACTTCACATCTCTGTAACTGGATGTTGCTCAAACACTCACCACAACATTTTGTTTGTTGCTCTTGTGATCTGGAATTCAACAAGGGCTTAGTTTATGCCCTCAAACAAAAAATTCCTTGCTCTACCCATTCCAAAGCCACAGCACATAGACTCACTTACAGACTGAGAGCTGTCCTGGCTCCTCTTACCCTTGAGAAGGAATGTGCCCATCTTGAATCTTCCACCTTCCATTCTCACATTCCGATGCCTCCCTCCGCAGCACAAGAGAACCCGGCAGCTGCTGCAGTTTCCTGCTCTGACTGTGCAGGATGCGGTCACAAGATTTCCACCCAGGTCAACAGGTTTTCCCAAAAAAACGCAATAGCATTTCCAGCACCTCTCAAACCCACACAACCATTTCTCTCTGTCTTTTTACCTACCAGGAAAATGATTCTAAGCATCTCTCTAACACACACACACAAAAGGAAAAACAAAAAAGTCAATGACAGATTTTATTTGATTGCATGTGGTTGGTTGTTCCTACCAACTTTTTCTGCTGCTTTGCTCTGGCAGTCAATCTGTTGTCTGCTCGCAAACCATCTTTAACAGTAGCACTTTGGCTCTCTAAAGAAGCAATCCTCAAGGAGTGCAGTTTCCACAGAATAATAAAGTACATTCCGTCATTTAAAAAGCAAAGGCTTGTTCAACCCTGAGCATCTTTGCCTAGGACCTGCTTGCTTTTACACAAGGCTGAAATTTGAGCCCCAGCACTTGGCAAACAGGAGTGCAGACTGACTTTTCACAGATCACTAACTGCTGTAATCTTCCCAAGTAGAAAAGTATATATTTTGAAATGGAAACACACGAAAACCGCTCTGAAATTAGAAGTAAATCAAGCACAACTGTGCATATGACAATCCTGTTTGCACCTGTCCACCAGTAATCAGATGAGTAGCAAATCACCTTCCCATGCACTGTGTCCATATGGACCAAACCTGACATTCACAGAAACTGGGAGAAAAGATGCACAGTTAAGTCAAACCTGGAGCTTAAGAAACATGGAGGCATCCTGAAATTTTACTGGAATTCCATTCCAGAAGTGGGGGAGGAGAAGTCCTCACTATGTGGCAATAAGTATTTGAAAATAAAGATGTAGATTTTATAATTCTCCCTCTTTTTTCCCTTTATTTCATATACACAGCAGTCCTCCACAATCTTCAGGAAAGAGGGAAAACAAAACTACCAAAACCCCAAAAAACAAAAAATACCCAAAAATAGCTAACTGGCCAAGCAGAAATCCAGTTTCTCTCTGCTGCAGTCGCTTCCACTGCGGTCACCACTGGCAGTGCCCTGTCAGCCTTTGGGATCAGCCCAAGCAGCTCCCACCTTCATGGTTACTAATCCCTGGAGTGCTCTATCTACATCCAGTGGAAAAGAAAAAGCAAGAACAGCTCAAGGACATGAAGTGAGGAGATAGCAGTCAGAGGATGTAAGACGTGGAGTATAAGACAGACATGGTTGGAATTTTCCTCAGTTGCTCTTTTGGTGGTCTGTTTTAAGAAATGCAACAGGATTTTTTTCCAAAATACCATTTTAAAAAGGGTGTACAACTAGGTGAGTAACTGCACTGAGCTCACCTTCTGACACACATTTCACTGACTGTAAAATAATGGGCTAGGAAGAAGCTTACATACATAGATTAACACTTATTTTACAAAACTCTTCTGTGTATCACTGAATATGTATTTCCATGTGGTATAAAAAATATGTAACTGTTACTAAAGCACTCCCTAGATTATATTACTACGTTTCCATAACTCTAAGATTCTTACCACCATGACACCAATGCAACAGTAAAAGCTACTATAATGCATGGTTGATTAATAACATACAGCAGAATAGAGGAATAACAGTGATCAAAAGAGCCACATCTGCAGACTGATGACAGAACTGTTCATTTTCTAAGATTTAATGTATGTATTTTTACATATTCCTAGAAAACGGAGTTGTAATCACTGTTCCAATATACAGCAAGATCCAGACGAATGGAAAAATAATTTTAAAAGTTCAAGTGTATTTTTCTTGTACTAAAAATAAAAAAAAAATTACATTACATTCACATCTGCACACACACATCTTCTTTTATGTACAAATCCATTATCAGGAAAAAAATCATCTCACGATCTGAATGTTATAAAACTAGTATCAGATCCATACATCTCCTGGCTTCAGTTCTCCAAAACGAGAATGACGTGATGACTGCAGCAGGACATTTCAAATACAGCTCGCTACAAAATCCCATGTTACTGACCACAAGTAACTTAACTGAAGCCTCTCTCAGGGACTACATACCACGAGTGAAACTCCTCCATACGGCAGCAGCAGGTCCACGCGCAGAAGGAAGGTCATTGACAATTTCAGAGGCATGAATTTGTCAGTCTAAATCCTAATGTCACTCCTTCAGAGTATCAGTAAGTTAGAAGCTACCTGCATACGCCTTCTATGCATCTGCTACAAGGGCCGTAATACAAATATAGCTTAGGGAAAATATACAAAAAATAAACTTGATGGACTTTGTCAAGATATTCACAATACCAGAGATCACATGCCAATAGTCAGCATTATGATGCATTCATTTTATACTGTATATAATTTTTAATGTAAAACTTTGAAGTATAGGAAACATTACACAGTCTAACTCAGTATTTCAGAATAAGGGAAAAGTAGTAACTGGAATCCAACAGCACCAGCCTTCCTCATTTACTATTCCCTTGTTTCATCATATTCACCTTTGCAAGTTCAGATCCATAAAATAACACATTGCCTTTTGATAGTGTTTGTTATTCATTAATTTTACTAGCCCTGAACATTTCAGCGGTTATTATTAAATACATCTCTTACTGAGCTACAATTACTTGGATTCCTTTATAGAGTTAATTTTTGTACTGTACACCTAACAGGGTGGCACCAGTCTACCTCAGTAGTTCAGACTACCTATGAAATACTGGCCAATATTTCACTTAGATTCAAATAACATGTCACAGAACTGTTACTCCTACTAAAAGGATTAAATAAATGATGTAATGGAAACCTATATACTGTATTATTTATAAGCACTATTATTTACAATGATAAGTAGTGCTTACAGCATAATTTATGGGAATTTTTTTTTTTTTTTTCATTTAAGTGCGATCACCAACTTCACAGAAGTGCAATTCTTGGAAACAGACTCCCAGTGAGAATAGTCACGCTTTCGAATAAGAGGTAATGTTGTTCCTATCTTCTCCAATACTTAAATTTAAAATAGCAGACCTTAAAAAATTCTGACAGTAACTGCTTTGCTTAAGTATCTTTACAGATGAGCACATTAGGCATTCAAACATTATCAACGTATTGTTTTATTGTACCCTAAAATTATCTCTGTCTTTTGCCCTCTTTCTCCTAGAATTATTGTTTTAATGTCTTGGTCTTGCATTATAAATCTTAAGTTATTTTTTTAGACTGTAGGGAGACATTTTGTGGCTTGTGGTAAGGGTGTGCAAAACTGATGCTCAGTGAACCCCATTTGAGTGAGGCATCTATGACAAGGTTTCCTGAGGGTGCAAATGACTAAACACAATGGTCCATGTGATCTATTCCAGGTCCATGTTCCCATTGCTATATTAAGCTATTAAAAGAGGATGAATATGGTAATGTTGACTTTTTAATAATAATGTAATATACAGTAAATTATTTAGTAATAATACATGCACGCTGTACCAGTTACATACAAACTCCACTTCTGCTGGGCATATGATCTAGATAAAAATAACACTTCTGTCAAGTTTTGGACTTCATCCAGAACTAATGTGATCCCAGTTAGGATTATTCACTTGTTTGGGAACTGTTTCTCTAATTACCACCTCAAAAACTTCAATTCCTGTAAGTAATTAAACCGTAATAGATACCTTCTGACAGCTATAAATTTAATCATGTTCACAACATACTATGAATGCTGGCATATTCAGCACATAGTCAATATAAAATTATATAAGAAAGTGTGCATACATATATATACAACCATTTTCTACATGGACAAAGTCAAGGTATTTACATATTCTTCAGCAGAAGGTTAACTATTTTGTATTAGGTTATGATTAGAAGATTAGCAAATAGAAAAACAACAAAAAATCTAAACATTTAAAAATAATTTTTAAAACATTTTTATTTCTAGTCATTCCTTAAATAAGTTTACTCAAAAAACGTGATTCATTAGACTGTTGTGAAGTTAATATTTTAAATAATTTTGTTTACTGTGTTCTTTTAATTCACAAAATAAAACACCCATTCCCAATGGATGATCAAATCATTCTTCTACTTGTTATTATACCCATACCAATGAAACATTTAACACAAATCCCATAACGTTTTTAAGGACTGATACAAGAAAAGATTTAGAAAGTTGAAACAGAATTTAGGTATAATATAGGCACTATATCCCCTAATAGCCCAACTCTCCTTTCTCTTGCTTGTTAATGCTGCCCTCCACTTCCCACTGGAATAGTCTCTTATGTCTCAGCATTGATGAATATAATGTCATGCACATAAAAAAAGTTCTAGCTGCTAGCTGTACACTTAAAGTGATGAGCAGTGAGCTCATCAGTGATGAGTTATCACTCAGAAATAAAATTTTGGAATCACAATCAGAAAACAGCAGATCAGTGCTCAGCAGCATTCAAAAAACCCCAAAACTATTCAGAAAGGAAAAGTGTATAAAACAATTTATTCCACTGTACAGATCCCTGGTACACCTGGACTTTCAAATTGATTAGAACTGGAAAAAGAAAAGACAAAAAGATAGAGCAACCTGCTGCTCATAAGGGGGAGGAAAAAGAAAAAAAAAAAAAAAAAGATTATCATAGAATGGTTTGGGTTAGAAAAGACCTTAAATATCATTTAGTTCCATCCCCTCCTGACATAGGCAGGGACACCTCCCACTAGCCCAGGTTGCTCAAAGCCCCATCCAACCTGGCCTTGAACACTGCCAGGGATGGGCAGCCACAGCTTCTCTGGGCAACCTGTGCCAGTGTCTCACCACACTCATAGTAAAGAATTTCTTCCTTACATCTAATCTAAATTTACCCTCTTTCAGTTTAAAACCATTAGCCCCCATTCTATCACTACACTCCTTGATAAAAGAGTCTCTGACTTTCCTGTAGACCCCCTTTAGGTACTGGAAGGCCACTATGAGATTTCTCCAGAGCCTTCTCTTTCTCCAGGATGAAGAACCCCAACTCTCTCAGTCTGTCCTCCAGAGGAGATGCTCCAGCCCCCTGATCATCTTCATGGTCCTCCTCTGGACTCACTCCAACAGGTCCATGTCCCTCTATGTTGAGGGCCCCAGAGCGGGACACAGCACTCCAGGTGGGTCTCACGAGAGTGGAGTAGAGAGGGAGAATCTCTCCCTGAACCTGCTTGGTCCCGCTTCTCTTGACATAGCCTAGGATACAATTGGCTTTCTGGAACACAAGCGCACATTGCCAGCTCAGTCAGTTTTCTATTCGCTACTACACCCAAGTCCTTCTCCTCAGGGCTGCTCTCAATCCATCCTCTGCCCAGCCTGTATTTGTGCTTGGGATTGCCCCAAACCCACATGCAGGACCTTGCACTTGGCCTTGCTGAACTTCATGAGGTTGGCACAGGCCCACCTCTCCAGCCTGTCCAGGTCCCTCTAGATGCCATCCCTCCCCTTCAGTGTGACTAACTTGCTGAGGGTGCACTCAATCCCACTGTCCATGTTGCTAACAAAGATGTTAAATAGTGCTGGTCCTAACACTGACCCCTGAGGAACACCGCTCGTCACTGCTCTCCACCTGGATATCAAGCCATTAACTGCAACTCTTTGAGTGCGACCATCCCACCAATTCCTTATCCACCGAATGATACATCTGTCAAATCCACCTCTCTCCAATTTAGAGACAAGGATGTCTTGTGTGACAGTGTCAAACGTTTTGCACAAGTCCAGCGAGATGACTTCAGTTGCTCTTCCCTTTTACACCAATGCTGTTACCCTGTCACTGATTAATTATCTTTCCTTCTACAACACCCACAGGTTGAAGATCATCACCACAGCTGTTCTGCCTTCAGCTGCTCAAACAGCTTAAAAACTTTCCAGACTTTGTGCTTTTCACAAGGAATTTCTCTTTGAACAGCCTTACCATTTCTTACATATTCCTAAAACATTTAAAGGGATTCAGTAGATACTGGTTTTAAGTGTTTGAGGCATTTAAGTTTTATAAAGAAAGCAGACATATAGTTTCTATTTATAGAGGTTCTACACATCTCTGTATATGTCCACCTCTGCCAATGCATCATTCAAGAGAACTGGGTCTCAGTCTAACAATTTTTATATCAACATGCAATAATGAGCTACCATGTGATTCACATTAATAAATTAGTATCAAGCATGGTTATCAATGCACATGCTGATACGAAAACACAAGATTCAGCAAGTACAGAAAATTTTCATATTGGAACACACGTATCAACTTCCCCGCAGAGGAACAGTATTTTATTCCTCCATTGGTTAATAATTTGCTCATAGTTTAAAAGAGATGGCACCTGCTTTGCCAAATACATATTTGCATTTCCAAAGAATGAGAGCAGTAAACAAGACAAGGGGAGGAGTGCTGAAACTTTTCCTGAATAAATTAAAGATTAATAATCTCTAAAGGGAAGGGATGAAGCATTTGAATCTGAATGAAAACTGCAGAACGTGCCAAGAGATATGTACAAGAATTGGCAAACTTTTCCTGCTTGTGATGCTCTCCAGTGAAAGCTGGCCAAGAACGTAAATAATGCAAGATGAACCAGATCCCGACCTCACAGCAAACCTAAGGAGTTGTACCGTCAGGACACATAGAATATTTAGGTCCATTTTTAGTACAAGTAAACAAAGCAAGAATATCTTTCAGTTCAGTAATTGCTATCGTTATAAATCCATGCTTCTCAGTAGTTTATTTTGGATTTTGCAAATAATGCTTTTATTTAATTTTATCCTAAGATGGTAGATGAATTAAAGATGAATTACAGAAGTTTTCAAGGTTTCTAGATGGTGAAAGCTTTACTCCACCCCTATAGCAGTGGTTAGCTTTTTAGTTAGGGTCCTGGACGCAGAATTCACTGTCTTAATATATCATCACGTGAGGATACTGAAAGAGTAATAGGCCTTATCTTCCTTTAGCTGGACAGCATTTTGAGAGACACTAATGTAGGATCTGAAATTAAAAAGCTTCACTGAATGATCAGAGTTGATCAGGAATCTGCCCTCGACTGAATTAAGGTCAGAGGGAGTATGGCCCAAACCCTGAAGGAATGTTCTTCAAAAGTATAAGATCTTTTATATGGCTCATATATTCTTATTAGTTTCCTCTGGAGCTATCTGCTCATTAATCTACACTGAAATATGATTGAATATGTTACTGTTACTTGGAAAAGTGTATTTCTATGATTTTACAAACTATTCTGTCATTGACAGACGATCTATCCTGACCTCCGTCTCATCAGACCTGAATAAGAATGTACACAAATGCCTACAAGAGATTTGAATTTCCTCTTTTTCATGAGAGATGCAACTAGATATAAAGTGCCAGATCATCCATCAAGATTGTTTTTTTCAACACCAACAGAGACGTGAAAAACACCATACTGGTGCACTGTAATACAGGGTAGAAAAAATGTCTTGATCACTCATACAAGTAACCTCACAAGCTGTTTTTATAATTTCTGGATGCATAACTTATTTATAGGAAACAGTCTTTGACAGAATATAAAGCTTTTTTATGAGTCATTATTTTGAATTCACAAAGGCAAAAAAAAATTCATAACTGACTATGGTATTTTACTATGTAAGGAATACCAAATAACCACTTGGCATTTTCAATTTAAAGAAGTAAATGAATATTGTTATCTGAGTAATCTACTGTGATTAACAACACCTAATCTTCAAAACTGGGAGATTTCCCCAGGATGCCTCCAGCCATTTTATTTATATGAAGAAATAGTTGTGTCAACAGAGCTAAGCCTAACAAAGGGCACTACAAGGTTTTATCTCTGTTATATAAAATATTACATTGCTTAGAAGGTTTGAATTCTTTTACATAGAAGTTGTAAGACTGTTTAAACTCAGACCTTTTCGTGAGTGTTTTTAAAGTAAAAAAAAAAAGCAAGATGATCTACTGCCCCTCCTACAATGAGCAGAAGTCACTGTAGCACTATAGAATTTTAAATTTACAACAGGGTATGAAAATAAACCCAAGCACAGCCACAGTAGTTTTTCAACCTGAGTCACATGTTGAACAAAGTAAAACTAAATTCCTGTGCAAGACTTTGTGGTTTCAAAGTAAATCCAGACTTTCAGGAAATTCTATAATTTTATTTTACATTAAAAAGTGTTATTGGAATATTTTCTGTCAATGAGGAATTAAGACAGAGGCTTTTTTGATAAAAGCATGTCATAGCCACTTTTTTAAAGATAAAAAATGGAAATGCTCCAAAGTACTTGTTTATTTAGTTATATTTAAAAATAGGTCCTTTGATATTTAACTTCTGGTATGGGGCCCATTCTAAGCAACTACTTTTTTTAAAGGCTATTTTACTTTGTGGTTTTTTTCAGTAATACATGTAGAAGATCTGATACAGTCTTCAGAGTTCAATTCTCCCTTACACTTCTCCTTCTAGATGAGAAAATACCCAAGGGTACACTTTATCTCACCCAAAGCCGGATGCTTTAAAATTAGACCTTAAACTGTGAAAGAGTCATTCCAGCCAGGCACCCTTTACAATTAATTGAGACCTGAATACATCCGGAATGTACTTCAACTGACCTATATAGGATGCTCATCTTAAAATTAAAATTTCCCTCAGCAGGTGCTTTTGTGTTTCCAGTAGCAATAATAGGAGAGACAGAAGGTAACCAGATGGTATTTAGATACTGAATACAGCACAGATTAGTCTAATTTATGTATATTTTAAGCATTATCAAAATTTTTAACTCTACATGATGACTAAATTATCAAAATACCAAGAAACAACAAAAGTAAAAACTTGAGTGAAATAATTATAGGAGTGCAGGGAAACAGCATCCTGGCTATAATGAAAGTGCTTTATCCGAGTTTTACATTTCTAATCTTAAACCTTTTCACGGAATTCACTTGCTTAAATCCTGTAAATTTTAGAAAAATAATTTCTTTGAAGACTATCCTTGAGGAAAAAAGAAAAATGTAAAAAGTAACAATTAAACTCCCTTTTGCATACTTAATTTATTCCTGTCTGTAAGCACATATTTGGCTGGTTTCATCTACTTCAGTATAAAAATTTTTTGGCTATTAATTCTGTTATTTCCCTTTTTAATTTTTTTTTTTTCTTTTCTTCTTCCTCCCCTCTTAGAAACATCCTTCTGGTCTTATCCTAATATTACCTCCCATTTAGTTGAAAGCAAGAATTTATGCAGAAAAGCTGAGAAACTCCACCATTAAAGAGGCAAAAGACTCCACAAAGAAAAAAACAGTAGACTTTTGATTCTTGTAATGCAGTGGTTCATACCGCCATCACTTTTCCTTTCAGAAGGCAAGACAGGAAAGTCTGCTGATTTCACATCATCCTTGATTCTTTACTGAGCAGATACAGCTGTCTTAGTATTTGCCATTTCTATCTTTTGCTTAAATTTAACTTGTCAACCATCTAGGACCAAAAACATACAAATATGTAACTTGCACCAGTGTACTGGTTTTGATTGGGATAGAGTCAATTTTCTTCATGGAAGCTAGTATGGAGCTATATTTTGGATTTGTGCTGAAAACAATGTTAATACAGAGATGTTTTTGTTATGGTTGAGCAACGCTTACAGAGAGTCAAGGCCTCTTCTGCTCCTCCCACCATCCTACTTGTGGGTAGATTGGAGGAAGTTGGGAGAGGACATGGCTGAAACAGCTGACCCCAACTGACCAAAGGGATATTCCATACTGTATGATGTCATGCTCAGCATATAAAGCTGGGGGAAGAAAGAAGTAGTGGAGGACATTCAGAGCGATGGCGTTTGTCTTCCCAAGTCACCGTTACCCATGATGGAGCCCTGCTCTCCTGGAGATGGCTGAGCACCTGCCTGACCATGGGGAGTGGTAAACAAATTCCTTGTTTTCTTTGCTTGTGCATGTGGCTTTTGATTTACTTATTAAACTGTCTTCATTTCAACCATGAGTTTTCTCTCTTACCCTTCCAGTTCTCTCCCACAGCCCACCAGAGGGGGGGAGCATGCAAGCAGCTGTGTGGGGCTTAGTTACCAGCTGGGGTTAAACCACACAGTGTTCAGGACTGATTTCAGATAATTTCCAAACTTGAACCAGTATAAGCATCAGAAGCGTCCACATGGAGACACAATTAGACCAAACAGAATGAATTTGACTAGTTGTTTTTCCTTTATGCAACATGCTTTAGAAGACAAAGGAAAAAAGGATCAAGTTTCTATTATCCATGTGAGTTCTCCACGATCCCCAAATAAACCATGACTACATTGGAATTCTTCATAATGTCCCACAAGAAAACCCAAAAGGGAAGCAAAGCACCATTTCACAGGCCAAGATACAGAATTCAATGCACACAGTGCAACACAGACTTTTGTGAAAACCTCATTATGTATCTGCTGGGATTCCTGCTACTGTAAGGACTTGAGAGTCAACTATTAATTACTAGTACTGAGCACTAAACATCCCATTGAACATATAATGAAAAAAAAAATAAAAAATCACAATTTCAAACCAAGTAAGCAAATGAAAATCAAACAAAAAAATAATAAAAAATAAAATCACAGCAGTTGCATCAACTAGAGATTCCTACCAGCACACATAAAAGGTCCATTCCTGAAAATTAAAATCATTAACAGACAAGAAGTATCTAGAGATCATTTTATTCATGGTTTGTTACAGTAAATAACAAACAACCTAAAAATAAAAAGCTCATCTGTCCCAGCAATTAGAAGTCCAATTAGGAACACTTAACTACCAAATGTGTCTGCAAGTTTGCCTTTCTTTGTTTTATTTACTTTTAAAAAAATAGTTTAGGACAGCACAATAGTGTCAGAGTTGTACATTTATTACATTCCAAACTGGTATTAAGAGGTTGGACAAGAAATAATTAAACAGTCTCCAAATACTTACATTTGTTAAGCTTTAAAACTTGTGGCTAACTAACTAAACAAGACTATATCCCCTCAGGGCTAAACTGCTTGCAAACACGATTCAGAGAAATCTTCTATTTTCTTCAGAAACAATTAAAAAAAAAAGAAAATATGTTCTAGATTGCATAAAGCTGTTTTACTGAGTGTTTGGGGACCGTTAGTCATCCTGATTTCAAATAATAACTAAATAAATACTTTACTTCTCAACTTCCTAAATTGGTCTAAATACCTTACCTGCATCAGATCATTTCTATCTGTCATAAGAGCATCATTAGTCTAATGAAAACTAGGTCAGGTTGACAAACTGATTATATCAGTTTCAAAACACAAATTTGTAATTTTTTCCACTCCTGTAGACAAGTTATCAAAAATAACTACAAACATCTAATTATTTTCAGTGAGACCCAGCTTCTTAATCTTTCCTCCAGTATTGTGAATTTGCTGGTTTACTCTAAAGCTAGTTCCCAAACAGAAAATTATTCGAAACACTCTTATGAAAAACTACAATTATGGACGAATAATTGTCTTAACTCTACTATTACTGTTACTAATTATCTTATAAGTGCTGCAGGAAACAATGGACAAGAGCTCTCTGACTGAAGAAACTCACAACTGAAGGTTAACAGATCCTTTTATGGGGAATTCTTCTCAGAGAAAGAAATTTTTTTAACCTTTTATATCATCTCCTATGGATTAAACAGGCTGTGAAATGCTGTAATTCCTACAGAAAAAGTCTTAGAACTAATTCTGTGCAGGTATTAAAAAAAAAAAAAAAAAAAAAAAAAAAAAAAAAAAGGCTCAGCACATTTTACTCATTTATTTTTTGTTTGAGACAGTAGTGCAAAACTCAACTGGCAACTCCCGAAATAGACTGAAAACCTTACTTGACAGCAACACGAAGTAGGGAGCTGGAATCCAAAACTAATGATTTCAGGAGGTCAGCAACCTGCTCTTCAGTAGCATTGCGCTCTGTTGATGTCTCCCAGATTTCACATTGTAACTTTAAAATAAACATAGATGTCTTTCCCAAGTACCTTCTCCTTTCCAGGTAAGGTGTGGCTGAAATTCTTTTGCTCCTGCACACCAAACTACAAGTCTGTTATTTGTGTTTTCCTCTCCCTTATGATCACTGTCACTCTTCCATAATTCTAGATACAGATGGAAACTTTTCATCACACACTTTTCACAGCAGTCCACGACACCCACGCTGACAAAAGATGAAAAGATACAGCACAAATACAGGTATCATCACATAAAATACTCTTTAGAACCAAGTTAACTCTAACCAAGGAAACATCAAAAATAAGTGAGGCTTTAAAACGACTTGTTAAAATTGCACGCAGAAGGTGTAACTTATCAGTGATCTAATTCATAACAAGGATTCTACATGATAACAATTCAAAGCAGATGAAACATTATGTATCATCTATATATGCTGTTAACATTTATTAATTACAAAAAACCATAACTTAAACTCATTATCTTTCATTCTGTAGGTGCCAATCACAAGAACTCAGTGCTACTGTCAAGCAAGCACAACACAAAAGTCCAGCCCAGCAAGTTTTCCAGTGTGGGCCTATTACTACCTTTAATCCCAAATGTACTTAAACTCTGCTTTAGCAAAATGCTGCTCTAGCAGGTCTTCTGGAACCCTCTTACTCTCTTCATTCCCGTTCCAGTGATTTCATACCACTGTCAAGAGGTACCCAGACCTGTCATAAAGCATCACCTGAATGACATTTTGCTCTAGAACAGAAATGGTGCAGAATGTCCTTATGAATAAAAAAAAAAAAATCCGGATGCCTAGTGCTCTTCAAAACAGATACTAACCTTGTTACTTTCAAACTACAGAAACTGTTCAAAAATTACTTAGCCGTTCATTTATGCATTGCTACTGAGCACCGGTCTTTGAATGTTTTGAGACACCTATAGGTGTTTACAAAAGATTACTTCAGTTTAAGTAACAGTAACAGTTCCTAGACAAACATAAGAAAGTGTGTTTTTTCCCTAAACCTGCTTAAAAGCAGCAACTTCGGTTGTTTGCAGGCACTTAATTAGATTAACAGATTTAGGCCCCAAATATTTCAAATTCGTAGCATAAAATATCTCACTCCACACACGTTTAAAAATGTTGAGTAATTGTTTCAGGATTTCCCTGCCATGACAAACAACAAAGTCCTTCCACCTTGACAAAAGAACAAGAGATGACACAAACCCCAGGAGGAAAGCACTGCTTTGTGATGCCCCATGTTTCTTGATACTTGTTTTCATTCTGTACCAGACAGGCATTTCAAGCTCTGAGCAATACTGGATTATCACTTTTGGGAGAAACAAAGAACTTCTTCCCTGTCATTTTATCCATAAAGCATAACACAAGTTCATTTATTTCAGAATGCATATTAGTTTCTCGGTATAGATTTTTTTTTCAGATGTATAGTGCTGTTTTAACATACGTAGAAGCATTATACCATTCAAGTACAAAGAGCAAAAACTACTACCTTGCCACATTAGGTCAACTGACCCAAATGGGAGTAGAAGAAACGTTTAGTGGTTTAAAAAAAACCCCACACCACATTTCTCCTGACAGAACTACTGGTTTTCCCCATCTTGTTGCATTCCCTTTCTCAGTTTATGACAGAGATTTTGAAAGCATATATTCATCTGCTTCCTGAAGTTACGTCAACCGGATAAAATGACTTTTGAAAATTAATAAAATTCTCACTAAATTTGTCGAAAAGCAGTCAAATAGAAAGAATTAACTGAAGACCCTATAATCTGCTTGTTTAGCTAGGGAAAGAATACTTATGATACAGTAATCTTCTGAGAAAAACCTTTCATCCCTTTCAAACACAGGATACTCACAATGAAAAATGTAATCACATGCACTCCTGACAAATAAAGCTCTTTCCAACAAAATGAATCAAAGCGACACTGGACCACACAAACCAATAATAAGCTGTATCTAAACTGACTTCAGACATCCACAAGTTTTGTCAATTAGCACTGGATTTTTAATTCTTCCTTGAAAAGACCTTAGCCAGGCTGTCTGCCACATCAACGCTCGAAGTTTCAGCAGACCAGCCTTTCGAGCCCAAGTTTGCAGTTGCATCTTTTGTTTGCTGCCCTCACGACGTTCGCGCCCGCGCCGCCTCCTTCAGCAATTCACCGGTTTGAACCCAGATACCACCGACCACCCGAGCAGCGCCGGGACCGCGGCCGGGGATGAGCGAAGCGACGGAAGTCAGCGAGGCAAACCGGCATCTAGAAACCAAAGCGACGGGCCGTGACGAAGGCAATGCAGCACGGCCAGCTACAACTTTCTGCTTAGCCCCTCCACTACATCCATACCCGCCCCCCTACACACACAGCCCCCCCGCCGCCCCCGGCTCCGCGAACGCCACCAGTTCAGCCGCCCAGCGACTCGCTAACTTACTGCAGTGCGATGCAGGCGGAGGACACGCACGGCCCTGGGACTG
>NW_020799095.1:21975577-22023606 GCF_003259725.1 Athene cunicularia | reverse complement strand
GGCACCGGCTCCACGCCCCGGCCCCGCGGCCTCCCGCCCCCCCTCGCCTGGGCCGGCCCTGCCGGGGACCCCCCCGGTGTCGCCGCGCGAGATGCTGCCCCGTTCCCGCCGCTCCCCGCCCGCACGTGTTTGGGAAGCTCGCCCGAGGCAGCTACCGCAGAGGTAGGGCCCGTCAGAATTTGCGGATTTACTCGGAAGAGGAAAAACAGAGGTACCAGAGTGGCAATGGCGTGAGAATTAACGGCTTGATGCCCGTGTGCCCCCCACTTACCGAGATGCGGAACAAACTTTCACTGCAGGTTCCCATTGTGTTTGATGGCAATTTGCCGTGACCAAAAGAAAGTCCCCAGAAAGACTGGCAGATTTCGAAGCAGTACAAACACTGCCAAATTTCCATCTTCACCCAGCCCAGGGGGCCGTTCCCAGATTAGCCTCAGAACATCAGCTGGGAACCTGATGGTTTGGTTAATCATAATGACCATCAATTCCCATCTAAATGCACTTTGTATACGGCCCTAAAAAGAATTCAGCTTTGAAGGGTGTTTCAGGCAATCTAGATGAAATTTAGGATGCTACTAATAATTTGCTATAATAATCAAACGATGGAAGTATGCAAATACAAAACATTTAACCAAGATTTTTAAACTTTGTAACTGCATCCATTCTTCCTTTCTGAAATCTGCATTTAAAGGGCTTAATTTTCAAATAATGCACAAGTGATGGAAATTTTTTGAATCCTCCTTATTTTAGTAACCATGTAAAACCTTGTCAGTGCGATTTTGTTTATAAAAAGTTTTGGTTCCTTAAAGGAGAATTCCTTAATTCACCTAGTGTACTTTAAGGGATTTCCTCAGACTATATGGTACCTAGTGTCTGTAAATTAGCTTCTGCACAGTAAAAGACAGTAAGTGCCATTCCAAAACTCATTAACACTCCAGCTTTTTGTTTTACCAATGAGTTTGAAGCTTAGATGAGCTTCAAGTGTACAAGTAAAATGTATTATGTTACCTAATGCAATAAATACTTATTTGTACCATACCCAAATGATATAAAGCCATTCACAACTAAAATTTCAGTGTGATATAGTTTTGATGATTCTTAACGAACTAGCAATCTATTAAAAAAAAATCCATTAATCTCTTTTCATATGCTCACAAAACCAAAAGACACAACAATTTTTTCATAACTTTGAAAGAATGTCTTCCAGGAGCTGTAGTATCTCACACGTTAGCCTTTAAATTCAGATCCAGTAGTCAGCTTTATAAATATCTTTCCAAATGACAGCTTCATAGTAGCACATGGTGAGTACTTGGCTTTAGTCTCCCATGTTTAATATATTGCTTTCCCTTTAAGACACGGATTTCAAGAGATTCTTTTTCTCCCAGGGAAAGAATTCAGTCCCAGTATATTTGAGCCTCAAGTTACTAAATGTGGATCAAAACACTGAAGTACAGTGAGTAGTTACTTAATTGTGATAAATCATTCCAGTGCAACACAAAAATTTTATAGGCCTTGTAAAAGAATGTTTAATCTACTGATTTGGGGGAGGGGGGGGCCTAGTTTTGAATGACCATATTGCCTTAAAAATTGGTCTTGAGCACTCTCAGTTACACATAAGGTCATATTAAAGAGAAAATTTCTAGGTAAAATTACATTCACAATTACATTCATTTTTTAAATTCTGTGATAACTTCCATATACTCACCTAAGTTGGGCTTCTGCTGTTCTCTTCTGCTGCGTATTGGAACAGTGTCCGACTTCAGCTCCTATTGAAATGGGAAAGGTCCAGCAAGTTCCTGTGCAGTGTGAAATGACAACTCCATTGACATTTGTAACTTGTCACACAAGTAGGAAAATTAACTCCTTTATTAAACTTTTGAATTGCCTTAGAGAAACAGCAACTCTTCCATAGGCTAAAGCCAACTCACTATAAGCTGGGCTGTGAAAGAGCAAAGTAAAAAATGTCAAACTAAATGGACACTAACATTTTTTTGTTTGCACTGGAAAATACTTTAAAAACATGGTTGCAGCATGTGCAGTTTTGAGATTAGGTCAAGGATGGGGGATAGATGAATTATGGCTGATAGCTAAGAGCTTACTCAGCATAGATCTCAGTGGCAGTGTTTGGGAGTAGCACGTTCATGTAGGCAGCTTTATTCTGGTTTCAATGCAAAGCTGCATCCCATTCCAGAAGCAGGATGCTGCCCAAACTGTATATGCTTCTGTCCTCTCCTCCTTTAATCAAGCTCCTACCATAAACAGATTAAAATATGCAGAAACTTTGTCTCTTAACAGCTCATTCCCTCACAGCAAAGAAAATAACAGATGTCCAGAATCCACAGCCAGAATGTTAAATGTTAAATTTATTATACTATATCCTTAGATCTGTGTTTGGATATTTAAATAAATTATGTTGCTAAGCCTGACTTTAGGTTGCTCATTTTATAAGCCTTTGTTATGAACTTGGAGCCCTAAATTTTGATGCAATTCATGAAAGAAAAAAGCACCAAACTCAAGAACCTTAACAGCAAAACCAATTCTCAGTCTCCAGCATTTTTATCTGCTATTGAGAAGTTGCAACAGTAACTACAGTCATCTGTAGTTATTGTATATTAGTACTTTTGGGAGAAATAAGGTTCAGTCTTAGAAATCTGACTTCAGTGGTTGCATGACTGTAAGTCACAGATGCAAACTATTGAAAACTCGTCTGACTCCATGTGAATGAATTCAGCTGAGATAACAGCAAGCTACATATAAAGAAAGTCTGTTTTAGAATATATGGTTATCAGAGGCAAATATAGTTCACCAAATTTGTTAAAGGAAAAAAAAAAGAATCAAAACTTAATTCATCTAACTTAGGCCATTCTTATACTTTATGAAGGTTTTTGTGAAGGAAATGGAACATAATGAAAAAATAGCTTTCAAACAGTAATTCCATACTTTGTGTATTTTCATCAGGAAATGGACTATACTGCTCCCTCCCAGAAATACCAAATCCACAGGCAATAAGCAATAGGTATCCAAAGAGAAATCGAAACATTTTTGTCAGAAATAAGATCTTTCATAGATCATGCTTGTATCACTTCACGTTAATTATTGTAGTGATAAGAATATAGCATAGAATAGTATGTACAGTACACTTGATAATTAGAGTAACATAGTTATTTGCACAGTTGCAGAGAGAAGAAAATCTTGTGAAATACCCAGAGGCATTTTCAGGTCTGCTATCACTCACATTACTGATATTCAATATATACATATTAAAAAAAAATAATCTGTGATAGCTAAAGGAAAATAGTCAACAGAACAAATATTTGTACTTGAGAAAATCAAGGACTGTTGGCAAGCCAGAGGAAATTATATTAATCAGCTGAACTATTGTTTGTGAAGTTGTTATCCAGTATACCAGATATTCTAACCAAAAGCTATTCTTTCATTTGTGCAATCAAGATATGATACCGACAGCATTTAAATTCACATCTGTTGGATTAACACTGGCATACAGGTATATTTGCTTGATTACCTAACTGCTACAGATCAATCAGTCTCACTTCTGCCCCTGGGAGAATCCTGGGGTGAGTCCTCTTGGAACACATTTCGAGACACATGAAAGAGAACAGTGTGTGTGGGAACAGTCAACATTAATTTACTAAGGGTAAATCTAGCCTGATGAATCTGACTGTCCTCTGTGATGAACTGACTGAACATATGGATGAAAGCAGAACAGTGGATGGTATATATCTTGGCTTTTCCAAGGCTTTCTACGCTTTCTCCCACAGTGCTCTTCTGTCCAAGTTGGGTTGTTACAGACTGGATGGGTGGAAACTAGATGGATGATTAACTGCTTGGACGGTTGGGCTCAGAGGGTAGTGGTGGTAAACAGGCTGTGCTCTATCTCGATGCCGATAGCAAGTGGCATTACCCAGGGATTTGACCTTACATCTTCATCAGTGACCTGGAGGACACAAAGGAGTACATGCTCTCTAAGCTGGCAAATGAGACACACAAACTGGGAGGACTAATTGACATGCTTAAGGGCAGGACTGCCATCCTGAGGAACCTAGACATGCTGGAGGAGTGGGCTGACAGGAACGTTATGAAATTTGGTAAGAACAGATGCCCTGCACTAGGGAAGAAAAAACCCTGCAGTGATGGGGCCAGGCCAGGTACTGCCTAGTTGGGGAGCAACTCTGTTGAAAATGCCCTGGGGGTTTTGCCAGACAGAAAGCTGAGCATGAGCCTGCAGTGAGCCCTGGCAGCCAAGAAAGCCAACACCATCCCGGGCTGTATGAACAGGATGAATAGCGCAAGGAGTGTTATTATCCCCCTCCAATCGGTATTTTATAGATCATACCTTGAATACTGGATCATAGAATAGTTCTGGCTGAAAAGGCTCTCAAGACATCTCTAGTAAGGATCAAATATGAGACCAGACCGAGGGGCTTTATTCAGTTGGATCTTAAAACCCTCAAAGGACAGAGACAGCATAACCTCTGTGAGCAGTCTGATCCAGTACTGGATTGTCCTCATGGTGAAGTTTATCCTTATATCCAGTCTGAACCTCTCATTTCAACTTATGTCCATAACCTCTTGTCTTCCCACCAAGCATAACTATGAAGAGCATGTCTCTGCCTTCTTGATAGACTCATTATGCATATCGAAAGGCTACTGTTAGCTGTCCCCAAAGCCTTCCCTTTGCCAGGTTGGACAAGCCTAGATAAGCCACTAATTATTTGATTGTCATATGAGTGTAACAATGCTTGAATTGCTAATGGATTTGTCTGTACTCTGGTTTTATAATATTATCTCTAGTACCTTAAGGGAAAGAATGACAAGTATAAAAGCAAACACAAATGCAGTATAGTAGAGTACCTTTCAGTGAATTTAAAACTATTTTTTTCTTTACAACTTACTCCCATCTTTACTGTCCATCTACATATGCAGGTTTTTCCACTCTATTGTTCCTATTTCAAAGATGGACCTCAGACTAATCATTCATCTTAGCTCAGGGGGAAGATTTTCAGACATATCAGCAGGCAGTGGGTTGACAAGCTAATACAATCTACATGAAAAGTACCACTGGTTTCTACTGGATGCTGGAATGAGCCCTTAGTCATAGTAATTGAGAAGTGTTTGTTCCATCTGAAAAGACACTATTTTGCTAAAGATTTTGTTAAAGAAGCAGATGTCTGATAGCTCACTCATTCTGAAAATGCTATAATATAAAGACTACTAAGCTCTATGAAAATTCTTTAGGACTCGACTGGGGCAGGAGGTAAGGGCAAAATGCATTTACTATATATTTCTTGATGCAGCATTGTAACGTTAACAGGCATAATTCTTTCATTACATTTCACTATATATATGCAGGATATAAAAAAGAAGCATATGGCTAGCAGACATTAAAAAAAGATATATTTATATGAAATATCTCAAATATGGCTTTATATTTTAAAAGATGGTTTTAATACATTAATTACCATCTGTATGTTTACTGAACTGTCTCAGCTGTGTGAAAAGATATGTCCTTAAACATTTGTTGAATCTCGACACATATTTCAGAATCACTATTTAACATTCAACAACCAATGTAATTCATTATAGGAAGGCTTTTTGTTTTATTTTAAACTTAGTTCAACAGCAATCAAATTGTAATATATTCTCTGGTTGATGGTAATCATTAAAAAAAAAAAAAGTGTTACTAAAATAAAAAATGGAAGGCATGTTGAAGGATTCTTGGTTTTGTTTTCTGTCTTCCTCTGTTTTCCAAATTACTTCTGAATTTTGCTTTGCTCGTGCTGCTTATGTTTAACATCATGCCTGCATATGTGCTTCCTGCAGGTAGATCAGCGAAAGGTCAACAGTAGGATGTCATGTCTCAAAAAATAAATACACAGAAGAAAGTTGTAAGAATCATCTACCTACATTATTTTTGATGAGACGAACAAAACAGAACTGAGAACAGTTACATTTTCTTTGATTCATGAGTTGACAGAGGTAGCATAGAAAAGAATGCATACCTACTACAGAGGCAGTATAGAACTTTTACAGATTATTATTAAACATATATGAGTACAAAATGGTTTATGACAGAGAACAAAGGTACAGAACTTACAAGGATGAGGGAGAAAGACAAAAGTCAACTAAAGAACTGTGGAATCAATAACAAAAAGAGAAACAGAGGAAGGATTCATGGGGTGAATTTAACCTAGGAATTTCCATGAAAATACATTCAGTGCAAACCATGAAAGAAAATTGTAACATTCTCCTGGTTGGTGCAGGATAAGGTAAAGAGCAGAGAGGAAAAGAAATATATGGAGAAGTAATGGTATTACAATTTTCCCTAGCTTGGAAAAACACCCTATAAAAAGTGAGCATCAGAAAAAGAACAAGAATCGTAAGAAATTATTTTAAAGTACAGTTGAAATTAAAAGTTACACATATGCCTGTGACACTATATTTGAGTATAACTTGTCATAAAACAATCAAGTGAACTAAAAGAAGTAAATCTAATTAAGAAATGCAAGTTTTGAACTAACTAATTAGATCTCATTCATTTGCATTTTCATTAAATGGGTTCAGAAGCAAAATTTTTTTGACAAACAATACAGAAAAGGAGATATACTGTGTTAGTAAGGCAGAGATGTATATCAAACTATACTAACCTTCAGTATACCTCACTGCAGAGAACCATTAACACCACCACAATCAACATTAAGACTTAAGGGTTTGGGTACTACTACACTACATATTCAAGAGGTTATGTATATTACTATAACTGAAAGTGAGCAGAACTTAAAAGCAAGATAGTGGATTCAAATTTGGAAAGCTGAAATAAATTAGAAATAGTTAAGAAGAGTTATCTGTAAAAGCAAATTGA
Source organism: Athene cunicularia (assembly GCF_003259725.1). Lineage (NCBI taxonomy): Eukaryota > Metazoa > Chordata > Aves > Strigiformes > Strigidae > Athene > Athene cunicularia. The sequence goes on along the minus strand of NW_020799095.1, from coordinate 22,016,726 downwards.
AGGAAGATAAATAGTAGAGAAGAAGAAAGAACTAATAACATTTAAATACTTTAAAACAAAGGTTTTCCAGAGAGCTGATTGAATGAAGACAAAGAAGAACGTCTCCAAAAATGGTTTGTATCAGCAAAAATTAAGTATGAAAAGCAGAAAAGGTGAGCTCAACAATAAAAAAAAAGAGATTATTTTCTTTAAGTTAATAACACCAGCGAAAGAAGATAAATCAGTAGTGGCAAAGAGTGACTAGCTAGCACCTTCTCTATTTGTAGATTTGAAATCTCGGATTCTTACATAGTTTTTGGTGGAATTTATGAATATTTTTTTCTCTTTCTGAAGTTGTGGTTTGCTGACCGGTCATGTATCTGTTTAAATCATTTAAACAACATTTTATAATAATGTAATAAAGGGTACTTTGCTATGTCTAAAATAAACTAAATCCCTAAAGAAGCATACATTTTTCTTTGATGCACCTTGTTCTGCTGTATTTGCTGACCAATATCTTTACTAGAGTTATTTATATGTACTGTACACATCAGTGTTACACTGCAGATAGTTCAGGTAACTCATTTGTTGTATATATTTTGCTAAAATTTAATAAACTTTTAAATTTTTAATACTTCCTGCTATCATTAAAATGCTCATATTTTTTAGTAAGTTTTCAGCGTGCAGTTGAAAGTGTGTAACAAAATGCATATTGCACTTCTCTGGGACCAGATTCACATATGGATTCCAAGGAAAAAATTAGCAGTTTGTCAATACATCTTTTAATACAGGACATGCTATTTAAAAACTACGTTCTGTTCTACTTGCACTGTCACAGCTACCAACGTAGTTTATTCTAGATTTACACCATATAAATAGGATGAAAATAAAGGAAGTGGTTTTTGAGAGCAGCAGGATCCTGTGAATAAAGCACTCAGTGGCATACTTAGATAGTTGTGTTGTATACTCCAGTTCTGCTGTTGCTTCATTACTTGACTTTGACCTCTAGGATCTATGCACTTAAAACCAGCACTGTGATTTAAGATTTTTTAAATCCTCCTTTAACACAACAAACCTTAAGTATTCAGTCAGAAAAAAAAAAAAAAAATAAATTCCCTGGGTAACTAAAGATCTACTTTTAAAGATGTCCACAACTTCCTTATTTTTGTTAGTACTTAACAGATCAATGCCTAGTCCTCCAGTGGGACATTTTCTTTCATATCCCCTCCAGGAGACTAAATATAGTAGCCATGTTTCAATCATTCTTACTGTAAACACACAATCAAGGTCTGTACAAACCACAGGGGAATTGATTGCATTCACTCAGAAATGTAGCCAGAGGGCAAAGAGGTAATGTTCCAAAAAACTTAGTAGAATCTCAGAATGGTTGAGGTTGGGCAAGACCTCTAGAGGTCATCTGATCCAACACTCAGGGCTCAAACAGCGTCACCAAGAGCAGGTTGCTCAGGGTTGCCCAGTGGTTGAAGTATATGATAGGAGTGTCCCAGTTCATACTTCTCTTCCTGAAAGGACACAAACTTGCAAATCTTACCTCACAGGAAGATAATTAATCACCTTCACTGCCCGTGAATGCCAACCAACAAAGAAAAGATGAATTGGACCAAAACCCCAGGAATGGTACTGTACTGGTACTCCTCCAGAAGGGCCAAAACCTTGATTTTATTTTCTGTTTCTTCTGGGATCCAGGATGCTTTTCCACCTAGGGAGGGTCTATAAAGCCATGTTTTGAACTGAATTTTGATACAATAAATTTTCTGTTATTTAATTCAAAATAAGTGACAGACAGATCCCCATGAAGACCAGACTAAATGTTAAAATTCTGGCACAAGCTTTGAGCCCCTTCAGAAGAGGTTTGAAACAAGATCTAATTTTTATGTTGTCACTTTCTCATTCTCCTGACAACCTTTTGAAGATGAGGTGAACACCTGTTGGATATACTCAGAAAGGTCTATCAGATAAAGCTGTATTAAAGACTATGGTATAAATCTGCCTTTGGCTGTAGTTCAACTTTTGCATGAACTGCCATGATATCTCAACTATGAAGACTAGCACCATTTTTGGTATGTGAATATGTGCAACTCTAGGTTTCTAAGAAGTTTTAAAGAACAAGAGGCATATTGAATTTAGCATTAAGCAGCAAGATGCAAGAGCCACATACTTGAAATTAGATGCTGAATGTTTGCCTACATCAATGAATCAATCATTTACACTTTTTTTTAGAGCAAGCCATTTATCTTCTTATGTATGTTTTACTTCTCTAGACTGAAATTAAGAGGAGCAATGAGTTTTTCTGATACGAATACTTATACAGTGGCCAGCACAAGGGAGTATCAAATCTGGTTTGGTCTCTAATATAAACTGTGTTTGTGGGACGGTATATATTCATCCAGCTTATATAAACTCCAGCCTTATAGGTATGTGGCAAAGGAAATGTTTGCTTCTAAAAGTTAAATTAAACCAAAATCAAGTAACCAAACAATAAATACAATGCATGCATTTGCTACTGCCTGAATGCGAATCTTAATTACACATTTTAGGCTAATTATTTTATGCTCAAAATCTAAGTATGCTAATTAATTGAATGCTTCCTCCATTTTCTGTAATTACTTTAGCACTTTTTATTATGTTTTAATTTTAATATCTTTGCAATGCTGAGTCTGTTTCAATGTATAACAAACACTTCGAAGAGCCCTTATTTTCAAGACTAGTCTCTCTGTCTTGACTGTCTGCTAACATAATAAAAATGCACAGCCCATGTCAGAACAGAAAAAAGACCTGATGCTGAAAATTTTGCTTATATCTATCAGTTATATATTCAGGCTTATTATCCGGAAACCAACTCCTTGATATTGTACATTTGCATATGTATGAACAGTCATCCACCTGCATATTCCTCGTGCAGTGTTTTAGCACTTGTGAGTAGGAATTTCAGACCTTATCCACCACTTTTACTCTTTATTGATTGGTCCCTGATCCTTCTGTAGGAGACTTCACCTGACATAGATAATGAGGAAAGAAGGCCTGGTGGAGATGAAAGGGAGGTATCATCCTGCTCAACAATTCCAAATAACGCTGCAGGCGGCAGAGCTGCTAGGATGTATGTGGCTCTGGGGGGTCTTCTCCAGCTCCTAAGCTGAATCACATTCAGAAAATGTAAACATGGCTTGCAATTGCCAAAGTCCAACTTCCTCCTTCTGGGTTTTGGTTTTTTTTTTCCACTTCTGTGATGGTCATCTTGAAGGTCGTGTCACTCAAATGGTACTGTGCTTTTATAAACAGCTTTCAGTTTGCTTTTAACAAAAATGACAGAATATTTCATGAAAAATTCAATATTTGCAAAGCTGTTTTTTAATGTTAAAAAGACTAAGACATATAACAGCATTTTATGAAGTAATCCCCATTTGATTTAGTGGAAATGCTGAACTTAAAATAACAAGTATTGTTACAAATGCATCCATGCTCCTTTACCATTTCCCTTGATTGCACTGCAGCAGTTGTTGATTTATATTTGTATGTATGTCCCTGTTATGGTCCCTCTTCAGAACTCACTTATTTCAGACTTAATGTAGTAATGAACTTTGCCTACAAGAAGGGCAACATTGGCTTTAGTACTCTTGGCCTCTTTACACTGTCCTTCCTGTTCAACCTTCTAGAAGCAGCTGGCAGAGATGAAGGGTGTCAGATGGGTTTCTTACCAGGGCCTTCATCCTATGAGAATTGCAGAATGCAGAAAAAAGGCAGAGGAGGATGATCAAGTGCAAATTTTGTGGACCTGTAACAGGGGCTTGCTGTTATACCCTGTAGCTTCTCTCCGTGGTGCAAGGTGAACACAGCAAGAGTGATCAGGAGTCTAAGGAATTTAAATGTTGATGTGAACAGATGTGCTCCATGCAGAGAACAACTAGTAGGGTAGCCCTCAGGAATGGATTAGCAGGGCCGTATAGATGTAGCTCTTACTCATATCTGCTTGCTATGAGTTATTTGAAGTTAACGGAATAATAATATATTGCAGACTAAACATTCATATATAACATAGAATTATCAGTGACACAAGTATCAAGTATAGAAATCAGAAAGCAGGGATAACAGGGAAAGTGCTCTAGTTAGGTACAGAGAAATAAATGAAGTAGGACACCTGGGAAGACCAGGAAGCAGGCTATGATTTTCTTGATATAGTTTTTAAAAATATTCAGGAGCACTTCTGGAAGAGCAGTACTTTTGTATAGCATTAAGTAGTGCAGTGTAGTATATACATCATCAAGAGGAACTAATGGAATAACTGAAGCTGGAAGTCTTCTCTAAAATAAAGAACTAATTAAAAAAATGCATTCCTTATGTATAAACTCTTAAAAGTCAACATATGATCTAAAAATAGCATGACTAGGAAGGGGTTTGGTTTAGCTTGTCTTTAGCCAGGTTCAGGTTTCTTAAAAAAAAAAAGTTTAGGTGTTCCTACTACTTGTTGGATTTCTCCTTTCAATAATGTTTCAATACAGTGGTCACTTTTAATTAAATTTGACAGATAGTTAGAAGAGCAGAAATCTCAGGAATGATAAATACTTATAAATTTTATTAAAGCAAATGACCAAGTACATAAGAGACACACAGTTTAGAGCTTGACTAGGAGAAAGGTTTCAGCATGAGTGAAGCGATTCTCTATTCTGTTTGGTCTGTCAGCTGACTCACATGCACATGGCAGGAAGCAGGGAGTATCTGCGTTATTTCCATATAAGAATCACAGAATCGCCTAGGTTGGAAAAGAACTTGAAGATCATCCAGTCCAACCATTAACCCAACACTGACAGTTCCCAACTACACCAGATCCCTCAGTGCTGTGTCAGCCCAACTCTTAAATACCTCCAGGGATGAGGACTCCACCACTGCCATGGGCAGCCTGTTCCAACACCTAACAACACATTCTGGAAAGAAATACTTCCTAATATCCAGTCTAAACCTTCCCTGGGGCAACTTGAGGCCATTGCCTCTTGTCCTATTGCTTGTTACTTGGTTCAAGAGACTCATCCCCACCTCTCTGCACCCTCCTTTCAGGTAGCTGTAGAGGGCGATGAGGTCTCCCCTCAGCCTCCTCTTCTCCAGACTAAACCCCCCCAGTTCCCTCAGCCGCTCCCCGTACGACCTGTGCTCCAGACCCTGCACCAGCTCCGTTGCCCTTCTCTGGACACGCTCGAGTCATTCAATGTCCTTTTTGTAGTGAGGGGCCCAAAACTGAACACAGGAATCAAGGGGCGGCCTCACCAGTGCCGAGTACAGGGGTCAGATCCCTTCCCTGTCCCTGCTGGCCACGCTATTGCTGACACAAGCCAGGATGCCATTGGCCTTCTTGGCCACCTGGGCACACTGCTGGCTCCTGTTCAGCCGGCTGTCAATCAGCACCCCCAGGTCCCTCTCTGACTGGCAGCTCTCCAGCCACTCCTCCCCAAGCCTGTAGCGCTGCTGGGGGTTGTTGTGGCCCAAGGGCAGCCCCCGGCATTTGGCCTTATGGAAACTCCTCCAGTTGGCCTCAGCCCATGGCTCCAGCCTGTCCAGGTCTCTCTGCAGAGCCCCCCTACCCTCGAGCAGATCAACACTCCCACCCAACCTGGTGTCATCTGCAAACTGACTGAGGGTGCACTCGATCCCCTCCTCTAGATCATCAATAAAGATGTTAAACAGGAGTGGCCCCAAAACCCAGCCCTGGGGGACACCACTCGTGACTGGCTGCCAACTGGATTTAACTCCGTTCAACACAACCCTTTGGGCCCGGCCATCCAGACAGTTTTTTACCCAGCAAAGCCTGTGCCCATCCAAGCCACGAGCAGCCAGTTTCACCAGAGTAAGAATTCCAATTTACACAGACCCATTGCAAGGTTTATTTGAGACTGGAAGCACTAGAGAGGTAATGCTTGGCTTGAAGCATTTAGAAATGGAAAGAACAATATGTGAAACTGATCCTTTACAAGCACTCTATCCCTGTAAGAATTCAATGAGTTATTGTAAAGTCACAGTGTGGCCTTCCCAGGGACTCACAGATCTTTACATGTTTTTCAAGATACCACTAAGGACTTTTCGCAAAGCTGGCCATGCAATGACACATTTCCATTTTAAATAGAAATCTTTGAGCACAACAGTTCTAATATGCAAAGATGACAATTAATTGCTCAAAGCTACTTCTTAAATAACTGAGCTACTTCCTCAGCCTGAGAGACCAAGCTATTCCCACAATATCCGAATTTGCAAATTTTATCAGAAGACAAAGTATGTAAGAGCTGCTTCTCCCCTTCTTAAAGAAAAAGCTCCTCATATTTAGGAGAAATCCTGAGCTTTGATTTGACCAAAACCCACAACAAATAAAAAGACCTCAATTATATTTCTAAAATCCTTCACACTCTTTTAAAAGTTTTAATTAGGTGTTACAAACTTAATCAATTAGATGTTATTCAATTGCGCCATTCATGATACATTGGGAACAAATAATCCATTTTACTGAATATTCATGAAGAAGGTTGTTTAGGTTTTCTTGTCATTATAGGCTACAGATTGGATCCTAGATATATGAAGATGTAGAGATCTTTGTTAGCTAGTACTACAGAAATTTACCTTAAGCTCATTTTTAGAAAAAATTAATCCAATGAACTATATGCAAAGAGTTATGAAATATGACCTTAAATGAAGAGGCCAGAGGAAAAGCTGAGGGATGCAACCAGATGAGATAACTCATATTAACTTTCCATATTTTTAAGAAACTAAATAATCACAAAGACAAAATAGAAAAATATTTTGAAAACACAAGAGAAATTGAAAGTTTAATAAGCTGTAAATTAAGGAGAATTCTGAAATATATATAAAAAAGGAAGATAAGGACACAGAGAAATTCCCCAAGTTAGAATGCTCTAGCAGTCTCCAATCCATTTTCTTAATAATCATGTCTCAGCTAGGAAAAAATATAACAGTAGTTTTGGTATGTATTTTGTTTTAAATATCTGTAAGGTCTGTAAGGATGTTATGTGGTTTTAGTAATATTTGACATTAGATAGCAGTGCAGAAATCCAACTGAAAAAGTGATGAATCACAGTCTTCAGGAAGCAGGCAGTGAGATGTTACCTATACTGAGATAAACAGTGCTGAGAAGCTGTAAACTATAATAATGGGTCAAAATCATAGATAGTATATCTGCATACAAATTATGCACCTGAATAAGAAGTGGTTTATATTAATTCTTAAGAAAAAATAACTTAGAAAAACACCTTCTTACTAAAAGTTATTCAGCGTTATTGTCAAGGCTATGGAACAGTAAGTGATGCTTCAGTTAGAAGCATTCCAATTTTCCCAGCTGAACTGATATAATAGATTAAAATTTTTAAAAAGTTACATCATTCACAAAAGAAGAACTAAATCATTAGCACTGACTGTAAAATCACTTGCAAGGAAGCAACACTTTGGTTTGCTGATGCCCTAGTCCTATATTTCTTTTTAATGGTACAATGACCTGCCAATCGAGATTAAGTTCTTTAAAAGGGTCTTTTCATTGAATTAAGCGTCTTAATAAAAGTAATTACTTTTCTAGTTCCTTACTGGGCTATTAAAATAGAATCCAGTACCAACTGGAAAAAAAGGAGAGTCTCAATCACTTCAATGGATATTTGGACTGGGCCCATAACATCAGAACCAAAGCTATGGCCTTGGCAAAATAATATATAAGCAGAAAAGAAGTAGAACCTAGAATTTAATAATTTTAATGCAGACATTATTTCATTGTTTAATTATAATTAGGTTCCCCTTAAACGGATAGATTTTCAAAAGCAAAGAAAAAGAAGGAAAAGGAAGAGTAGCAGCCTTTCCTTGCAATAGATCAGATAGCTAAAGGCAAGTGTATTCTACTAACCCAGCTAAGAGAAAAGTAGATGAAAAAGTTTAGTGATCTTACTGAAATGTTGAGTTTTTTATTCATGTAATAACAAGCCCTTCCTGAAATTTACAGCTTCTAAAAGAGAGGATGTCTGTGAAAAGAGTCCCTTGAATTTATAGCAGATTTTACAGATCTATCTCCATGTGCAAATTTGGTGCTGTGTAATGATGGCTGAAATTTTTTTGTTTGTTTGTTTGATTTGGTTTATGGAACTAGCAGAGTTGGACTGCACAGCAAATAATCAAGGGATTTCTGTTGAGAAAATGTGTCCTGGGATAAGCACAATGGACACTGATTAATACTGGAAAACACTGCACAGGCATGGAATATTTGTTTATGTTCCCGGACACTCTGAGCTGACCAAAGGGGTGGAGATACTCAGTTCCTGTGGGACAATCAGCTGCTGCATTAAAAATTAAAAATTGAAAATCAGATGGAAGCTTTCAAGGTACTTCTTAAATTAAATTATTTATTATTTTTTATCAAGAGTCACAAAGATTTTGACATCTAAAAACCAGGACATTACAGTGAGAATTATGAGACCTTTTCACCTCCTGGTCCTGATGCCGACTTTCAGGATGCCTCTGAGGTTCCTGTTTCTGTTGCATGAGTTCTGCTTTTCTGCTCATTTGTCTTGTCTAACTGTGGATTAGGTAGAACTGTTTCTTTCTGCATAGCTCCTAGCATACATGCAATACAATTCCCTACAGGCTTATGAAATGCTGGTGAGACAACCGGGAGACATCCTGGAAACAGCACTTAAAGAACTAAAAATCAACCTTTTGGAAGTGTATACCTCCACATAAGCCAGAGAGGGTTGTCTCTCAGTTCTTCCTGGCTTTCTCTTTACAAAAGCAGAAACACTGAAAATGGTGAGTATGAAACCACATACTAAATTAACTTTCCATCTAAACCCATTAACTAGATTTCCATTGGATTATAGTGAAATTTCCTTATAAAAACCACTACGAAGAGTTACTTGAAAATAATATTTTTGTCTATGGAGGGTTTTTTTCATAACAGGCTGCCTTTAATATTTACATTTTATCCTAATTGTTATAATTAGAAACTGTATCTATTTCAGTATAGCTTATAAGTAACAAGTAGATTTTCTGCATTAGGGCCAATTATCACATAGAACTGAGGACAAAGTTAAGCACAGTTAAATGCTTCTTCCTCGGATAGTATATAGAATGCTCTCTTTAGTTTTCCCAGCTAAGTTTTAGCGCTAAACAACATGGGAGAATACTAAACACAGTACATCGGTTTAACTAGAGAATTCTAATGCAAGATTTGCTATGGACTGACTACTAGGATGCTCAGAATTCAAGCAATAAAATTGCTTTGGGGAAGTGAACAAAAGTAACATGTATTTTGTGTTAGACGATTACACTACAGGACATTCCATAATCAGCTTCACTGCTGCCTCATTATCTCTTGATAGCTATGTCAAAATAATTTGTATCTTGCAAAATGAATCCTCAGCCTTGAAAAGCAAATGAGAGTTTAGTTTTATTATTCCTGACTTAACAGTAAAAAATGTAACAATGGGAAATAATGTCCACCTTAATTAAAAAGTAATTTCAAACGCTGATTTTAAATATGCATGTCTATATCAAAATTGTTATGCCAACTGATTCATACATCACAAGTGCTACACACAGTATGAAGAGAAGCATGCAAGCAATTGTGAGATACAGATATAAAGCTCTCCTACTTCACTACATGTACAGCCTAATCTTAAAGAAACATTTCCTGAATTGCTACTAGTAAACATCCTTTGAGATACCAGTCAGTATATCTTTTCTTATTTTTAATTTGTTTCTAAACAGGGATATTCTTACTGAAGGATTCTTCTAGTATTTGTATGCATCTCTCTTCTGTATGTTTTTACTAGACCTCACCTAACGATAAATATTTTGTATTTTATGTATGTACAAAGGCACTCAATTAAAATGCTGTAGTTTGAAGTTACATTATTTGGAGGCATCAAGATAATTGCACACTGTTCAAGACCTATCCTCAGTTCAAAATTTTAGGAATTACATACCTATTTGCCCCTAAAAGTCTGAGCAGATATTCTCTTTTCTAAGAAAAATCCAAAATTCATCCAAAAATTGAAATAAAATACAAAACATTGCTGAGCACACCAAGTTGAAGTGAAAGTTCATGAATACACAATAACATTAAAGTTATTTAGTCAAAATCATTTATAACCATGTAGAATTAATGCAAGAAGACAATTCTCAGAAAAAAAAATTCAGACAAAAGCAGAATTAAAACTATTAATGAATTTGATAAGAAACCTGCCGCCAGATAGATAGGCTCTTCTTTAAAGATCATTTAAAAATTGAAAATGCATCATCAGCCTGCTGGACCAGAATGAAAAAGATCTCATTCTTTCTAATATTGATTTATCTCAAATTCTTGTATATTTAGAGTAAATTCTGGATCTGGCACTGACGTTGGAAAAAAGGTTAGTTCACAGCCCACAATATCATAGAAAGTGGGTTTAAAAAAACAGAATAAGTCTACAGCATAAGGATTCTTTAAGTGAGATTTAGCTCACAGTTTAAGACAGCTGGTTTTCCATTACAGTCAGTGAAAACACAATCAGTGCAGGGTATACATCCTAGAGATGCTCAGCAGCCCCAGTGGGGGTGTTCACTTCAGAGTGAGTGAGACATCTGTCTAGGCTGTATCAACCATATCCTTACCAACTATAAGGGGTGTGTATTTATTTTGCATGTAGTCACCTGTATACAGGCATGTAAGCTCCCTTGTCTTGTTCTGCAAGATGAATTTTGCTTTGTCTATCACTAAGCACTTCTCTAAGATTGTGTTAAAATATAAGAAAGTAAGAGAGTTCTTTTTTTTCTTATTTTACAGGACTATTTGACTTGCTTTTTAAAACATTATTCAGAGTGTACTTAATTAAAATGCAGCCTTGACCTTCCTGTAATTAACTTTTTTTTGCAAATCAGTAGCAATTCCTTTTAAATCGATATGGCTGTTCTGTCTCTGTGGTATCACAAATACTGAAAAACTTCTAGATTAAAATCGTGTACCAGGACAATGGTACTTTTGCCAGTTCAGCTTTTACAAACAATATGCATTTTTGCAGATGTCATGGCTACATCTCCAATCGTCTGACCTGAGAGATCTCAGTAGGGTTCTGAAGCTTAGGTGTCACGTGGACTTGGTATTTCATATTTACGTTTTTCTCACAGGCAGGCAGTTTGGTCTGACTTCAGAATGCCTATTGAGGCCAACTACCTTTGGAAAAGGCAACAGAGCCCTTGTATGATCATCGCTGGTTGCCTCTAACATTGGGTGAACCTCAAGAGCACCAGGCATAGATAAGTGTCACGGTCAGATGTGACAAGTTTGAATTTTCTGTGTCATGGTCTGAAACATGTAACTCTCATAAGGCCAGGAGAAATACCCACTCTGGTGTCTCAGAGATGCTGCAAAGAATTTTCCAGAAGACAGATATTTTAGGTAGGCAGAAAATATACCCTTATAGCCTTGTCAGCAGCTTGCTCCTACACAGCAGTATAGACACAACAGTAATGCATCCCCTTGGAGCTGCATCAATTAAGGAATGTGTTGTTTGGGGTTTTGTTTCAAGTACTTAAAAAAAAAAAAAAAAAAAAAAAGTAATTAAATTTAATACTTCTATATTAAAAGAAGGAAAGACAAAGAAAATACATTACCATAAAAATGTAAACCAGGTTGGTAAAAATAAACTGTATGATGCAGAGAATTGCCAGTTCCGTTGTTTTATCAAGTACTTGATTTACCAGTATGTTCTGATTTAACATGGCCATTTGACCAAGAGAATTCAGCAGCAAGAATACTACCATGGGCTATTATTCCAAAATGCTTATCACCCATGGCTGTGCATATCTTCCGTTCATTTATAACTGTGGAACATCAGGAGAAAAACAGAACAGTTTAATTACCTGACAGATTTGAGCTGGCCAGTGCACGGTTTCAAAAACTGTCCTTGTTTCTGGATTCAGTTTCCTTTAATCTGCAAGTTAAAACATTTGAAATGCATTTACATATGAAGTATAACACAAACCAATTACAGCAACTGTAGTCTTGTTAAAAAAAAAAAAAAAACAAAAACCAAAACAGTGCTTTTACCAATAATGTAGTTCCACTGATATCAAGGTGTTTTCATCACTGACTCAGGGTGTTTTCATCAACAAGTCATTTTGTTTTTTATTAAGTCTGCTTTTTTGGGGGCTGTTATAAGCTTAAAAAAAAAAAATAAAATCAGCCTTGCATTGTAATAACCAAAATTGGTGGAATTAGTACTCTAGGCTGGTTGTAAAACAGATGGAAGTGTGTAAGCTACAGGAAACTGAACCACTATGAAGTTAGAGTAAACAAAACCAATGGGTATATGGTGAAAAAGTGTAGGAGTGAAAACAGTATACAGCAGAAAATTCAGAGATGATGGTTTCTCTAATCCTATTTTTCCTTATCCCACATTTCCCTTGATACTCCTGCTAAACTCAGTGTTCACAAATAATGCATATTTGAAATAAATTTAGTAGAAACATTATTCATATATGCTTAGTGTTATGTCTAGTCATCATAGAATAGCAATCCTAACCCATATCGTACACCCACTAAATGGCACACAATTTATGTTATTCTGCCACTAACACTTTTGCAGTTTACAGATGAAAATGGCTTCGTCTGCATCTTGGATAACATGTACTACCTCAGATCAGCAGTTTTCCATTCAAGCTTTAATCAAAACAATACAGTGAGCATTCACATGGGGCATTAGATAAGCTTTTTGCTAGAAGCTGACTCAGAATCTCCCCATTCATTCAAATGTTTCTGGAAAATTCATTTTAACTAGATGCACACATTTTTGCTACTCGGTAAGAAAGTTTATTCTATGAAGGTGAAATTTCTGCAAGAGGTCAAACTTTTGCTTAAATTGCTAACTGAAGCAGAAAAAGCACAGAAAGATCAGAGGGAAGTTATATTTCTATAATGGTAAGTCTGTTTTACTGACATTATCAAAATAGATTTCCTAATGATTCACATACAATTTACTCCTTTTCACTTTATACTTTGGTCATCCATAGATTTTCAAATGTACCCAGCTGAACTAAAGACTAAGAACACAAAGGGTTTTGTTAAAGAAAAAACTAGTACTGATTTATAAGAATGATCTGTAACTCTTCATCATTTTACTTGTTACGAGTAAGTATTTAACAGATTTCTTTGATCTATTAAGATGTTTGAAGATATCAGTGGAATGGGAACTTCCATACATAGAAAGTCCTGACATTAGAAATATATACTGTTGGTATCAGCATTGACATTATGATAGTATCATCTAGAGCAGCTGTAGGATTCTGTTACTGATCTATTGTACAAAAAAAGTATAATTTGACAATAAAAAGGAAAAGGGCATGAACAAAAATCTTACATTTTGACTAAAAGTAGACATATTCTTTGGAACTGAGAAAATCCAGGCTTCTGCATGTAAAATCTTTTTATTTTATATGTAGTGAAAAAGAACAAATTATACCCAGCATGCCAGGCTAAAACTGTGGCCCTGCAGATAAACTTTTGACAGTGGGTATTGAAATGCTCCATAATAAATACTATTTTCTGCAGGAAAAAGATCAATCTGAATTTAATAAAAAGAGTGAAAACTGATGTTTTATGTACCATGGCATTTTTTTCTTTCTCTTCTTCTAGTACTTTGTTCAAAGAGGAATTTTTGCTTACAGGGCAGGAGAGAATACAGTCGGCCATTAAAGGTTCTGGACAAGAGTTGCATCAATTATCATAACTATTGCTATGTTTTTTGTTGTTTGCAGGGTGAGAAGGGCTAATATTTAAAAAAAAAAACAGGAACAGTTTTACTATAGTGAAATAGTATCACTTTATACTGTTACAACTGTATCTATCCCCATCTGTAAATTTAGAGGATCAATCAACTGGAAGATAACAGCGTCTCAAACGTGTATGAAATGTTTCTTTCCAGAGTAGTTAAAATACCACAGAATCACGGAATTGTCTAGGTTGGAAAAGAACGTGATCATCCAGTCCAACCATTAACCTAACACTGACAGTTCCCAACTACACCATATCCCTCAGCGCTATGTCAGCCTGACTCTTGAACACCTCCAGGGATGGGGACTCCACCACCTCCCTGGGCAGCCCATTCCAACACCTAACAACCTGTTCTGGAAAGAAATGCTTCGCAATATCCAGTATAAACCTTCCCTGGCACAACTTGAGGCCATTCCCTCTTGTCCTGTCACTTATTACTTCAGTAAAGAGACTCATCCCCAGCTCTCTGCACCCTCCTTTCAGGGAGCTGTAGAGGGCGATGAGGTCTCCCCTCAGCCTCCTCTTCTCCAGACTAAACACCCCCAGTTCCCTCAGCCGCTCCCCGTACGACCTGTGCTCCAGACCCTGCACCAGCTCCGTTGCCCTTCTCTGGACACGCTCGAGTCATTCAATGTCCTTTTTGTAGTGAGGGGCCCAAAACTGAACACAGGAATCGAGGGGCGGCCTCACCAGTGCCGAGTACAGGGGTCAGATCCCTTCCCTGTCCCTGCTGGCCACGCTATTGCTGACACAAGCCAGGATGCCATTGGCCTTCTTGGCCCCCTGGGCACACTGCTGGCTCCTGTTCAGCCGGCTGTCAATCAGCACCCCCAGGTCCCTCTCTGACTGGCAGCTCTCCAGCCACTCCTCCCCAAGCCTGTAGCGCTGCTGGGGGTTGTTGTGGCCCAAGGGCAGCCCCCGGCATTTGGCCTTATGGAAACTCCTCCAGTTGGCCTCAGCCCATGGCTCCAGCCTGTCCAGGTCTCTCTGCAGAGCCTCCCTGCCCTCGAGCAGATCAACACTCCCACCCAACCTGGTGTCATCTGCAAACTGACTGAGGGTGCACTCGATCCCCTCGTCTAGATCATTAATAAAGATGTTAAAAGGAGTGGCCCCAACCCCCAGCCCTGGGGGACACCACACATGACCGGCTGCCAGCTGGATTTAACTTTGTTCACCACAGCTCTCTGGGCCCGGCCATCCAGACAGTTTTTTACCCAGCAAAGCGTGTGCCCATCCAAGCCATGAGCAGCCAGTTTCGCCAGGAGAATGCTGTGGGAAACGGTGTCAAAGGCCTTGCTAAAGTCAAGGTAAACAACATCCACAGCCTTTCCCTCATTCAATAAGCAGGTCGCCCTGTTGTAGGAGATCAGCTTAGTGAAGCAGGACCTGCCTTTCATAAAGCCATGCTGACGGGCCTGGTCCCCTGGTTGTCCATCATGCGACTTTTAATGGCACTCAAGATGACCTGATCCGTGACCTTCCCTGGCACTGAGGTCAGACTGAGAGGCCTATAGTTTCCTGGATCATCCTTTCTGCCTTTCTTGTAGATGGGTGTCACACTTGCCACCCTCCAGTCCATTGGGACCTCACAGGTTAGCCGTGATTTCAGGTAAATCATGGATAGCATCTTGGCCACGTATCAAAATTACATTAGTAAATAAATTATCAAAGTTACATTAATAAAATTTGGAACAACAACAACAAAAAATCAAACCTTGGGTTGCAGAAAGGACAGTCTGAGCCTCATGACAATAATTATATCAGGACACCATATTGGAGAACATTTAAGGTGTGAAAAGCCCCGCTTCAGCAAATAGATTACAAAAAAAAGTACTCAGACCAGGTATGCTATGAATATACAGGTTCAACGTCTTCAATGGCTTAGGCATGTGCTCAGTCCTGTCACAGATACTTACAGACACATCCACTGTGACTTAGCACTCTATTCAAGTTCCATATGGTGAAGTAGGTGGCAGGATAAATTTCTTGAGCAGAAGTATGCATGATGAGAAATAAATTTATTTTTAAGTTAAGCTTTGCATAATGGTTCAAAACACTTTCTGCTACATTGCTCTTTCAGAATATATTTTGTTCTATCTATTTTTGTAGAGGTATACAGGAGCTATTTCTTTATTTTTTTTTAAAATGAAATGCATATACTTAATAAGTTGATGAAAAATTCAAAGTAAAAAATAACAAATTTTCAAAGTTTTGCTAAGCAGACTTAGACAGACACATTAAAAAAGTTAGGATTCTACTTTTGTTCCTTAAGCAAAACAAGCTTCTATGGAAACTCAGTTTGAACAAGATTTACAGAATCTGATCTTTAAAGAATAAATTAGCCTCAGGGTAATGAAAGAGCATTCTCTGTTGAAGGTTTACCTTCCACCTTTTCCTTTATTCCTTATCTTCCTCCCATGTCCCCTCTCACCTTGCCTGTCGATATCCTATACCTACAAATCAGCTCCCATACATTTCAACTGGAAGAACGGTGCTGGCAAACATGAGCAGTGTCTGCACAGTCTGTTTCAATGTCTATACATACCTAACACAGTAAACCCACAACTGAAGAAACCTGCACATACATAACTGACAACCACCTAATTTCTCGATTAAGTGTATATAATGTATTCATAATCCAATTAGTAATATTTCATGTGCATAAAGCAGAAGGGTCTATGTTTAGCTCCTCAGTCTTTTCAGTCTTGATTCATAGTCGATGTAGAAAACTCTTCTTAGTGTAACCCACTTAAGCTCAGCATGACCCATTTAAGGACAGACCTTCTAGATGTTAAGAACCTTCTAGGACTGTAGTTTACAGCTTCAGAAGGGAAAAAAAATGGCAGTATAAATTAAGAAATGAACACTTAGCATATATGCTCATCTGTAAATAGGCTTTTTGATGGTGCTATCTGATTTGTATTTGGAGGAGAAATGCCACAATTCTGGCAACAATACCAGTTCTCCATACATAAATATTGGCTTCAGAAACTATGTTTCATTTTTTATGGCCCAGAACTAATATGACAGATGCTATTTTGCAAACAAAATTTCATTTCACGTCTGATAAAAATAACATACTTATTGATGTTGTATTGCAATAAATTTAATATCATTATTAATTTCAAATGACTATCCAGTGCTGAAATAATGATGAAAGACTGAAAGAAAGTTTTCCCCAAAAGGAAAAGCCAAAGGTTTTCAGCTTCCCACCGTAGACAGGCAAAGCCACATGCGCCAAGGCTGCATGCTCAAAGCTTATAAAACCAGAGCTCATGGCAATCAGAGCAAACAGTTCCAGAGGTATCAGAAGATGGTCTCTGTATGGCTCCCTTGTGGGGTGTGAACACCACAGTCAAGGGCTGTGGAAGAGACTTGGTGTATTCCCAAGTGAAAGAGACAGAAGTGTTTTTTGTGCTAGACAGCTGGGTTCCACAGATTATCACAAATAGGTTCAGATATGTGCTGTGAACCTTAATTTTATGTCTATATAAACATGGAGTCTGTGTACTTGCATCTTTTGCATTAATATAATCAAATATGATCCTGGAAACAACCTATACAACTGAAAATCAGAAACCTGTTTTGATAGACTTGTTAAGCAAGGTTTCACTAACACAGTCTTCTAATAAAATTTTAGATGAGGGTCTTGCCACTAAAGATTTGCTTTCACTTCTTTTCCAGCTGATATTACCATAATCAAGAAAGCTTTAAAAATGTAAACAGGAGATATATAGCTAAAGAGAAGTTCAAACAACTCATTAAGATCAGTCTTTGGACCCCAGAGAAAAGTAAAGAAAGAAAAATAATTAAAAACAAATCCCTGTAAGTTCCTTGAAGAATTTTGCTACCATGGAATAAGGGTAATACTGATAGATTTGCATTTCCCTTATGGCAACCTACATGACATTGTTCTGCACAACACTTTTTAGGGCTCGTTTTGAGACTTAAGAATATATTTTAAACTTGAATCCATGGAAATTAATAGCAAAATACTATATTTAGTGAAGACAGCTTCCTCCATAGAAGTACAATTTTTGTAACTTTAAATTATTTATTGAAAAATAATTAGATAACGTGTATGCATTACTACTCAGAGAGTATGTTCTGCTTAACAGAATTTTGGTAGGTATCATTTCACATCATTCCCATAGCTAAAATTGAACTTGAGAGCAGTGGAACAGATTTTGGCATTACTGTAAGGCATTTGTAAATGGGGAATCTGCCAAAGGAATTGGAGTTTTATTTTCATGGATGATTCACTATTTAGCTGCAAACAGCTTGGGTGCAAACATGTTTTCCAAAATTTCATCCGAGAATATCAAATATGATTTTTTCATGCATCTTTGAAATGATTTGTTCTGACAAGTACTTTTGTGATTGATTATAACTAGTTTAATCAGATGTTAAGAGCCTACTCATTTTAGCAATTCCTGAGCTTCTTCAGACTACCTAAAAGACCTAGGATCATAGTTTTTGTATGATATCAAACATCATAAAAAATATATTTGTCAGAGCAGAAAAACTTAAGACATAACTAATCTTTTAAATAAATGATTAAAAATCATTTATGAATAGTTTTGTAAATCTGAAAAATTAAGATGAAAGCTGAGAAGTTTATAATCATTTATTTCATAATTATCTTGTGCCTTCTGGTTGGTTGTAGCTAGATGTCTTTAATTTGAATAGAAATAAAAGTACAGCAAAAGGAAGAATATAACAGCTGACCACCTGTGAAGAAACTATTACCTCCAACAATACCCAGAGTATATGGTTTACTTATCTTGAGGCAAAAGCTAAGATAAAACAATTTCTAGCTCAGAAGTAATTTAACACTTCTGATTATGCAAGTTCAAAACCTCCTCCTTCTACTCAACCAAAAGTCTTGTTTCATAGATTCAACCTAACAAAATTCAGGTTCCATTCATCCAAAATGAAAATATGCCTTTGGTTGTCTAAGACAACATCACATAAAACTTTAGGTCCTTCCCTCTTCTGGTTAAACACAATTTGTTAAGCTACTGTAAAACTGAAACCTTTCTTAGCCTGCCAGTAATTAATTATAGCATATACTCTTTCAACATGAATTTTTCATTCCATCAGAAATTGCCGTATCATATACCAATGAAATATACTTTTTTGAGAATGTTTAGCAAGAAAATTTCTCTTGACATTTTCTTGGACTGTTTTGCTCTTAATCTTGAATTACAATATCTGATGTTTAAGAAAATGCAGTTCCTGTGTATGTTCATGAGCTCTGAACTCAGCCTGAGATTTTAAGTAATTTTTTTTGCCCATTACTTGATAGATTTTCTAAACACCATGAAGTTTTCTAATTCATTGCAAATTGTTTTAATCAAGATCTGTCATTTACTGGATGAAGATAAGAGCTCTTAAATTAAATTGTATTTCCCTGAATGATGAAAACAAAATATAATTTGCAAATGCATTTGTTAATACATACTTCGGCACTCAAAATTATTTAATTTTTCTCCCACTAAATTTCACACAGTTTTTGCCATCTCCTTGAACATAAACAGATTTAGGTAATTTTTGACTGTAAATCTCCCCCTATGTTTTATAGGGTGCCATGAATACATATGCCATGACCCTACTGAGGCCATGGCAGGAATGCCTCAAATTCTCCACAGTCAGATAAAAGTAAAGATAAACAAATAATGCATGGTAGCAATCTGAAGTCTTTTATTTGTACCACAACCACTGGCCTACTCAGTACTCATGGGCAGATACCTAATTTTTATTTTAATAAAAGAGAAGAGAAGACTTAGCAGTTTCTTAAAGATATGAAAGAACTGTATGAGCAATCTCAAAAATACTGCAATTAGGAACTGCAGTAAAGTACCGGGTAAGTAACACTCGTTCAAAAACTTAAGAAGGAATTTTACAAAGAATAGAAACTAATTCATACAACTAAAACTGAGAATGCATGAGTACTCCAAGTATGTAGGGACAGTATTTAAGACAAAAAAGCAGGGAGAAGTTGCCAGGAGAAGTTCACAGAAATACTGTTGAGGATTTTAATGAAAAAGCTGAACCGTAAGAAGGCAAAGTTGCTAGTGATAATAAATTAGTCATGGCTGTAAAGTGAACTGATTACAAGGAATTGCAAAAATATCTGTAAAAACTGAATGAACTAGAAAGAAATAACATATATATTTATACAATTAAGCATACAGAAGCATACATGAAATAAGAACTTCTTTGTATGAAGTGTCAAAAAGCTGATTAGGAAAAAAGGAAAGCTCTCAGTTTTTAATCAAAACGAATGGCTAAATTGAGTAATTAGCAAGCTACAGGCTACTGGAATCAGTACAGGAATGAACTGAAATAATCTCAGCATTTCTCTTTCCCCTGAGAATATGGAGGACAGCAGGATAAAAAGAGGTAAACAGCTGTGCTTAACTTTGATAAAATAGAATAGGAGGATCCAGAGAATAAGAAATCAGTCAGTCTGATTTCAATTCTCACAAAAATACTGGAGTATCTGGATAAAGACTACAGACAAACTAGAGCAAACATCCACTTGTCAAGAAAAAACATCAGTTCAATCTACTTTCTCCCTATCACTAGTAATAGGCCTTACTGATAGGTGGAAGTAGTAGATACAACTCCTGTTCATTGTGTCAAAGTGTTTGCCAGTCTTATGTACCATTCTCATAAATGAACTAAAAATTAGATAATCCAGATGACGCTATTGTAACTGCATGCACAACAAATGTGAAGCTATACATAGAGCTGTTACTGGCTGTCAAACTGGAAGGAAATACTGAGTGGGGTTTCATAGGGCCCTGTCCTGGATCCAGCATTATTCAATATTTTCATTAATGGCCCAGATGATGGAATAGAGAGTACGCTTATTAAATTTGCAGACAATACCAAGCTGAAAGCATCTGCAAGCATTTAGTGAATAGGATTTGAATTGAAAGTAACCTTGACAAATTGAAAAAGTGATCCAAAAAAAAAAAAAAGAGAGAAAAAAAATGCAATTCAATAAAGAAAAGTACAAAGTATCACATGTAGAAATAATCCCCAGCTGGAAAAATACAAGAGGAGGGACAACTAACTATGTATCAGATTTACAGTGGGTAAGAACCACAGAGACACAGAGTCAAAAACACTGTACTAGATATGCAGGACCATTATTATATAGAAAACTTTAACTGATCTTATTTGGTAACTAGTGCAGTTCAGTCTCAACACTTGCCATGGTCAAAGAAGCCTGTTTAGATAGAGTGCTGCATGAATTTTAGCTACGTCAGAAATATTTATTTGGTGGGGAGCAGAGAAGACAACATGTTTCTTGCCTTTTGGACTGCTTAAAAAATGGGAACTACTGTATACCTCACATTATGCAGAATTTCAAACCACAGACTTTGTCACAAAAAATTTCTGTCCCAGTATAGAACTGCTATAACTTCAGGAAGAAGTATGGTACAAACTAAATTGCAGGTGCTGAACAACAGAAAAAACAGTTGGCTACAAAGATGGCAGTTTTTGATTAAGCATGAAGCACACTGGGGAATTCTGTACTGGAAGAGCTATAAATGAAAGACATGTTTGAATAATGGAAGTTACCTTCCAATTTTGTTAGGAAAGTGTGGGTTTTTTGTATTCTCTCAAATAGGCATCTGCATCCATAATATATATTTTTAATGTTCTGTGTATTATAATTCACACTACCACCATATATTCTTAATACTTACAGAGTCATAGCAACAACCATCTTTACTATTATCCTTTACATACTCTAGCTTCAGCAGATATTCTTTGGTAGGGAAAATACAAGATAAGGAACAACCAGCTACATTGGAGATTCAGATAGGGTAATGGATTTTAAAGAACTAACGAATGAAAAATGCCACACTGTTGCAACATATGTAAGTAGAATTTATGTAGGAAATATGAAGTAATTATTCTGTGCAATAGTCACCAGCAGTCTTCACAGCCATCACTTTGCCTACTTGCACAAGTGCATGGCATACATTCACGAAAGAGAAGGCAGTCATGTCTTCAGCTTTTGGGAGCTGACTGTTCAGAAATTATCTTCACTAGCAAAAATAATTAGACTTTTACAATAAAATTAATAAATTTTCAGAAAATGCCTAAAAGACTTGTTATTTTTATACATCATTGGAAGAGTTGTTGAAATCTGGACAAACAAAGACTCCTTGCATCCCTATCATTAGGTTTATTAAAATACCCTTTAGCCCTCACTATCTAAATTAATTATTTATTGCCATTTCACCCTTATTGGGCAATCAAACTAGACAAAATAAATACATACTTATTGATCGGCAGTTTGTCATGTAAAGCCTATGTTGCAGAATGTGAGGAAGCATACAGTTCATTCCATCGGTATAATTAATGTACTATTCTACAACTGGTTTTAACTAAGGGAAAAAAAATGAAAGGTTTAATAATGCACTACAATCCTGAAACAAGCTTGCTTCATTCATAATGGCACGTCTAGTGTATCTTTGCAGAACCAAATATTCATATAAGAGTTTATAATTTTTAAAATAGAATTTCATTTCCATTTCAGTTAGACCTTAATGTTTTATGCTCTGCATAATTACTTTCTAGAGTTTAAAACTGGATATTGTCTTACCCTTGACCATCACTACTGATCTAAATGCTCTCAGGGCAGTGTCCTGAAATAGTGCATGAACTCCAGGTCTTTGTGAGCTATCATTAATATGGCTTGTATTTAATCTCTACAACATTATGTGTATTATCATGTGTAGTGAGTAATGGAAGACATGTTCTGATAAATGGTTATAAGTATTGACACTGGATGAAGGTAATTCTTCAGTTCAGCTGATTTTGGAGCCATTATAGTAATCATTCAAATTACTTACACCATGCATGCTATTATGGGTATGAAGTCTTCCCCTTAATTCTTGCTACCTGTGAAGTTATGGACCTAAGTCAGAATGCCATAAACAGGTGTTGAGCAAATGTTACGTTGTTCCTAAAACCAGAAACCACCAAAACATACATAGTACCAGGTAAATAGTACTAGTTATCTTTCACAGAATCAACTAGGTTGGAAAAGACTGTGAAGATCATCCAGTCCAACCATTAACCTAACACTGACAGTTCCCAACTACACCATATCCCTCAGTGCTATGTCAACCGGACTCTGAAACACCTCCAGAGATGGGGAGTCCACCACCTCTCTGGGAAGCCCATTCCAAACCCTAACAACCCGTTCTGGAAAGAAATGCTTCCTAATATCCAGTCTGAACCTTCCCTGGTGCAACTTGGGGTGATTCCTTCTTGTCCTATCGCTTATTACTTGGTTAAAGAGACTCATCCCCAGGTCTCTGCACCCTCCTTTCAGGCAGCTGTAGAGGGCGATGATGTCTCCCCTCAGCCTCCTCTTCTCCAGACTAAACCCCCCCAGTTCCCTCAGCCGCTCCCCGTACGACCTGTGCTCCAGACCCTGCACCAGCTCCGTTGCCCTTCTTTGGACTCGCTCAAGTAATTCAGTGTCCTTTTTGTAGTGAGGGGCCCAAAACCGAACACAGTAATTGAGATTATTTTAATGGAGTGAGTCTAGGAGTAAAGCGCGACTCAGTTTAGAAACATCTGAATTCAATTTTAATGGTAATCATACTAATTAGAAAGGAAGTCAAAGAAGTGACATAAATTCTAAAAAGCTTCTGTTGATTTCACTGGTAACAGTAAATTGAAAATCTTATGCCTTTCTGCTGCTTCCAAAAAAAAAAGAAAGTAAATCAGAAACAAGAGCTTATTGTCTAGTAGAAAAGGCAGTGAGAAATAGAAATCTTGACAAAACACTTACATAGTTGTAATTTCTTCATCAGGAAAATAGAATTTCATTATTTAAATGAATTTATTGAAACACACTGGTTAAAATATAATATATTCATTGTATTTGCATTTTTATAAAAATAAACATATATCACCTGCTACAGTGAGGCACTGGTGCAAATTTTATTATTCATGCTCATTTCATCAAATGAATTAAAGAAAATTTGTTGTATATTCTAGGAAGTACTGCTTTAATATTTTAAACTTATCAGGATGAGGTTGATTCCTGCTACTGAATGAGGCACAGTGATTTTAGAACTAATTTTTTATATTCTAAGTAAGAAAGAAAAGGTCTCCAGACTCCACTCAGCTACTTAGAAACAGTGTTTTGTTTCTGCTGTTCTCTTGAGATCCAGACTGAAAAGGTCTAACAGAGATGATATGAGACAATTGGGTGTTTCTGGCAGTTACTCATACAGGTGGTGGGAAATTTCTCTTCAGCCTTCATAACAGACTTTAGCCACTTGTATTTTTTAAATCGCTATTAATAAATGTGATGCAACTAAGAGTTATGCCAACTTGTCTTGAAAGTAGTTAAATACAGGGAAGTGATCATAAGCCGGCATGTATTATA
The DNA here is from genome assembly GCF_003259725.1 of Athene cunicularia. Taxonomy (NCBI): domain Eukaryota; kingdom Metazoa; phylum Chordata; class Aves; order Strigiformes; family Strigidae; genus Athene; species Athene cunicularia. The sequence continues at coordinate 21,992,511 of NW_020799095.1, read as the reverse complement.
GGAGCAACGTACTATCAGAATGGAAAAACTTGCTTTCCAAAGCCAAAGATTGATGTTAATTTTTTTTATTAGGATTTACCATTTTCCATTTGCTTTTGATATTCTTCTGGAATATTCTATTCAAAGTATGCATAACAAAGGACACGTTACAAAAAAATTAACTTAAGTGTACTACTCCTATAAAAGAACTCTGATATAGGATGAAAGACATTCTTCTCTTCAGTTACTTTCTGAGTGACACTGATTATAGAGAGCTTCCTACATAAAAGATGGACAAAGTGAAATCAAGAGGGGTAAAATGCTGAGATTTTTTTTTGGTTACATCTAAAATGCACTCTTTTTGAAATAACCTGACTCTGCCCTTGTCCTTTTTCCATAATGTTTTGCACTCAATACATTCTAGTCTTTTAAACTTTTTATAGCCCTCTTTTCCTGAGATACAGGATAGTGGACTGCCTGGAACATGACGCATTTGTAATATGGGGGATTAGCATACTCTGATAGCTGACCTTTCCCTATCAAAGCTTTAAAATTTCCTTAATCACCACAGTGCCTCAATGCAAGTTATTTTTCTGTATATAAATGAAGTAAATGCATGTCCTGACTTTCTGCCCAGATGTTAACATGGCAAAAAAGTATCATCTATTCATGGCAACAGTTATTTTTAGAATAGACAAATAAGACTGCAGTGATTCCAAGTCACGATTAAATTCTCGTATTTCCTCATTTTTTTCTTTTAAAAAGATACAATTGATACAACCCACTCACTGCCATTTACCATCATTAATGATTCCAGAAACAGTGAATAACTAAAAATTATTCCCAAGCCAAAAGCAGCTGCTAGGGCTCAAAATCACTGAAAGTTATTTCACTAGAACTTCTGTGCCTCAACATGGGTTTAGAAGTTTGTCTGTAGACAGCCAAGTGTGAGCATCTTGCTGCCTGCCAAACTGTCTGTATCAGTCAAAAAGGATTAGTATTTGATATGATAGTACACATAGGAACTGAGAACACATTTTAGAGCATCAGACATTTATTGACATGTTTACTGCCTATTGGCTTGCAATACAGATAAGCTTCACAATGGAACATGTACTTTTCCAGGTTGTGCAGTGAACACTATAAAATCAAGTGCAAACTACGGAAATGTCTTTATATATAAACTATCCTTTACTTTTGAGGTACAAAATACCACCCTTCCATGTGAAAAAGAGAAGCAATCCACTAAAACTAACCAATCCTCTGTAGACACTGTGTAGAAAATGACGAGTTAATGAGTTAAAGTGATGGTCACTAAGAAAATTAACACTTTGTAATGATCACCATTTTAAAATTTGTATTGATTTCAGTGGAGATTGCCAGGTTAAAGCAATTTTTAGAATAAAAAAATAACATTGACATAACTGGATAAATGTATGAACTCCACTGTCAGAAGCATGAGAGAGTTCTTCAGCTATTAATAGGGTAGTATTGTAATACATTGCATGTGGAAGGGAGGTATGAGCATGCCATTAGACTTAATGTTTCCCTTCATCCCAGCAAACAATCTACCATCTGGAAACTGGCTCTTGGAAATGATAATATTTAAAAAATTGCAAGTATTAACAGTAAAAGGGGAATGGAGCTGAAATCAGTCTTCGTACCATTTCTTTCCAGCACAATCATACTTCACTAGAGTTATTGAACCCAGTATCATCAAAAGAAAATGTCACAGACTCTCAAAAGCGAAGGACAGACAATTCTACAGATTATTGGATCATGTCCTATTTATAGACATCTAACCTTTTCATCCCCAAAGAAAAGCAAACAGAAAAGTGGAGTCGTGTCATAGATCCAAGCCCCAAATTACAGTAATTCTGTACTGTTATTGTATTTTGTTAATCGCAGAGACTCAGCAAAACACTAAGTGAGTCACCATTAGTATGAGCAACATTTCGTTGTCAGAGTAAATAAAACTACCATGCTTAAATATTCCTAAAATAAAAAGAAAATGAAAAATCTGAAAAGCTCTTTGCCTTGTATCCACTTTTACCTTTCTGCCTGTATATTGACAGCATATTTTTTTTCAGTAACTTTAAATAACAAGCTACTTTTTGGATAACAACTGGGAGGGAAAAACAGGTAAATTCTGAAATTCTAAATTTAATAAAATATAATATTAAATTCATGCCTTAATTTAGATCTTATCCAGGAAAAAAAAAAAAAAACAACAAAAACAATCACAGACAAGACATGAAAAGTGCAAGATAAATAATTATTAGTCCAGGACACAGTCAATCTCACTTGCAATGAGTGAAAATGGGTCCAGGTTGTGCAGCAGAACAAAGAATTCTGGAAGGCAAGAGCTTTTGCATTGTTATCTATGTAATCTAATTACAACAGGCAGATGAAACTGCAAAAGCTTTGCATACTTAGGCCTAGCACGGATGGGTCTCAGCATCAGTTGAGACAGAAGTAAACTTTTTGGGGTTCTGGATTCTTTCCAAGGCTTCACAAGGCTAAATTACACTACAGGACCTTTTTTTAATTGCTCTGCCAAAGTATGGGATGAGGTACTCTATACCTCAGAATAACAAACTCTTCTAAGTGAAAAACTAAAATTTAATAGTTCATCTCCATTATATTCTTAATCTTAAACATAATATTCATCATAGTTCTTTAAATTAGCATTGTATCTGTTCTAAAATAAAAAACCAGGAAGGTCTGAAATCTCCTTTCTACCCCCAAACCAAGAGCAGGTTGCCACATGTCTGCTATTGCAAATATCTCACCGCTATTTCAAACACTGAGAACTGGGTTTGAAATTCAGTCACTCCTACATTTCACCATGCTATTAAAACTATTGCCATCTTCAGTGGGCCAACAGCTATACCCCTTTTACAACAAATATGGATGTCCTTAAATGACTACTCAAGACTACCCCATCTATTGACTGCTCTGTGAGGATAGTACCAACCATCCTAAAACTTTAAGTGGAAAGGGGTTAGCTACATAAAGTTATCCACTTGTCACATAAATTTATTTCCAATAGTCTCACTGAGCTGTAACTGTGATGTGAAAAGGAAAACATGCATCTTTTTTCAGTTCAGAACTAAATGTGTATATATATTGCTTTCTATTTTAGCAATTTAGTCCTTTTCTTTTAATTCAGTGGTGTCAGCACCAAATGAAGAGGACATTTATTGGTTTTTTTTGAATAGAGATCTTCCCATCTGATAGCAGGACAACATTATGATTTCCAGCACTGGCCTGTTTGGCAGGAATGATAGCATATGTGAGATATGAAACTACCTCTAGTTTCCTAAGAAAAAACAGCAATATTACAAACGCAAAGTATTTTTCAAGAAACTTTCAAGTATTAAGAAAGGAACAATTAGGATATCAATACAGTTTTGATGTAGTCTGATTTCAAAACTCCCTTGGAAGTTCCTCATGTAGATTACTTACATGAGTTAACACTGTGCAAAAAGGAAAAATACAGGGGTTCTGATCTCCATAATATTCTACACTAAGGAATTATCAGATAATTACAAGAAGCTAAAATCACAGTCTAGAGGAATTTATATGGGCATCATCAAGTTGTCAAGAATTTATGCCTTCAGTTTGTTTCACTGAATCAGTCTATATTTGAACTCAAAGACTGGACTCTATAGAGTTTTTCACATGGTGAAATCTGTGTGAGGAATTCCACTGACATCAGTTGAGCAGGTCACGTGAGAAAGTTCTCATCTGTGCAGATAAGTTTTGCACAAAGTAGCCATTGGCAATTTCATAACCCTTCAACTGTTATTACAAACCAACTAAAAAGGCTTTGATTTTGGTAAGAAAGAACCTCTCAACAACAGGGTTGTCACATTTTTAAGCATTGTTTAAAGAGCCAGTTTCTATAAAATAGTATGATACCAAGCTGACTATTAGAAATTGTTTTCATCACTTGTCTGCTTGACCTGAAGCCCATTCCTTTATTTTCCTCACAGTCCAAACTGTTTGTTTAATCTGCTTCTTCAGTCATTTAGATTTCTTCACATTGGGATAGCATTTAATGCTTCTGAAATAAACTACACCACCATGTGTAAGTTTCTTCTTTTGACAAGCAGTTTAAAAATCTGTCTGCTAAACTTCTTTCACCCTTATTGGCAACACAGAATCAATGGCAGAGGGTGAATCATCTGGCTTTTCTCAGGATGGCATGAGTTGTCCTCATGGGCTGCATGTTTGTCTTGGTTGAGTACAAGGGAGGCCATGGGAGCATATAATTAAATGTCTAACTCTTTAACATGCTAATTAAATCATGGGAGTATGGCTACAGCCTCAGAAAAAAGAGAAAAAAAAATAAAGAGTATGGCATGGTCTCCAGTGGTCATAAAGATCCTTCTGCAAATATCTGTTACAAGACTGCATCTGAAGTTATGATCTTAACTTGTAACAACACTATATCCTGCAGATGCTTACAGAAGTCAGCAACTTGTTTAAGTCTGATGCTGCAATTATGTAACATTACAAGAAAAGGATGAGTCAATATATATGAAAATAGTTTCAGTTTTTCAGAAAAAAATATTCAAAGTCAGTTCACATAACTTTACTCTGGTTTTAAGCAATAATTAAATTGTATATGTCAGTAGCTCTGGTTTGAATACACGTTGTATATTATCATAGAACTTTAAGTAGTATTTAGGTCTGTCTGTGCCTTGGAAACTTAAATAATTGACATCATGTGAGAAACAAGGATATCAGCTTATTTTTCCTGAATTCCAGTTGACTACCTGTAAACAAGCCGTTTCTCTGCAGCAGTGGCAAATACCTGTATGTCAAGATTAATTTGGTGACTCAGATACTACACAATTATTTTAAAGGCACTTATGTCTGTTTCTGTAAATCTAAGGGACGTCATAGGGAATAAATGTGCTAAACCACTTTCTATAAGTCATTATCATTAATTAAAAATATAACCAAATTAGAATATGAATATGTCTTTTTTCAGGTTAATCTAAAAATATATTCAGTAAGAAGTGAATGCTTATATATGCATTCCAGCAAGTATAAAACCCATGGCAAGTTTTTTTTGCAAGCACTGCTGTAACGCTGGGTAAAACTAACTGTCAAAATAAAGATCAGAAAATCAATTAATCCAAAATATCTACATGAAAGACAACTCACTGAAGTCTTCACTGTTCTCTCTTGAAGGAGAATTTACATATTAGATCTATATCACGTAAGAGCATAACCTGACAATTCTTTACTAGCTCAAGAATTTTAACTCAGAAATGGAAATGATAATTCCTTTTAGTTCTCTTCAACACAGTTCATCCATATTTTACACAATCCCCTCACTCAAACCTCTGTTAAAAGCCTCTATAATTTTGACAGAATGAAACCTGATCAAGAAAGCCGTGTAGAAAGAATGGGATATCTATAATTACACTCAACAGGCAAACTGACTCTACTGTGTTTGTAAGACACTTAGGGCAAAATTGGCATTAGTTTTTCATCTTGTAGAGTTCCTACCCTTCCCTGGTGCTGAAAAAATAATAAGCAGTTCTGTATAACTATATGACATAACATGGAAGTGCAGAAGTTTCCAAAATATTTGGAGCCAAAGTTAGTGTGGTATTAATACATAATTTATTTTCCTTCCTTCCTTGCTCCCCTAATGTTGTGTTTTTCTACATACACTGTAGTTACAGTGCTGAGGGAAAGTAGTTTACATACTACTAAAAAAACCACAGGGAAGAACAGCTTGCATAATGCTAAAAAAATATCTTTTTCAAAAATAAAGGCAAATCAATAAATGTGTCAAGAATTTGTAGTTCTCAAAATTTCAGCTTTTGAAAGGTGAAGCAATTAAATACCACAATAAAGGTTCTTCAAGATTGAGAACATTTTGTTTCTTTTGCCTATCGATCATTGGTTTATTTTATAACCAGTTACTTAACATTCAACCATTTTTTGTCTGCAAAAGACAGTTGAGGGTGTCAAAACAGTTTTTAACTAAAAGATACTACTCCCTCTGAAATACCAAAAGAATTCTTGTTAGCTCTTCAGAATAAGTTTGAGATAAAAAAGCAGAAGCAACTTTGGAAGCTTTCAAAAGCATCTGTGGAGATGCTTTCAATGCTATCAACCACAAACTTAATCTATTAAAAAAAAAAAAAATATTTAAATGTCTAACTACCTTCAGTTTGATCAAGAAGAGAGAAATAGCTGAAGGTGTGACTGCTACTGGACACCGAACAGCAAACTGCCATGCAGCTTCAGAAATTTTAAGGAAGTATAAAGTTCATTTAGGCAAAGAAAACATTAGTATTCCATTGATAGTGTTTTCCTTCAGTGGTTCTGTCTGACAAGGTTTCAGACAGAATATAATCTCTTGCAGACCTGTCAACCCTGAAAAGCAGCTCCTGTGACAGGATCATCATAAACTGACTTTTATATTGCATGAGGGCCTTAGTTTCTCACTTTGACTGAAGTGGTTTTATACCTGGATAATTTTAAACAGACCTCACTGTGACTTGCTTTTTGTGCTATGTAGAACCTAGGATTCACCCTTTTCTTTTGCACGGTGTACCTCTCAAATAACATACATTTCTTGCTGGGAGAACATAGCCTAAGACTCAGCACCAAGGTGCCATGATCTGGTGTTCATGGCCTTTGAGCCATTCTCCATTGCTTTGTCCCTCTTTTTGTTGTCTCTCCAGCTTTCTAATATCTCTTTTGCCCCTCATATTTCAACCTTTGGTATTTTTCACACTCTGAATTTTGCATCAAGTATAAAATATTAAGCACCAGCAGTAAGATTAAAGCTCTTAAGCATAAAGCAAGATGTTACAGGGAGCTACTGTTTCTCTCTGTTCTGAGACCCAGAGGCAAGAGACAGCTGAAGAAAATGGGTAGATTGAAAACATAACGCTACACTTGTTTTGAACATTTCTTCCTCCTCATAAAACTGGTAAGAGTTACAACTTTTCCCAATTTATCTCTGAAGGCAGACTTTTATCCTCTGTTCTTCCTGGCAGTGGGTGTTCAGGGGTATAATTCTCCACTGCAGGCAGTGTCGACATCACAGAGTGCAACTGAACAGCCTGTGCTGTGTCCATTTCTGCACTTGCTGCCAAAGACCTGTGAAGAGGGAAGTTTATCCTCCTGACTGCTCTCTAAGTACCAGATGCTCCTCCTTCTGAAACGGCCCTCTGTATGCAGAGGTCATCTTTTGTGGGAAGACACAATAAACTTACCTGACAAGCAACCGTGTTTGGGGAGTAGCACCCTTCTACCCTGCAGCTGAAACATTTGGGTAGCACAAAAAGTGGGCTAAACAGGTTTGGGGTTTTTGTGGGTTTGTTGGTTTGTTTTGTTTTGTTGTTTTGGGGTTTTTTTTGACACAGAGCCTTTGAGGAAATCACTTTGACTCCACTCATGCTTAGAATGGCAAGTAGTTACTATAAACAGCTACATTACTTTGAGCAGTGACTTAGTTTCAAGAAGAAAAAAATATCACACATAAACATCAACTCTATTGCAAGATTGACTTAGACTTTTTTCAGTTCCAGTGGATTTTTCTTTGGAATATTTCACATTATTCCAGAGTGTACTTCCTTTGATTCAGAGGATTATGCACCATACCAAAATTCACAACTAGAACAGCTGTTTTTACCACACTGAAATAGACGTCTTAAATTCCATATACTTGTACCGCAGTACTCGAGTCTTCATTTTCGTGTTCAACAGAATAGTTAAAACACTTTTTCCTTCATAATGCCTATTTATTGCTGGGTACATCCAGGCTCCTCTGTATGTTAGAACCAGTGAAGTCACCTCTGATTATTTGGAGTGTATGTATACATACATAGATGTTTGTTTCTATGTATGTATGCATACATAGAAACGTGAATGCATACACATAAATGTATAAATTTTAAAAGCCACATTCAAAGCAAACTATTAATTGCTGAATGGCAATAGTAAAATATATTTGCAGAATTTAAGGCAGAAAAGCCTGTTCATCTATTATACCAGCTTATCCCTCAGCTGCATCATGAGTACAGGACAAGAGGGATGCACGTTACTGTGACTAACACACAGTATTTAATTTAGAGCCCTTTAATTTTCTCCCATCGATATTTGGAGAAAAGTGGAATACAGTGCTATAAAACAATGAAGAGTGAATATAATTTCAGATTGTCTTTCACAGTTCTCTGTGTTTAATGAAATAATCCACTTGTTAAAGCTAGTGGTGGACCAATACTAGTGCAAATTTCTTTTTTTGTGTGTTTGTGAAGAATCCTTAAACCTAAGGGAATATTGATGAATGAGGTCTTGTATCATTTACCTGATTTAGCTATAGGAGTCTGTCTGTGCTATAAAAATACTGAATTTATTCCAATTCTTCAACAATATCCTTTCTAGAATTAACACTCTTCTAATATAATGTTCCTGCATCCCCTCTAGTTTTTGAGGATAATTTTCTGCCTGTTTCTAGATTTTTGAATTGAAATACTTTAAGAAAATTTCATAAATAATGTTTTGGATTACTTCTAAGATAACATTACCTCTATGCTTTTAAAAAAGAATAAAACATTTAAAGTTGACTTTAATATGACTGAGGTTCTACAGTCCTTCTCATTGTACCTTTTTTTTTTTCCTTTTCTGATGTACAGAATTTCTCTCTGAACAAATACATTGATTAAAATTTCTCAAGTATGCAACTGATTCACCTTTAATACCACCTTTCACAAGTAGTGTCAGATCTAAAGTTCCTGTTAGAAGTGTTTCTTATTATTTTCTCTAGAAATGGTTAAATTTGCAACTTGAGTGTACTTTAGGATCATAAGGCAACCCAAAACAGAATTGCAGGGTGGCTGGGATAGGAAGGCACCTATGGATATTGTCTAGTCCAACATCCTGCCCAAATCTGTGTAAGTTACAGCAGGTTGCTCAGGGCTATGTCCAGCTGGGTTCTGACTATCTGAAAAGAGATAGGCTGCACAGACTCCCTGGACAAGCTGTTCCAGCGTTTGGCCTCCCTCACAGTAAAGAAGTTTCTTATATTTAAACACAATTTCTGTTATTTCAGTTGTGTCCATTGCACCTTCTCTTTAAGTAAGTTAGGAGGGTTATATCCTTAAGCACTTCAAGTCATGTTATTGCCTTTTCTGAGCTTATCTCCATTGCCATCAGCCTAAAGCTGTTTAGGATCTAAACACTACATGATTAAGCCGGTTAGAGATGTACTGAACATGGTCTGGCCTTGATGAAGTTACTTCAATTTTTACAACACTCAGCTGAGAAAAAGAGGGTTTAACTCTTCAATCTTTCACAATAGCCTAGCATTAAGAGAACTAACTTTCCTAAGAAAGAGAAGATGTGGACTCTAAAAACCCCCTTGGCTCAACACAGTCCCAAGCCCACCATGCCAGCACCACCCTATTCTGTGCAAAACCCCATTTTTTTACTCAGTTGGAACTGTATCACAGTGCCACCAAGAATGCAATATGAGACATGAAGGGGGACAGACAAACCATTTTCAATTCCTTTCCAAGAGCCAGATGTACTGAGCATAACAGTAAGTCTACTTATCCTTACTTAGAACCTACTTTCCTGTGTTTTTCTTTTTTGTCTTTTGTACTGTTGGACATTTAATATTACTCTTACTTTGCATACTAGTTGAACTTCTAGCTAGGGGGCCTAGAGCATCTGCAAAATTTACTAACAGAACATGATGCAGAATCCAGGCTGCTTACATCAATCCACATATATTATCCTAATGAAATGAATATCAAAGCAAAACATATGAAGGAAAACAACTGACTGGATCTGACAGAAGTGCTTATGATAAAACACTGTTTTCTCAAGTTCACTCAAGTTTGCTTACTTTAATTTTTTTCATGCTTCATGATTTAAGCTGTCAAGATGTTAACTATTCCTGTTGGCAGACAGTAATACCTGAAGATATTCCAAGACCAACTGTGAAGAAGGATATTTTATGTTTTTCCTTCTCTGAGAATTGAAGGATTTTTTTGATGTTTGTTTTTACTGTTCATCTCATGTGGTTATTTGATCAATATAAGCTCCTAAATAAAAATAAAATAAAGCAAGCATGCTCTTCCTTTTTATTAATTTTATGAAACAAAAACCCTCAAAACTTTAGTAATCATTAAAATATAATCATATATAAGTCAATCAGATTTATTTTACTTTTCCTTGGAGATGATTGACATTTTGACAATATGATGGTTTTATCATTGTCCTTAAGATCCTATGTTTATTGAAAAACCCATATATTATATCAAGGAACTGTAATTTTTGTGCATATGCATTACAATCAGAATTCATCAAATTGAAGTTTTTATGTTTTCATTAATTTTATAGTCCATATAAATTCTTTGTAATTACTTAAATTGCAGAGATTCCTCAAGCATTCCTTCACCACCATCATTTCTATAGAGAAGCAAAGATTTCTTAAGTCAAATAAATAGCAACAGGCTTTTAAAATTATTTCACTATTTATTACTTCTAAAAATTATCACAGAACTGGAATATTCCTTCAGTGGTAATTTTATATATATATAATATATATGTATATATAAAGTTTATATTCACATTCCTAAGATTTTAGCAATTCTCAGTGTGAAGATAAAAATAAAAATAAGAATCCACCCCAGGTAATATTGTATATATAGTTACAATTTGCCATTATTATAGTGGCATTTAGAAGTTGTGCTATTTGAGCATCGGCCTCTCAAAATTCTTTTTTATATCAGGGTTGATGCAAACTCATTGTCTTCATCCTCAAGTACCTAGACAAGTACATTTCTGAATGAAATTTTAACCTTTTTTTCTTTTATGTACTTCCATCTGATACTGGTTTTACCCTTTTTTTTTTTTTTTTTTTTTTTTTTCTTTCTTACAAACATATTTTTAAGTTTTGCAAGAAATTTGTGCACAAGAAATTGCACAAGAAAATTTTGCACAATTCTGCACGATGTCTGTTTCGTTTAACCTTGATTTTTGAACATTCAATATTAAATGCCATAAAGTACCTATTTAATATCAGAGCCTTTTTTTTTTTTTCCCATGTGTCTCAGAGCACCAGGTAAGTCCTAGTTCTTCCTTTTATGAAGAAAAAATGAAAGTGATATTGAAGTGATCATGTGTGCCATATCTCATTCTGTACCTTATCTTTGTAAATTCTTATAATCTGCAATGTCAAACTTGGTTTTATTTGTGTGTGAGCTGTGGTTCAAATCTTCCACTTGTATTTTCACCTTGTTACTGTGATTTTTGTCTATCAATGCCGAGCTCTTATAATGGTTTTAGTGAAGATATTTTGACCATTTCAAGGGGTAGCCAAAATCTTTATGAGGCTTACTTTTCCATTTTCTAACTGAAAGGATATGTGCTCATGCATATATAATAGTAATTTCTACTTTGAAACACCCATCAAGTTTTTAATGATTATTTCATATTTTTGAGATACTTTAAACATCTTTCATTTAATCAAAATTATTTATCCAGTGCTTTAACAGTGCATTGTTTTTCTTTTTTAGAGGTGAAAAATACTTTACCTATCAGAGCTATTTTTCTAATCTGTTTACTTAATCCAGCTGCATCCCTTCACCCAACTGTTGATATTTTACTTTCATCTCTACACATTTACATTCTTCTGTCACAAAGAATGTATTACAGGACACATTAATACACATTAAATCCACTAATATTCTCTCCACTATTCTAGCAGAAGAGGCATTCCCCCTCTGAAAGACACCTATCAGTTCAGATAAGTCATACTCCAATTAAAACTTCTGTCTTAAAACAGGTTTTCCTACAAATTTATTTTTGGATTTCACTGAAATTTCATTAAATAGTGCTGTCAAAAGACAGCAAGATACAGAGTATTGTAACCCCATAATCTTTCCCACATCCTTGCTTTTGCAGAGGTCTGCTTGAAACAAGTTCAGTATGTGCAGCCATTAAGTGCAACAAAACCACTCTGATGCAGCATGCTGTAGGAGCTACTACAGACCGTATTTCAGCCAAACAGCCAGTATGTCAACATAGCTAACATCTGAAGTAACTGGATATTTCCTTAACAAAGTGCAGTTCTCCAAGTAGACTCTACTCCGTGTGATACCAGCCTAAAAGAACAGGAAACCTTCCAGCAGTAATCCCCACAGCAAGCAGGAGGGATGCAGAACCAGATCAGAAGTTACCAGTATTTACCCGTTTCAGATACAGACTGTATCTCACTACATTTTATGATTTCTTTGCCTATAGATTACATGTAGGATAAAATGACACTATTTTGACAATAGGAGTTGCCAAAATGAACTATAACAGAGATTGGACCATGACATAATGCAAGTCTTACAGGAAAAAGGAAAAGATTAACTCTTCTTGGTAATTTCATGTATCAACTGTAATGAAGCATAAAAAAACCCTAGAAACACTGAGCATGTAATTCCTAGACACTTTCATTAAGATTTCAGGTGTTTATTTAGCATGGCATTTATAATATGCTGCTATTAAATTAATATACTTAAATATCTGAGATAATTGAATGTATTACAACATTATTTTGACATGTACAAATAAGTATTAAAGTATAGAAAATACTTATGTAGTTACATGTTTAAAAGACCAACAACAGCTCCCACAATGTAGCTTTAATACAGTGCAGGAAAGTCCATGGCAATGTGCTCCTATGAGAGGGAAAGAAGGGACCCAAGGCAGAGCCTGTTGCAACCTGATGGATAACTAATTGGGGCATCCATCATTGACCATAGTTTGGAAACCCCTAGTTCCTGATATAGTTTGTTTAATATAGAAGGCAAATAAAAGGTATTCATAATGTTTGCTATTAGCAATGAGGTAATTTAATAATTTACTTGATATTTACTGTTCAGTAATTTCCAGATTCTTGTTTTTAGATAACCAAGCTGAAATATAGTGCAAGAGAAATGTATTCTCTGTAGGAAAATAAACAACCCAAACCAAACCAAAACAACATGGAAATTCAAGCTGAAAGGTTTTCTGTTTAAGAAAAAACCTCAGTTAAATTATGGCTTATATATGCAACAACCCTGGTGAGAATGTTTTCACAGATGAAACATATTTGTGCTACACACTAAAAGCACATAACAGACAATATTAATTAGTCTATGAATCCTTTTTGTATTATTTAGGAAATATTTTTCATTAACAGAACATACAATGGAACCATAAAATATATCAGAGTTCTGACTACAACTTGGTTTTAGATTTTCCAAAACTGATTACTGGTTATACCACTATAAAGCGATAGGTTAATTAGTTAAACTTGGGTCTGAAAATGCTGGGTTTTTTTACTTTTCCTATCCATTCTTATTTGCAAATATTTATTGTTTTCTAATAAATGGACAATTCTAGTGTTAAACCCAACAAAATATTATAAGCTTTATGTTCTGTATATACATACCTTATTAGGTATGTACAAAACATGCACAGAATCAGAGATGGCACATTTGTATAATACAGTCACTTCACTAATGTTACTATTTCTCTAAAATATTTCAAAAATCAGAATTTTTACTTACACGTGGGAATACATTATTTACTTTTTTTTTTTCCTGATAATGACAAAGCTAATGCGTTATCTTTTTAGTGGTCAAATAAATAAGCAATTTTTAAAATGGCATTTAAATTTTAGTAAAGTCTCAATCCCACTGCCTATCAGTAGCAACCAGATGTGATTTGTCAAACTTTATACCATAAAGGAAGGTCAGAGCTAAACTAACCTCTATCAGAAGTAAAATTATGGAGTAGTAGAATCACCTCTGAGTTTCTCAGCAATGTGGTCAAAACTAAATTTTCCTGCCCAAGGGTACAAGGCTGAGACATGAACAGAGCTGGAAAGAAAAAGACTCAAGCTAGGGTGGAGCCCAGGGGAGCTGGACTTGCACCTTTCCGAAGCCAGCCAAGAAGCACAGAGAAAATGGCAACTTGTGCTAACTCCCAGACTCTGACGGCCGCAACAGGGTTTCCCCAAGTTCCTCTGTGGGAAAAACCACCTCCTGCAGTCTAATGCCCTGGTGTCTTCCTACCTCACCTGTGCCTAGGGGATCCATCCACAGAGCAACTGCCCATCTTGTGCTCTTAGTGCACCAGAGTAAGATCTTTCACCTAAAGCTGAGCACTGAGTGCATTTGGGAAGTGGAGAAGGAACAGTTTTTGTATAACTTGCTTCTAGAAAGATACAGGGCATCTTTAGAATGGTCGGACACAATGAAAGACAGAGTGAAAGAGAGCCAAAGGACCACACCATCTTCCTTTGTAGTTGCTACTTGTTCCCTTTATACAAAGGTTACCTGTTCATGTGACATTTCAGTCTGTTAATCGAAATTCTGGTATGCAAATTTAAAGTTCTTTAACATGCATGTACAAGAGAAGTTTAATTCAAGCTTAAAATACTTTTAAAGGAAGTAATTAACACATTATGATGGAGAAAACTTACATGCACTTACACGCCTTGGAGGAAAGCAACTAACCCACTTAGGACCTCAGTTTTAAAAGCAGAAAACCTATTCCCTTCTTGATGCGTGTGGAGGAGGGAATTTTTTGTTTGGTTGGGTTTGTTTTGCTTTGAAGATAATGCATATTGGGCTCCACAGCATAACAGGAAGTTCTCAAGACCTATTCAGAGGAGAAAGAAGTTGCTCTGATCTCTCTATATTGAGCACTAATGGTGCAATGACTACTGCTGTTACCCGGATAGCTTCCCCCTCAGATGGGATTTCTTTTTAACTCCTGAATACTTACGCCCATCCTCAAATTCTTTATGCAGAAATCCTGCCCCAACATTGTATTTTTAAATTATGTCTCAACAAAATATATTATCTAAATTATAAGGGTTTGGATTATCCAGTTTTCCCATTAATTTTGTTCCACTTGGTGAATAATTGAACAATGTATTAATGTAAAAAGGACACTTATAAAGTCATTGTTCTAATTAATGTTTGATAATTATGTGATCGATAACTAAAATTCTTTTTTGAAGTAATGATCACTTTAAGATATATATGCTTAGACATGATTAGAAATCAACACCAATTAAATTTATTTTAACTAAAATCAAGATCAAGAGAGACAGAACTTAATAAATTTGCTTACTTAGGCCTGCACAGTTAAAAGAGAGTAGAGCAAACATGCAGAGGATTCCCCATAGAAGTTTTGGATCTAGTTAAGATTTATCAGGAATAAAAATAGCTCTGGGAAAATTTTATCTTGGTGTATTTCCATGCTAATAGCATTATGGTATTCTGTGTTTTTAAACAGCTAATCTAAAAAAAAAAAAGATCTATTGTTGGTGAAGAGATTTGCAAGAGTAATATGTAGATTAACAAACACAGAAAGTATGGGGTTTGTTTATACTGTGATATTTCTAGAGACTACAGTTTTCACAAGCTGTTTTGCCGAAACCAGTGTTGTACCTCTGATGAGAGAAAACACAAACATTACAATCTATGAGACTAGAAGGAGAAAATAAACAAGATCTATGGATAGTAAATATGGTTTTTAAAAAATAAAGAGAAAAGAAAAAGTGCAGTACATCACAGATTCTGTGGCTTAACTGAAATAACACAGAACCAAAAATACATAAAGGTGATGAGATTGTTTTAAGTTAAAAGGACAGAAACAATCACATAGAGAACCCCTCCATCCTCTTACAAGTTAAATTACAAACATTCCACTTCCAAATGTTTCTGACATCGTCAGATATAAAATCCTGACATACTTTTGAGAAATACATGAAAACATTATTTTTATGCATATAGATACTTGTGTTTCAGAGAATGCAATCTTTTTCTTCTTGTTTTTACTAGTTGGAAAGTAAAAACATATTGTATTTGAATAATATGTTGTTCTTACCTCTCTTCAAAAGCTAGCTTGTCACTTGTTCGAGAATACCTTGATCCGATGTCTATATCAAATCATCTAACCTTAAATGAAACCTTGTGCTAAGGGAGAGGCTCTCATTTCTATCACTTTTTATAAAAAAAAAAAAAAAAAAAACACAAACCATAACAGACTGGGGACTGTTAAAATTATCAGAGATAACTTTAAATTATTAATTCCATAATCAACCATTAATAATGAATGCAGGAAGTATTACAAAAGCTATCACAGCACGATACCATCCAAATTTTACTTACCAGATGTGTTTTATTGATTTCCAGAATTGATAACTCAAATGTTCTAAGAGAGGTATACTGGGGAAACCATGCACACATAAATAAATAATTGCATGTGGAATAAGCAATGCTTCTGAGGAAAGCTTTGTACACCACAGTCATTTTAATTCCTCTTTTGAAACATGTAGACTTAGGGAGGAGTTATGCAGAAATATGACAGAGATTTTATTGGGTTTGTGGTTTGTGTAGACAGTTCTATTTCAAGCACCCATCTCAGGAGGAGCAGTTTATATAGATATTACAAGTGGCTCAATTTACTGTTCAGTGATTTTATTAACTATTAAGGCTACTGTACTCCTCTAAATCCATTAAGGGATTTATCTAAGTGACCTAATTTTCAACCTACTAGTTTGCTTACAGATCTTGTTACAAACAAAGTTAGCTTAGTTGCACAAGATTTCTATAGTCATAACACTACAGGTCCAGATTTTACTACAGTTAACCTCAAATGTGTGTATTATACCACTGCAATGAGCTAGTCACAGATAGCTCAACCCTGTACTTATGTCTTGAAGACACAACAACTTCATCAGTATAGGATCTATCCAATGTTGATAGTTCCTTAGGTACAGGATATCTCATCTGATACTTCACTAAAATTATTTAGATATTGAAAAATAAGATCTACTAGCAGAGGAAGACTTAGAAAGGCAAAAGCTTAAAAACCTGATTGTCTCAGGTGTTCTCTGTTATGTCTCCTTTTGCCATCTC
>NW_020799095.1:21930210-21975527 GCF_003259725.1 Athene cunicularia | reverse complement strand
AAAAAAAAAAAAAAAAAAAAAAAAAAAAGAAGTAGTCAAGGCTGGAATAATATGAAACAAAGAAGTTTGACTGAAACATTTCTTTATACAGATTAAAGTCTCTGCTATTTCTTAGCACAACACACATCTCCTAGGTCTGATTCTGTGACTCTGCACTCATAATCCTTTTTTAAAATAAGATACGATTGCTTGCAGTATAAAGTACTACACACAGATACACACAGGAAAAGGAGCAGAAAATTGTCCCCTAGAAAGAAGCAATGTATTCTCAGTCTCAAGTATATTTTACTAGGAAATACTCTATGTCCACCAAAACCCTTCAGTTTCATGGTCATTCACATCATTAGAACATCTGTCTTCAACCTACAAATTGTCACCTTCCTGAAATTTTTCACATTTTCCCTCAGTAATTGCTACATGACATACAATCACATGAAGTTCCCGAGACAGAAAGTATATATTCCGCAGTTTTGGTCTGGGAACTCTGTCCCTAAAGGTAGGTGAAGGCTGCAGTTCACCTCTTACCCATCTAATCTTTGTACTATATGAAATCGGCCAAGACAACAAATCAGTGCTAACTGTGGTATTTTCTACTGATAATAGAAACAATTTTCAGACCATGGGTGATAAACTTTGGTGTTGATTTCAAATGTTTCCTTCAAATTGTATGAAATTAAAAAAAATGCTTTCTATGTTAGCACTCACAAACTACTAACAGTAACTTGAATCCTGAACAGATCACCTCTTTTTTTTCATGTTTATTAAACATATTAAGTGGGAATTAACCCAACAGAGCTCTGCAGTTTCTAAAGAAAGAGGAAATATTATTTTACTGGTATATAAATCCAATATATTCTCTTATCTCAAACATTTGTAATCACAAATACTTGAAATAAAAGCCATAGGAGAAATAAGAAGAAATAATTTCTCCATAAGGAGAAATACATAGAAGTTAAATAACTTTTAGTAAAATGGTAAATTTCCTATCACTTAGTATTAGCCACATTAGGTCTGTAGTTTAAGCTAGTCATCTATACTACACACAGCCTGTCAAAGCAATTAATTCCACCATTTCAACGTTTTTGTTAACTGAGATCACTCATCCTCGAAAAGTGCCTCTCTGTCCTCATTAACTATCCCCTACACTACTTACATCTACCATAATCTACAGTTATTTCAAACTAGACATTTTTTACCCTCTCTTAAAAGTTTAAAGAATCATATACATAAATATGGATTCATATATGATACAAACTATAGGTAGCAAACAATCAAGTAGTAGGGTTTAGAAAAAAAAATAATCCATTATTAGCCAAATGCCATAACCAAAACTTTCATAATCAAAGAAAGGTTTTGAAGCTTAAACTATGAGTTGATATCACAAAGGAATGATGCTCATCAATAGCTACTCAGATGGTCAAACAACAGCCTCTTTCTCAGAAAGTCCCTAAACAAGGATACACAGAAGGATTTGAGTTGCAGTACTTAGGTTGCCACATTTTAAGATTACACTGAGCAGAAAGACTATCTTTTATTTTGAAATGCAATTACTGCACTATGTGATAAACAAAACTTAGGCTTTTCGCTATCAGCAGCAGTTAATAGGAGTCCTTACTGCCTCAGGCATTTTATAACTATCCCTAAAATATTATATTATAGGCTTTGAAAAGTTTGACCAGAACTATATTATAAAGGATGACTTACAGATGCGAAAGTCCTTTGTCCTGTGAGTTGGTACTTGACATAGTCAGATGCATTTATATCATAGTGTGCATAGACTTGAGGTAGAAAAACAGCCTTACCAATTTAACCATGCAAATTGGGAGTAAGTACTCTAGTCTGTGGCTCATTAACAACTCAGAATAAGGAAAGCAGATTTTATTTCTTTACAAAGCAAACTTAAAGGGAAACCATCGTTATTTAACAGGTTTTTAAATGTCATAAATTTCAAAATATTGATTAATGACATTATAAATACTGGAGTATTTTAGAAGCTGTTTTTAATGTTGTTCTTCATAACTCATATCTGCATTAGTGTGTTACTCTTCCAGAAGGCCAAAAGACAGACCAACATCTATCAGCTGCTCCTCTTAATCATCTGACACTGAATTCTTCATTGATAGACCTATATAAGACATTGTTCCTTCACAGAGCAATAAAAGACAGAGGTGCAGTACTGACCTGAAATTATTCTGTGACTGACTGCTTTAAATGTTAAATGAGCTTATTTTAAACACTGTGGTGATATTAGAAACTTTCTATGCAACAAGCACATATAAGTGGATTTGTTAAGAATAAATCACATTAGTGAACACACAGGAAAATTTAATTTAGAGTCACGCAGAAACAGCAGACAGCCTTCCAGCTAGACCAATGCAGAAAACAACCCACTTTATAAAACAAATTAGCCTAGCATCCAGGTTAAAATAAGGCATTAAAGCAACAAAGTCCATCAGCTTAGAAGTATATGTGGCATCTTTCATTGCACTAAACCACAAATGCCCAAGTTTTCACCACAGAATGTGTTTTGGCTTATTCCGTCTATATGATTCATTTGGCTATTGCTATTGTAAATGAGGAGCACGTTCAAGTTTTAAAATAAAAACAAGTCTGATGCAACAGAGGTCCTATTCTCAATTATAGTCCTCCTACTAGTCTTGTTCTGGAATACTGTTAATTATCTTTTGGAGTAAATAAAAAAATATTTATCCCAGCTTTATGGCCTCTAATTCTAACTCACTAAAATTTCAATATCTGAAAAAAAAAAAAATCCCCTTGAGGATCACTATCTCGGTGTAGTTTTGCAATATATGAATGTGTGTGATAATATTTTTTTTTTTTTTACTGCAAGTAAACTAAAATTAAGAAAATTGATCTTCACATTAAAAAGTGCATCTAGGCTTCTTTTGTGCTGTTGTTTCAACATCTTTTAAATTCACAGTTTTGCAAGCTGATATTTGTGAAAGAGTATATATTTTGTTATATAAAAGTGTATGTGTTTGCAAATAATAAAGTTGGTAAGTTCAGTGAATTGAGCATACTTCTATGAATTTAAACAGCAGATTTCTATAATATGGAATAATGGATCAAGCTAGAGGGTGTACCTGGTCTCCTAGACACCTGTAACCTTTATAATTAAAGAACTGACAGAGAACGTACAGCTTTTTGATCATGACCTTTGAGTCAATAGGCCTTCAATTCATTGCTCAAGTTTTTATATGAAGTTTTATTAGTAACATTTCATAAAACTTATAACAAAGAACTGTTATCTTTGCAAATGTTAGGTCTGAAATAAATTAATCAAAAGAGTTCCAGTTAAGAAATCTCAGAGGGCCAAAAGAAATGAACAAATCACAGTAGAAGTTAATTCTGTTTTATCAGAATTTCCCCACTAATCTGATAAGGTATCACTGAACGTCACTGATTCCTAAGAACACCTGTAAATTTATAGTTATCTAATATCAGAAGCTGATAATGTACATCAATGTGAATCCTTAGACCCTGAATTTAAACAACTTTTTTTTTTTCAAAATGATTTTTGAAACCCACTGTGCTACACTGTGGGCAGCGTACTGAAGAGAAGCTTTCTGCTTGGGACTTCTAATAGCTATCAAAGGCCAATTTTTTATTTTTAAAACTGTAATTGCTCTTGTTTTCTTGCTCTGTGCAACGTATTTAGATAAAGAAATAGCTTACTGTACCATGGTTTAATTCAACAGCCAGGGTATACACAGAACAGCCAGAAGTAATTTATTTTAAAGAAACATCTTACTAACCCATAGCAAAATAGCTCGTATATGGCAGGTTGTACAGCTATTGTTGAAAAGAGTGCTGAACAGTGTCTCAGCAGTTGCTCCAGATACCATACTGTAACAAACAATATTTACACAGTAAATGTACCTTCTTTAAACTTCACAGCTAATGCACTACTATTTTTATATGTTAGGTGCATAACCTGTTTCACACTCTTCCTTGCAGTGAATTTCTAACCACAACACAGTATGATAAATGACTGACTTACATGCAATTTTTAATTTATTTTAAATTATTTTCTCCCACAAAAACACATTATCTCTTCCTCAAGCTCAGTGAAGAGAAGCAGTGAAGATACACAGGTGTCTTCAAATCCCTAAATTACCTTTGAGAAGTCTCCAACATCAACCAGCTAACATGTGCTTGAAAGAAACATCTCTCCTACGTATTTGGTTTGGTAACAGGGAATTCTCTAGTCAGATGTTAAACTAGAGTTGTAACACCATGGAATGTAAATAGTAGAGAGAAAAACTTGTAGGGAAGGAGATGAGTCTATGGAACTCTTATACCAAGATATCCCCAAGTGCTTCTGGTAACTATAGGTTTAAAGCAGACTATTTGAGGCCTCTTAAAATTACTAAATACTCTTATGTATCCATTTAAGTATTTCCAGACTCTTTCCAGTGTTTGGGTTTAAAACAGTGCCCATATCTGAAGTGACTAATTTATTCTAAGCCACATATTTTTACTTGTAATTCAATTTAAATTATTATCTGGACATTACATGACTAAGCTTGTCAGGTTTCTATTGCTGGGATGCAATAAAATATCATTGAGAAACACTCTGATTCCTTGCAGTCCTAGCACTTTTGGATTGGTTTTTGTGCTATACTGTCTTTAGTGTTCACCATCTCCACTGTTTTGAGAGCAAATGAAAGATCTGAATAACTAATACTCAAGTACACGAAGACAGACTACTTCAGAGTCTAGCACCAGTTCTTTAACCATGATGGCGCTCTCAGCTTGGTTGACTCCCTTTACAGATTGATGGATACGCTGACAAGAACTCTGCATATAAGGCAACGTGAGAGTCCAGGACAGGTATCTCAGACTGTAAAGATCATCCTGACAACAGCTCATGCTGACAAAACATGCTGTGAGGAGAGAGTCTGGGAAACTGGAAGGAGACATGACTGACAGTGTAAGACATCATCCTGAAGCACCATCTTCTATGTAGAGGACTGAAATCCTTTTGTTCAGTCTGATATGCCAACATTCAGACTGACAGTCAAGCATACATTTCCTGCTGAAAAATTATAGGCAGTACTCAGGAAAGTCTGCTGTGTTTCCCTACTGTTTTGCTAAAGCTTGAAGTATTAATACATGTACAAATCACACCGATGATTGTTTTTCCTGCTGTAAGCACTGATTCTAACTTATCTCTCCATCCTTTCAACTATAATCTAATGTGTCACACACGACAGCCTCACCTCCAAATCTGGCCTTAATTGTACTCATTGCAAGGCATGCACTACCATAAGTGAAACTAAATTTAAAGTTTACCACTTTTTATGTTCTGATGACCTTCTATGACACCAGCTAGCTCAGGAGATATTTTCTTTACTACTACTGTATAATTTTATTTATTTATTTTAATAAACTCAAACCTGACATTTGGAATTTAATTATTTTAAGGCTTCTATTTTCAGTGCTAGTTTTGTTCACAAGCATATGAAAAGAAATTTAGGTTGTGATTTCTCTCTCCCTCCCAATGTATTTCACAAGGTAGTCTTTATCCTCTTTTAGCCTACTAGTAACATGGACTAAACCAGTATTTCTGACAATATGGAAGCTGGAGAAGTAAAATGTAAAGGGACTGTACAAAGTAGCTCATCTTGGGTGCTCTCAAGTGATCTCACCCGCTGCCGCAAACAGAGAAAAAAGACTGGGCTGTGTAAAATATCAGTGAATCATCAGGACATCTCTTATATTAATATTAGAAGAGCTAAGGTGTCAAACACCTGAGCAGCAAGGTAAGGTGGAAAAAATACAGTTTCTCACTCAGAGTAGAGCAAATTTATTACAGAAGGAAGCTGAAAAGGTATTCCTATGAGAGTAGTGGTACCACTTTGCAGCAGCTCAGGACAATACCAGCCTAAAGGAGGAAGATCCAGATACCAAGGGCAATACTGATCAATTATTTTTTGTCAAACACTTCCCAGTTCAGTTCGTAACTGCTGTCCTCATCTTTATGGATGAGGTGGTTTGTAACTTCCAATTCTAAGTTTTCATTCTGAAGTGCTAAGATTAAAAATAAAAAAGGAACAAAAAGGGAGATATAGAGAAAGTGAAGATATCTTTATTCAAATTAGAAAAGGAGGAAGGTAAACTCTGTAAAATGGACCTCTCTCTACTAGGAAAGCCTTCTCACTTCAGAATCATGGGGTTCTCTTTAATGATATTGTCACATCTCAATACCTGTAGTTGTGCAGCTTGATTTGGTCTACACTACGGAAATGTAGACCTCTCATTTTTGTATAAAATCCTGTCTTTCATGCCTACTATGACTCTCCTTAATTCTGCAAACAGACCTTTCCAATTAAGAAATAATAAACAAAAGGAGTAAGTTTGTCGAACAGTTACTTTTGGATTAAAAGCTACAGTTACTTCCAAACTGATCCTTCCTCCCCATCTGAGACCATTTATTGAAAATAGAATATATTGTATGTTTTTGAGGTATCTGCACAAGAGAAATAAAAGTTTTTTCAAGATTTTTTTGTCATCTGCTAACCCCAAACTAACTTCTTTTAAAAATGAAATTTGTGTTTCTGCAGAAAAATTTGAACATTTGGAAATCCATCTAAACACTGTACAAGTAACCCAACAGAAAATCAAAGAGCCAATTAAAAGAAAAAAAAAAATCAAGGTTCTGTAGAAAGCTTCAGACTACCTAGTAATTGGACAGAATGATGATAAATAGCATTTGGGTAGTATATTCAAAGTGCATTGGACTGAGGTTGAACAGTCTTAAACAAGTACACAACTGTGAGTGATGGAGGTATTTAGACCCAAACCTCAACTTAATACCCTACTGTGAGCATAAAAATATACTAGATATTAAGATGCAAAATGAGGAATAAAAAAAATCGAGATTAACATGATGTTAGCCAATGCTATAATACTCAGCCCCCCTGTATAATGTTTATATAACAACTTTCAACAAATATAATATAAAAAATTATTCTACGTAGACTACAACTATTTAATAAAACCAGAAAAAATCCTTTCACATCAGAAGAGGACTAAATATATTTGGACTGTTTATTTGAGAAAGATGATGCACAACAGGAGAGAAGATTGCTAAAATAAAATAAATTGTACAAAGAAGAATGAAAGTTGGTTTTTACTGTTGCATAAAATAGGAGTAGATGCCTAAAAGAAACAAAAAGGAGAAATGCTCATTCCCACACACACCTAAATTCAAAAGTGGAATACATTGCTACAATACATGACTTCAGGGAAATCAATATATACAATAAGAACAAGTATATTTCACCAGCTAAAATAAAAATTCATAAGGAAACTGAAGTGTTTTGTTTCAACTGTCAATTATTTGAAGCTATTTTCTATTTTGGAGTACCTTGGAGTTTCTTTCTAAGTAGCCAGTACTGTCATTAATGAAATGCATTTATCTTTGGTCTGATCAAGTATGATAAGACTTCAGCTACTGTAGCTGTTCAGTTAACAGGCAGGGTTCCAAACCGCATTAGGTTGCACTAACTCAATGAGAGCATAATCCTGACTTTGGCATTTGCCTAAGGACTCTCTCAACACACAACTTATGAACTCATATTATCAGTTTGCTTGTGAGGGGTTATGTGTTTGGTTGAAGACTGCCTCATTTTGCATTTTGTGTTTCTCCTCAAAACTGTGTTGATAAAACCGCCATAATAGAGATATTAGAGAACAAAGAGCTGTAATTAGTTATTTTTCTCTGCCGAACAGCGGATGTGAAAAGACAATAAGCCTGTTGAGAAACCAGTGTACTCAATTCTGTTTGATGAAGGATATTTGAGATTGGTAGAGGAACCATCATAAAACTTGATACAGATATATTTTCATAGCAGAAGACACTGGGTTAACTAGGGATCATTTTAGCCAAGGTTAAAGGTGGCCTAGATGGGGAGGTAAACAAGTCATATACTAGAATGCACAGTACAAAAAAAAAAAAAAAATCCTCAAAAGGTGAGGGGTTTACTACTACTCTCCTAAACCTTACCAATAGGCATACATAGGGATACTCAGCCATCTAATGAGTGCCAAAGGATGCTGGTGGAAAGGAGCAGATAGTCAGAAACATCTAACGCTGTTCTGCTTGGAGGTAACTAACCCTCAGATCTAGGAAAGTTTAATAAAAGTGAGTAACTCTTAGGAACTTTCTGTGTTTTGTTAAGTATGGAAAAATGTATAATAATTTATGACATTTTTAGATGTAGAATACAATACAGAAGGAAAATATTTCAGGAGAAAAAAATGCAATTGAGTTCTGCCTTTAAGATTGTTCTTCATATCAGATGAGAGTATGCTTTTTCATGCAGAGGTTGTGATGCTAGCACACCTAAGTACTGAAGAGTTTTCACTATATGCAGGTAAGTCAAACCCCCATTTTGTGAGCAGCTGCAGCAGCAACGCAAATGTTTCAGTCATGCAGGTGCCCTTTAAAGTGAGTGAATTTACAGATGTTTTTCAGACATATTTGATAACTAGAAGATAAAACCAAAGTTAAATAGAACTGAACCTAGCAGTATGAAAAAATTCACAGTAGATCTGAAGGTTCAGAAATGCAATTTCTGACTGATTACATGTGCTACCCTTCCTTTGCCACATCCAAAGTAAAGTGATTTATTTACAGAATGACAGGTTCATACCTATACACAGCAGATTATTATAGCTCAACAAAGGAGCTATTTTCTAAGTCATGTTTAATCACTGAAATCTCCAAGAGCTTTCCTCCACATTGCTGTATTTGAATTGGTTGTAGTCTCTGTTATGAAGATGCATCTATATATTTAAGAACAAGCAGTCTAGTCTAGTCTGGATGAATTTAACCAATAATACTTGAAAAGCGGTTGGGAAACTAATCTGGTTGTTATCAGATTGGTTTTTAGAAGGGAAAGCTTTGTTGAATCAATCTTTTTACATAGATGTCCTGGCTTTCATTCTGCTCAGTATTTTTACAGACAACATTCAATACTTACAAGAATATCAGCACCACCCAATGGCTTGGTTAATAGAATAGAAAAATCCCCTTTCTTGAATTTGCAGACAACACCGTACTGAGAGAGGCTTAAGTCTTGCTACAGAATGATTTTAAGATTTAAAAAAAAAAAAAAAGTCACAGAAAATTTAAAGAAGCTGTCTAAACCAATGTAATCGGCTTAAGACAACTCCAAATGCATATATTTCTGCCTGATAAGGTAATTCTGCATATTTTCAACAGCTGTGAATTAGGTAATCAATTAGGTAAAACAGAGGGTTTGATCAGGAAAGTAATTTACAGAACATCTGTATGAAATGCTCTGGAAGTAGACCTACAAGCTACAGCTTAATGTAAGCCTGCTTACCTTTGTTTAATTGTGATCTATGTAAAGTTTACTTTCTTTCAACTACCATCATTAAGCACCACAAAACCAAATTTACTCCTTTTCTTTTAAAATTCATCTCTACCTGGATATGGGAGAAGCGCTTTTAACTATCCCAAGCTGGTACAAAAACTGTGTCTCACCACAGTCTGCCTTCTCTAAAAAGCAGACGCTAGTCTGTGATGTTCCTGTGAAACGATATGTAACTCAACTAGGTAGCCATCCCTTCAGAAAAAGTTAGTCTGAGGCTCATCTAATTTCATTCAGCAAGAGCTATTGTGACCTTTAATTGCATATTAACACCTCTGATTTGAGCTGATGACCATTTCCTGGATATGCTTCTGAGACTCAGTGCTAGCTATGAGTAATTCCTGACCTTTAGCCATTGAATTAACACCTCTAATTGTAAATGAGAGAGCAGTTAAGCCAAAACTCTTCCTAATGAAGATGCTTATGTGATTATTATTTGGCTGGTCTGCTGCAGAATATCAATTCCCTTAGAGACTAGAGAGGAAAATTTTTTCCTGAGGCTTTCCTAGTTTATATCCCGCAGAAGTTGCTCTGACTGTATGTGCTTTACACAACTGTAGCTGAAAAGGTTATGTCTATGCTATGTCTTGCCCGCTGAAAGAGTGGTAATACATCAGTACTACATGAATTTGTTGCTACTTACCAAGACTCTTTGTGTCTTGTGATGCAAGGTCACAGTCTGTAACTAAACAACAGTAGACTGTGGTCTTGTCAAATCTCAGAGCAAGCTGACATTCATATAGGGCAGAGTTGGGAGACACTAGTATTGCATAGATATAATTCTCTACTTTCTTGCAAGACTTCTGGATTATCATCTTGTTCAGATCTATAAACTTAAATTTGAAGATAGTCAGGAAATATGTAAATTATGAACCCTCTGACATAAGACTACTGCTGACATTCAAAGCATACATTACACACAAATGGCATGTCTATAAGTGTTGTCTACGAAAGACGTCTTTCTGGTATCATGATATTGCAATTCTGTAGAACTGTCTAGGACTGCACACTTAGCGGAACTGGAAATATCAAAATCTTTAGTTGCAAGACCAGCTAGAAAAAGGTGCTGCAACATTTTTCATTTCCCATTTATCATCTATCATCTTACCTGGAAATGCAAAGCACTCTTTTGGTTATTTTCTCTCTATCTGTCATGAAACTCTAAGGGATGTCCAGTACAGGCTGAATCCCATTAGTCTTCTATTCCAGAAACACTTTCTAGACTTGTTCAGCTATTAGGGTTTTTTGCCTCATTCTGATAAAAACTTCTAGGCCAACTTCTTCCCTTTTCCCATGCAGAAATTAGAAATGCTGCCACGTTCAGTTAAAAGAGTCCACTTCTTACAAGGTTAAGTTAGAGCAATAAACTCATTATTTTATTTAAAGGAAAATAGAAAGCTATTAATATCAGAAGAATCCTTCTTAAGAATAAAAGTAGAAAACATTTTTTGAGTTTTAGTAATCGCTATGTTCTGTTGTAGCCTTTGAGAGAAACTAAACTGGAAAAAAAATTCTAATATATATAATAATTATAGTAAAACAAAAGTATATATGAACTGGCGAACTCCCAAAAGGAATTACTTGCCCCTGCTTTCCCCTTGTAGCCTTTAGGCTTGCTCCAGCATATCCACAGCTCAGAGGTATTCTGGACTAATGAATAAATATGCCTGCAATACTAGCATGAAAAGAGAAATAACTGCTAGCTAATCCAGCTAAAGTAAGGGTGGTTTGTTACCTAAAGCACACTACAAAAAGTTGATGCCCTTTTTATATTCCTTCCTAGGCTGTAAGCATATGGTGACTCCTTCAAATGTGTATTTATATATTTTAAACATATAAATATAAATATATAAAATAAAAAAATGTATAAATATAAAAGTATGAATATAAGAATATAAACAAATATATAAATATATAAACATATATTATTTATATATAATATATAAATATATAAAATATATAAATATAAATAAAAATAAATATATAAATATTTTTATTACCATTTTATGTAACCAGTTTCACTAACTGTATTTTTATACCAGATCTGACGAGATGAGGCACTTGGTCCAGCTGAATTCCTACTAAATTTCCTTCTGCTGGAATGCCCAGATAAGAAAAAAAAAAAATAAGCGCAATGCCAGATAAATATTTCCATTATGGGAGCTGAATCACCTAGAGGCTGAAAACAGGCGAGTCCTTGGTTATTTTGGGTGGTATATTGGAATATAAAGCTGAAGTTAACAGAAATTAGCATGATCCTGATGTTCTTCAAAATTATACACCAGGTTTTTCTAGAAACAATACCTTCTGTATGTTCTATTGAAGAAATATTACTTTCAAAGCAACATAATTGTGTTAACAATAGAAGACATCTCTTAGAAACACAGAAAGCAGAAACATGTGAGATGAATGGAAAATGAAAGCTTACAAGACTTAATGTAGTCGTAATTTATCACTCCACAGCAAGAAACAGTGTATAAAAACCTAAAGATACTGAAAGTTTTCTCAACTAAGTATTGAAATACTAAGGTCTACCTACATACCCAAATATCTAAAAACTATTTTGTAGGATATGAATATCCTCAAAGAAATTCAAATGAAGGCAATAAAATTACCTACATAAACAAGATTTTAAAGTCAGAGAGTATGAACTTAAATGGCTTCTAGTTTGAGTACACAAAAACCTGCAGCTGTTAATGACTTCTGATTTTTGTTTGCTTCAGTGGTGATCTAAATATATATGTATTATCAGTTGTAATGAGAACAATCAATTCAGTGGTATCTCAGTGTAGATAAAGACCCTTGGGCTCAAATTAGTTATTACGCCTGTAGGCTCTAAACACCTATGTTGCTCTGTGGACTTATTAATGGCTCATCCACAGTTCCACAGAGAATAAAACATAAAACCTTTGCTTTTTACAGCCCAGACTGGGTTCTACCACCAGTCACCTTGCTTTTTCGTTAGCAAACAAAGCACAGAATTATTAAAACTCATACTGTGGAAATTATTGCTTTCACTTCCAAATATGTTGTTCATCTACACAAATAAACAAAGAGGTAACTACATTATTCAAGCCAGTTATAGCGGCTCTGAAAGCCATCACATAGCAAACCTCATTTTCAGCCCTTTTATTCACAAGTTCTAGGATCTGAGAGCTTATTAAAATGACACGGGAAACAAAACAGGCCTGGTTTATGCTCCCTTCCTATCCTCTTTTTCTCAATGTCAGCACAATTTACAAATGTTTTCTTGTCAGCTTTTTCCCTTCATGCCTGTTCTCCACTGTCATCATGCACTTTGTTTTCATCAGTCTTTCTGCCCTTCTCTGACTGTAGTAACTAGATTTCTCCAGCTCCAACATCCTATTAAAGACGTGTCCAAAATACTTATTACATTTGTTTGACTGCACTTCTGAAGCACTGACAGCACACTGGTTTGAAGCCCAGATCACCCACTGAAGATACGCCAGGCACTTTCTCAGCTTCCTATCTAAAATCATCGATACCCTGTTTCTGGTCATAAGAAGTTGGAGACAATTCCTCTTTTATTTGAAAAGGATGAGAAGCCTTCCTAAAGTGCAGTTACTCAGACTTCAAATCCTTAATAGAAATTAGAGCAGAGTTCCTGCCATATTTCTGCCTCCAGTGAGCTTAGTCAAGGAGCTGCTTCTATGTATACACTCAGCAAGGCTGCACATTGTTAATCTGGTTGAATTGCCAAGAGCTGGTGAGCAGCTATAGAGACAAAGCTGGGGGGAGTGAAGCCTTCCTTTGTGCTTTATCAGTGTAATGCTGCTTGCATGCTGAATGCTTTTATTTCCCTCCCTGCCTCCCCAATGCTGTCAATAGCAGTGAAATGTCTTTATTTTCAGAAAGCAATTCCAAAAAAGCACCAATAAAATAGAAAGGGGTATTACAGAACTGAAAACACCCCCTCAGCTGGACTCTGCACCAGACCTGAGCAGTATGACACTAACCTCAAAGCAGAATCAGTTTATATCCTAAAAGCATCAGACAATTTGTCAATAGAAGAGGAACAGTTATAGCTGCCTGCAGGCAGAAGAATGTAGCTAAGGATCTTTCATCAGAGCTGTTCCCCCTATTCACTACATTCCTTTTGCCTATAGATCAAGTCCACACATAGCTGTTAGCAGTGTACTCTTGCCTGACCTTTATAATGCACAAATTTTAGCTTAATAACATTCTAACAGAAACACTTTTTAGCCTGGTTTCCCAATAAAGTGAGGTTTGTACTGCAATGCATAAATATACATAGATTTTTCCTTTACTCCCAACTGAATTATGTGGTTTGATTTCCACCAATTTTTCGAAGAATTACAAACCATAAACCTAATTATATTATATTCTTTAAAGGTTTGTGAAATACATGGTTGGTTAGAAGAAAACTCACTAATGCCTTGCACTCAGCTCAATTCTCATTAGAAAACAGAAAGGGTATGAAACCTCCATCCATGGGACAGGGGAGGAACAGAGACGGACACCCATTAATGGTAGCTTTCACTGTCCTCAGTGTGAGAGAATTCAGCCAGGAAACAGATTTTTATGAAACCTTGCTTAATTTGTTTTGCTGCCAACAGAACTCCAGTTGATGTCTCTGTGCTGCGTCACACAGCACTGAAAAATGCTTCTGTCAGAGCGAAGGGTGCTTTAACACATCTCAGGCTTACTGAAAAAATATTGTTCTCACAGTGCAAATACTTCCTGCTTTCTTATTCAGCTCTTTGAAATCAAATTTCAGAGTAAGAATCACTCCAGAGGAAAGAGAAATCTGAATGCAAGAACTTTGGTGAACAGAAATAGGAAGATAAAAATAAGAGTTAAGCAAAGAAAAACAGTAGCGAGTAAACTGCAATTCAGAGTTATTGTTGCCTACTCTTTAGAAAACTTAAGGGGAAGAAAAATCTTTGATACTCTTTTGAGGCTATTAAAAAGAAGATAAAATTAAGCAAACCTTTTCCTTTTACTAATGGAGAGCTCCATTTGATCATAAAAGCCTCAATGTTGCTATTTCTTGCAGAGATAGTCTTTCTTGTATACTTGTTGGATCTGACTTTATAATCTAAACTACTTTATAATCCAAAATACGTAAGAGAAATTATATCCCAGAAAAGTTCAGAAATTCAGTTAAACCACACTATTTAATAAAGTGGCATGCACTTTTCTAACAGTTTTCATCTGAAGATGTCAAGGTACTTCAAATGACTTTAGTAGACAAAGAATGTGTCTGGACTGGTAAACAAAGTTGCCTCTCTCTAGTGCATTCCAACACTTTCAATACACCTTTACCACAGTTTGGTCAAATTCTACTTTCTAAAAATGTTGTTTCAAAAGGAATTTGAGAGGAGACAAAAAATACGTTTTTCATTTAGACTAATTCCTAATCCTCAAATATCAAGTTTTGTTTGGTGCTTTTTTCAAAACATATTTTAAACTGATTTAGTCTTCATGTATATCAATATGCTCCACTTCCAGGTAGAATACGGATTAAATTGTAATCTCTTCATATATGCCATATAAGTGATCCAAACTCATACTATAACTTTTACCCTATAATTCTATTTCTGAGTATGTCTTGTTTTCCTCATTTTCAAGACTGGCCTCTTGTCTATCTGACTAGGTGTGACTCATGGTATTGTATTTTTTTAGTACTTTAGAGTTTCCAGAACATTTGCCTGTGCAGATGTCTGAACATATTGCTGTAGAAACCCAATATGAGTTTCAGAATTTTAACAATATGATACTACTGCATTCTTCAGAGAATCATATTTAAATTAATAGTTTTCTGTTCAAGATATTACGTAACTGATACAAATTACTTACACTCAGTGCTGAAATACTAAAGAAACCTGTGGCTATATCATGAGTCTAGCAGCATGTAATTAATGTTACTTCCACTAAATGTATCTGTATATTCATACTGGTTCAGGTGATGGAAAAGGAGGAAAAACAACGTGAAGAAGGAAGCAAAAAGGAAAGAAAGTTAAATAAGCTGTATCACTGAAGGAGAAGGAAAGAGGTGGAAAAGGGGTCAGAAAAGAGAAAAATCACATCAAGGGAAATAGATTTTTGTATGTTTTATACATGTCTATACATACATACAGAAATTTATGAACAAATCCCCAAAGTATCTGGCATTTGAAATAAGACTTTAGAAATTCAGAACTTCATCTGGGTACATTTTGGTACAACAATTTTCGACGGGTGCAGAGGCTAACCCTCTCAACACATCATTCATTTGAAATGCATGTTTGTTGGCTGAGATATAATTGACAAGTAATATTAGGCTAAGGCTTGGCATGTTAATCTCAGCTTCAGTTTTTGATGTGCATGTGGACCCTGTTGCTTTTATTTTACCAAAAATGCACAAGTCCCTATAATATCTGTTCTTTGTGAACTATATTTATCCCAGTTTATCCAGAATCAATGGAGGAACAACCATAGGCAGAGTACCTATGAGCCTGCATCATCAGAAAGAACATACTGCAGATATTAATAGCTCTACCTGGTATCTCCAGGTAGGATTTGAAGAAATAGGTAGAATGTCTCACTTGGCAGACGAGTCTGAAGCATGCCAGTCTGAAGCTAGAGATAACAGTGAGACTGAAATGACCCTAGGAAAGTCAAAGCTACATGGGCATGCTACAACTTCAGGCACTGTGTTTTCACAAAAAGCAGGTCCAGGACTTGTCAGGGATTTTGATTCTATGCTTTAGGAAATACTTACAGCAAGGTGCGTTCTGACATTCCTTCTAGGGGCTCCCTTACAGAGAAAGGGGGAGGACAGGTGAAAAGCCTAGAATACATCAAGATAAAACTTTTATGAAGATACAGGAAATCTATGTGAAAAAAACAATAGTGATTAACAAAAAGTCACTGGGAAAAAGAGAAACAAACAGGAGAACTGAAAGTACTAGGATCACAGAGAGAAGAGGATAATTGATTTTTAAGAGCAAAACGTATTTCCTGATCATGGGATTACCTGATATAACGTCCAACCTAGGACAGGTCCCCAGTTCCTCCAAATTCCATACACAGTTTTCTCAACCTGCCTTTAGACAATTCAACTCCTATCTCCTTCTTTGCATCAAGGGGATTTCCTGTATAAAAAAATGTTTTATGTGGTGCCAGAATTCTCATTTCTTATATGAATATAAACTAGATGAAACAAACCCTATAGGGATACAGAGCTTTGCAAAACTTTAAATCCTAACCAAGGAGAACTGGTTGCTTGACTTAAATTTTTCAGATTACATACACTGTAATGTGCTGTTTCTCTGCTTTTCAGACATAAATTCAGACACTATAATATTTTGGGCTTCTTTTCAATTTATACAGCAAACTCCACTATTTTACTGCTTCAGCCTGCCTAATATGACGACAAAAACTTGTGAGCTGCAATACCATTAATCATGTTTAATCATGATTTAAAGGCATTGTATAATAAAAAGTCTGTTATATCCCTGGAAAATTATTTAAATACATAATTATACTGATTCAAGTTTAAAAAACAGAATTGCCTTACTACTGAGTTCATCTTGGTCAATTGCATTTTTTAAATGCCTTTGCCTACTAGGATTAAAAGGATTTCTAACAGGAATCTTCTATATTTATCTTCTTCTGGATAACTCCATCTATTCTCTTCAATAAATACTTAATTTGCTATGAAAAAGCAAAATTTCTTTTGTGAAAATTTCCCACAAAAC
The DNA here is from genome assembly GCF_003259725.1 of Athene cunicularia. NCBI lineage: Eukaryota > Metazoa > Chordata > Aves > Strigiformes > Strigidae > Athene > Athene cunicularia. Next base: position 21,958,378 of record NW_020799095.1, on the reverse strand, counting down.
CCAAAAATTTGTTTTTGTGAAAATTGTCTGTGATAGACACAGATTCTGTTAAAATTAATACATTAAAGGAGATGTGATAGGCTTTGGTAACAGCATAAGTTTTAGAGGCAATTATGTTTGTCTTCTATAACAATTTTAAACCTTGAAGACCTTTCAACATGGTAGGCACCAATCCAAGAAATTACTCATTAGTAAAAACATGCTGAGCATTGTATTTTTGAGAAGATACTTGTTGGCAGCATAAAGAGTAGACCATTGTTGTTGTCAGATAGTGATGTACTACTTAATAAAGAAGTCCGGGATGTTTGTTTGTTTGTTTGTTTTTTGTTTTGTTTTTTTAAATATTTCTGAAGGACTGAGTGTAGTACCTCTGAAAACAAAGATATAAGAGCATCTGCCACGTAAAAAGCACCACAGTCCCACAGAAAAACATTCTTGCTAATCTGGATTTTATTGTGGTTGGTTTGTTTTGTTTTGTTTTTTTCAGAAACTACATGTTGTAGCAATCAAAAAATGTTACTTTTCTTATAAAGCACATACAGACCGGTTAACGGATGAGCATAAATACCATTACCACCATTATAAGACATGAGTATTTGATGTATGCTGGCTCCTCGCTGATGCTATTGCCAAGTTATTTGTGCAGGAAGTAAGGGTTAAGTGGAAGATATGAAAGTTAAACACATCACTTTAATGATTTACATTGCCTGTCAAACAGAAAGAACAGTCACTGGAATCTCAACTTGCAATAGATAAATAAATCTACACCCTCTCTATCATTTCCATCAATGTACCACATCCAGTGATATATATCACCAGTAAGCTCCAATGGAACAGCATAGGGACTGATTCCAAAAGGATAAATGATTTATTATGCACAGGAATAGGTACTGTATTAAGTAATTAATTAGTTCAAATGCAATGATAAAAAGAAGAGTGAAACCTAATTCTCCAGCATCATTCACATACATCTTGGACAAAATAAGCATGAATCTGAGAAACCACTTTCCTGACTTTATCTTGGTGTTAAATTTCCCAGCTGATGTGGCAGGCAATATTTGTATATGCAAGCAATTAGAAGAGCAGAAATAAAATTAATTGTAGTTAGAAACAAGAGAAGAAGGGTTATTTAACATCCAAACACATTTTAAATCCCTTATCAATTTATTAAATGACAAACTATATTTTGTTAATTGTCAAGTCCACACAGGATAAAAGAAAGTAATCCTGGTGTCATGTCAGGAAGACAAAATTCATAAAGGAAGCGTAGACATGGTATTTCCTTTGTACATCATCACTAGCCGAGGCCAATGGAGAACTAGCTTTATACACTTCAATTCTCAGACGACTCAAACATGACTCACACCTCAGAGACATAAAATGCATTTGGTGGTAAATATTTGATAATAGCAACATACACTTTTTTTCTTTCCCCTAAATTTGTAAGAGAACAAATCCTGACCTGCATCATTAAAAGCTGTATCAGAGTTTTAAAACATATTTTGTATACACAGGGCTAGAGATTAAAGACTTGCACAAAAAAAATCTTGAATTCTAAGTGTACTTACAGATTTTAACACACATTTCTCACATCCCACACTTTCTTGTTATCCAGTCTTTGAAATATTCTGAATGAAAACCACACACACACAGACACACCCCTTTTCTTGGTTTTGTTTGTTTCATTTTTCAGTTGAAGCTGAGCATCTGTGATGTAAGAACATTCAAAGAAAGTCTGTTTGTAAGGCAGTTTTGATTTCTGTTCTTGCTGCAGCACAAAACGTTTTTGCATTTTACTTTAGAGTCGGGGGGGTGGGGTGGTGGGTAGAAAAAGCAGTAAATCCCCCACAAATGTCACAAACCACAAGAACCCTTGGTCTGAAACAGTAGTTCAGTGAGGAGGCCTGGATGACTGGATTAGAGAAGAGTTTGCTTGCTTCTCTGCCAAGACAAATAGATTTCTATGCCTGACTGGACTGTCTCCAAGCTTCAACGGGAGCAAAGGAAAAAAAACTTCACCTAATTGTGCCTTGTGGTTAGAGATCTTGGGCTACAGAATTTCTAGGTTCAAGTCCCAAGAGGGTAGGGACATCTGGAACAGGAGTCTTGCTTCATGAATGTCACAATCCAAGCATATTGCATAAAAAGCATCAAGTATTCCCTCCTCTGTTTCATTCTTAGAATATAGCTCTGTTTTTGGAAAAGCAAGGGAGAGACTTGGAAAGGGAAGCTCAGAGAGATACTTGTTGAGGTACCCCTTTATAATTGCTGTTATCTACTACATGGCTTTGTTCTGCTTCCCTTTTGGACAACCAAATCATTTTCCAGAGATTGTTTTGGGTTTGGTAGTTTGGTGGGTTTTTTTGTGGAGGGTTTTTTTGTGGTTTGTTTTGTTGGTTTTTTAAGTAACAGAAAGAGACAGCAATTTTTTTTTTTTTTTTTTTTTTTTTTGCCATCTGAAAGCCTCTCTCCATTTGTCTCCTCATGATGAATTTATTTTCATAATTTACTATAGTCTACCAGTCAATTCAATCAGCTTAATCTTGATCAGCTGCATGAATGATTGCTGTTAAATTTGCAATGTTTCCTTGGTCCAAATGATCATGGAGGCCTATAAGATGTTAGGCATACCTAGCTTTGGCTGACAAGCAACATGCATCCATCAGTTTCTAAATTATATTTATTTGTTCAGTATTTCTTTCTTTTGAAGTTTGTTCCTTCAACTTTCTTACTGTTAAGGCAGATTAGTAATGGTGTGGATGGCATTTTTGATTTCTAGAGTTAGTGGATTGTTTATTTACATATTTTAGTTTCCATGTTATTCCATATTTTATTTTCTTCCACATTCATCTAGTGCCCCCCTGTTTGAAGAAATCAAGCCCTATGAATTTTATGTTCCAACTCTTCAACTCCCCCTCCCCCCCCTCACCTTCCCTCCTGCCACTGTGTGCTCAATATTACCATCTATAACTGAATCCTGGATGCTTGCTTACCTTGGTTAAAAAGTACAACATAGGTGTTTGTCAGTTATGGCTATTTTATGATCTTAATTGCATCAGTAGTCAGTTGAGATTAAAAATTCAGTAGCTAAAACTATTATTGAAGATACACTAACAAAAAACCTGGAGAATTTTCTAAAGAATAGTTTTCTCTCATTTCATGCATTTTAATTTGAGGCTTCAGTGCCAAAACATATTAGAGGTGCTGAGCCACATGCTTTATTTTCTCCTTATCATTAGGCTTACACTGAATATTCATAGTTCTCAACAAGCTGAGATTAATCCACGTGTCATTCTGCATCGTTGTTCTCTCTCTGAAGTAAATGAAGACAGAACATCTAGCACTTCTCAGTGTGTCCTCTGGCCTTTAAATTTAATAACAAATACATAAAAAAATAATGTTGAAGACTATAGTTTTACCAGGCAAAAATTATTATGTTTTAAAAAATAACATTTATGTTAAGGTTATGGAATAAATACTGAATAAGTATTTTTAAAATGGTGAAACAGCATTATCGGGGCCAGGTATTTTTTGTATAGGCTTAGCTCCAAATCAGAAAACCATGACACTACAATGCAGAGGGTACACTCAAAGATCCAAACAAAAATTAGCAGTATTTTTATTTTGCTAATGCTTTGAAAGTAGCTCCATATGGGACTATAATACAGTTAGCTGCCTATGAATAAAAAGAATAAAAAAAATTACATTGAATGGGAAAGAACATAGTGTAAATGTCCTGATTGAAGTAATATTATTTTTATATATTTTAAAAAGTAGTCAGCATGCAGCTGTCAATGTTTTCACAATATTCAGTATTTTCAGAGGAAATTCTCTACGCCTTTCCTCAGACATCTCATAAGTTTAGGAAGACTGAGAATCTGCTGGCCTGCAGCTTCTTTGTTGAATTCTCCAGAAGCATCTAGTACTGCAGTTCATAGGTGTTCCACTACATGAAATACATGAGAGTTGCAGAAAGTCACACAGGAAGCGAGAGACAGTGGAAATTACAATTACATTGGTAAATGTAAGAAAGTATAAATTTATACTGTGAATAAAGGTCTGTACCTGTCTCATTTGGATCACGTTCCTGACGTCCTATATAGATAAAGGATTGCCCACAGCCTTTATGGTGGTACTTCTGCCAGTATTAATGTATAAATTGATGGGAGACTGTATTAAAAAGTATGGTCTATGTGTTACTCCTACCTGAGCTATGAGGGAAAGAAAAAAAAACATAGAAAGTTTTGTCTTCGTGCAAATTGAGGTGAGAAGCAATAAATGTATTAAGAAGATGTTATTATAGTACTTTAGCATTTAAGAGCTTACATTTTTGGTACACTAGTTGCTAAACTGGAACCCTAAACCTCTACCCTGAGCATCTGGACTCTGTGAATAAGTGATCTCCAACTGAGATTTAAAGATAACCAGTAAGAAATAAGGAAGAAAATTACACACAAAAACCTACACTGACTTTAGAGCATATTTGCTCTATTCAACTGCAAAAAGATATCCTTGTCTTCCAGGATCCATACTCCTCAAGCGGAGCATCTAGTTATCTGAAAAACAGATTAGCCATTTTCTTCTCTTGCAACCCCAACCAGAGAAAACAGTGATATCAACCAGGCAATATAACTTCCTTTAAGGTGGAGGAGACACAAATTCAAGCCCTTCTCAGGCAAAGAGGATGGAACTTACCTATTCTAAGTGAGTTTTTTAGTACATGAGGAGAGAGATAATCTCTCTCTCTCTCCTCTGCTAAAGCTTTATCATTTTTCAAGGAGAACAGAGAGATTCATTAATCAGAAAATACATAGCCAAGGTCATGGAAAGAAAATGCCAAATATGATTAGGAGTTTCACTCTCTAACCTGCTGACCAGAGGAAGCATCTCACAGAGGTGAAACTCCTAAGAATACATTACTACTTTTTAGTATCATTTTTAAATGGTCATTTGAAAAGGGTTGGGGTTTTTTTGTGTGTTTTTTGGTTTTTGTTTTTGTTTTGTTTTGTTTGGTTTTTTTAAGAAAATCACTTATTTTTAAATGTATTTGGTCCTCTGGGGGGGGAAGAAAGCAGCTGTTTAGAGGTGTGCTTCAAAAATTTACTGAAAAGATTTTTCTGTGCTGTAACTGAATAGAGTAGCACAGGTGATGGAATCAGAGGAAAACAGAACCTTAAATTTGGGAACAGGGAAGGAAAGATTATTTAGTCAGGAGAAGCATCCATGTTGATAAATAGATACATAGATCCTGAAATTAACAGACAGTTTCTTTGAAGAACAAAATATATAGCCAGAAACAATTAAAAATATTCCAAAAAGCAGTTAATTATTTGGTAATGAATTAACCAACTAACATTGCAACAGATAAGCCAAACTGTTGATAAACTGGAAAAATAAATCAAAATCTGTCAGGGTTTTTAATACATAGAGTCCTTTTCATTTCTAAAAAAACCCAAAGACTGAGTAACTTGAATTTGATTCAGGTTTTTGACAGAGAGAGTTCTCTTGTCTCTGGAAAGATTATTACCTGTATACTAACAAGAACAATAACGGTAAATGCATGGGACCAAATCCCCTGCAGCATAAATAAAATCATTAGAGTGAGCCTCTCCTTGAGGGAACAGAATTAGATAAATATTTAGACAGTAACACTGCTGAAAAATTTATAATTGAATGACAGTGAAGGTGGACTGACTAGAGCAGGAAGCAACAATTTGTTTTGGTTGCTGGTTTAGATCCTATTGAGAAAATTTGGAAATTGAATTAAGAGATAAAAGCCTTTGGAAGAGCAGTCTTGTAACCACTTTAAAAGAAAAAAATGAGCTTTATTGCCAACAAAGCAAGTCAGTTTAAACGAAAAAAACCCCAAACCACAACACAATTCCATTCTCCCATGACTAAAGACTAAAAATATAATCCTTGTCGTCTTCCTTGTGAGTAAAGAAACATTTATCAGTTGTTCTAGCAGCTTTAACTCAATGCATTAAAAGTATTCTATTTTGGTTCCATAACAAGCAAGACGGTAAATTGGACTTAAAAGATAAAGACCAAAAAGAGAAGATGTTTATCTGGCTGCTGTCTGGTTTGGGCTTGATATATTAATCTTCAGTCAAGTGACAGAATCTCATTTTAATAACTGAGATTTTTATTTTTTTTTTTTTAGTAAGGATTTGCCCCAAGTGTTTCACAGGCCAAGAAACAGTAGAAAGAAAAAAATAAATCTTAGAGTCTGCTTTTATTTTTATGGGAGCTAAGACTTCCATATAGATATACCACAGAAAAACGTCCTTGCCATTTTATTCTTTATTGCTTTAGTGTATGAGACACCATCATCTTAAAATTATAAATAATTTTAAAGAACATATGACTATGGGCACATATGAATAAATGTTTCCTTTGAAAGTTATACTACACAAAAGGTTGAGGCCTAATACAACTTTTAATATATGTAACTGTGACCATCACTGTTGGTTAAGACAAATATCATCACATCAGTCAAAAAGCAGAGTTCCTACAACAGTCAGTGAAAGCTGCTTATTAAATTATGTGTCTCAGTGGGCCCAAATAATAGAACTCTCCCCTCTGTATAAGCAGAAGTATTAATAAATTTTAAAATGAAGCAATAAATTAGTATATTTAAGTAATGTTCTTTTTCCCCCAGTAAATACCATTCCTTCTTAAAAATGGATGCCAGTTTATCTTAATTTCTTTTGTCCATATGATATCAATGGTGAAAAAGGACATATTTAGCATATACTAATGTTAAAACAAATTACTTATTTTATATGTTCTTTTTCCTATTTCAGGTCAGAACTTTACCTATTCATGCTGCATACTAAGCCGGATAATAACATCACAAGGGGAGTTACTTTTTAACGGTCATCTATTCCCCTCCATTTCAGGATAACGAAGGAATCAAACTTGAATTAAACAAAGGAAAGGCAGGTCAGGGGAGCAAGAAGTGTCAGTAATGTTTCATTGCATTAGGATACCATGGCAACTACAGTTAGCTTACACAACAAATTACTGTGGATGTTGAAGTTGTGTATTTTTTCATTAACCCAAACTTCAGCACAAAAATACCAGAAGCATGCAGTAGATGTATCAGTAGCAACACAACATGACAAATGGTCATGCTCTCAGCACTGGGAAGCATCTCAAATGGCAGACATCCATGGGATTCAACTGTGTTTCCTTTGGATAGTACCTTCACATACTTGGCAAGCAGGATCAGCAAACCTCAGATAAACTCAGATAAAACCTCAGATAGTATCAAGCAGGAAAACCTATGTGGCTTTGTCATGCCAATTCCACGGCTTGTTGTTTCTCAGATTCTGCCACACATTTTCACTGAAGCTATGAGCTTGTTCATAAGGGCTCATCCTCATACTTTGACAGTACAAAGAAGGTGTCATTCCCATGTGTGCACACCATGGATAAGTCATAGGCATGTCTTTTGGTTTGAGCAAAAGTCAAGCTAGCTGCTACATGCTGCAACCCAGAATTCCCTATGTCTTTGTTGTCCATTATATGGAGATGCCAAAATGATGTTTCCTACACCCACAACACACCAGAAGTTTATTCGGGTCTTTTATGATCCCATAGGGTTTTCAAAATAACACATTACCTTGTCTGTAGCAAGGTACTTCCAATAAATTCTCCAGATGCACCTTCAAGGAATGAGCACCATATACTGGGGAGTCTAATGGATACAATTTATGAACATAATCAAGGATGTTAATGAGATTAAAGTTAATTTTTTATCTTCACCCTATGCCACCCTTACAACGAAGGGGAATTATATACCGTTCTTGAAGTTAACCCAGTTACACTTTGCCAGATTTGTTTGAGCTATGCAACAACTGTACACGGATTTACCTGGAACCTATGAGCTGTTGTACTTACAAAGGAGAATCTAGTAATTTCACTTTATGAATCTTAATTCCTCCATATCTGCCATTATTTCTAAGACAAAGTAAACTGTTTTCAGCATTAATTATTTCAACATTCTGCATCAGCTCAGTAAGAGATTTGGCCTTTATTACAATAACATATCAGCATACTGCTTATATGGCAACAATTTCCATGTAACTCTTCTACTCTCCAGTTATTTGACATTCAAGAACACCTTGAGGAAGAGAAGTTTGTATTTAGCAACCCTTAATAAAACAGTTAATATAAAATTTTGCTTTTACTAATTTGTTTAATCACTTCTTGAATTAATTAACTTTTCAGCATCCACAGAGACAAGCTGTATCATGCAGTCCCACAGGTCAAGGCATTAATGAAAGCACAGGTATAACTACTGTTGCTACTTGTGGGGGAAAAAAAAAAAAAAGTAGAGCACAGTTGGATAACTACCTAGCCTCCTTGTTATCTTTAAAGTAATTTAATGCATGTTTAGACATGCAGAATTCACTTCAAAATCTCCAGAACATAAATCAACAACTGGTTCATCTCTTGTTATTTGTGATTATGACATATTTAACAGTATATAAACCTGTCTAGTTTAAACTGATAAAAGTAGATGCTGTTCTTGCCTACAGTCTTCTGAAGTAGAGTTAAAAGGTTCGTCTTCATGGAATCCCTGGCACCCAAATTGCTTTGATTACTTTGAATGCTTCACATAGTTTTGTACACCAAGTACTTCAGTAAATCAAATTTAACAGAAGTGGTATTTATTTTTCACACCTCTGTCCCAGTAATTTCTGCTAAATAGACTTCTCCCTTCCCAGTATACTTCCTCTCAGAAGAGTTATGGGTCACATATCTTAAAGGATAACAAATACTTTTCCTATTTTGTGCAGTCATCTGAGAGTACCACTTCTGGCAGAAATCAAGCATCAGGCTAAAGTTTTACTACTGGACCAGTAAAAACTAAGCATTATTTGAATTGTAGTTGCTGGAAAATATCAGTGCTATTTCTTCTGAGATATTTATGATAATGAATGAAAGTAATTTTATCAGCCTGTAGCCACACATACAATTTACATTCTGCAGAATGATAGTCCCTAATGACAACCTCAGCAAAGCCAAACATTAATAACAAAATTCTACTTTATGCTTTCCAGGAAGAGGACACTACGTCGACATCAGAAAAGCAACTTTAAAACTAGAGGCCAGAGGGATTATTGTGTACTTTTCCATGAAGCTAAACACCATATGTGCATACCATATGATTTTTCTTCAAGATTGGTGTAATTTTGCTATAGTTTCCAATACTTTCCATTTTAACAGTGATTAATGTCATTAGACCCCAGGAGTGAGGGCTAGAGAGTAGGAGTTTGTGGAGGTGGCACAACTATAGCTTTAGAAAACAAACTGAAACATTTCTAGTGAAAGATTTTGGCAGCAAATATTAAGAAACCAGATTTGCTTTTGACAATAAGTTGACCCCATTTAACCTCAAAATATAGGCAAAAGGGAAAGACATCATTACCTTTTCATAGCAGAAAACAACAATTTTTGCAAAGTTACTCCTTTTAAAAACAAGTATATTTTAGTAAGGGGCTGTAAAGAGTGCAAAAATTGCTTGTTAAAATTTCTGCTGCAGCTGTTTTACTTTACCTGGGTGATTACAGAAGATTACATTTTATGAATTTATGTTTTTAGGTGTTTCACAAACAAAGGATCATAAACAATTTCTTTTTGGCAGCCTAATTACACTTCCTTGCAGCTTTTTACCGGGACAACTAGCTGGAAAATATTTCTGGAGTCCAGATAGTATATCTGAACACTAATCCCCCTAGTAAATACCTTATTTCTAAGGGGTAGCCTATTCTAAAAGCAATAACAAAAGAATCTTCAGGTTTCTTTTAAAACTTTATTGCCAAATATCTCCTTTCCAATCAAGTTCAGCACTGATTCTGCTGTTGTAGGTATAATGTATTTTCTAATAGAGGAGCATTACAAGGGTGCATTTAAAAAGGCGTTTACAGGGTGCTCCATCGGGCAATGGAAAAAACTCAGTGCTTTGTCCTATGGTTCATCTGTCATTATGCCTTTGCTTTCTTCTTTTTTAGACATTTTTCTGGGGTGCTTAAGGGGAAAACAACTGTCAACAGTGGAAAACACAAAACAAACAAAAAAATCAGCCAAACAAAAACCCAATCAGGATCACAGTTAAAATAAAGGATTTCTCTAAGGCTTCACAAAGTAAATGAAGTTTCAGTTACCAGGAGGTGACCAATTATATCCTGTAAAACAAGTGGTAGAACAGATCTGATCTTTATTGTCCTTTGAGAAATCCATGTAGAAAACAGTGACCTCTAAGTTTAAGGCTTGCTTTTTAATGACCCTACAGAATTTAAATAGATATTCACCTGCTTTGAATTCTAGGGAATAATTAAGAGTCTTGGCAAGCCTTTAATAGAGCCTCAAATTAGTAGATTGTAAATTTACGGACTTCTAATATGCTTCAGTAGGACACATTTGACTAATGTCTTGCATCAAAGCCTACCTCCCTCTCCGAGAACCACAAATCAGGCTGCTAAGCACTACAAAAATAAGACATTTCCTCAGAGGCAGAGATGTCAAAGAAAACGTAAATAGATATTTTCAATCAGCATTATGTCTGTCTAACCAGTTGTGTGCACAATGTTGAAGAAAACTGGTAGCTTAAAAACATTCTGTAGTTCTCATCCTGAGGAACTGTCTATGATTTTCATGAGAAGTATTGCTCGGTTGAAGTTACACAGATGTAGAATGAACATAGACAACCTAAAACATTAGTTGTCCTAACAGTGCCTAAGGTTATATTATCTCTGCTAAGATTTTTAGACTGCGAAAGTATTGAAAATTTCAGACAGGTTAAAGTCAACATCTTCACCTTAACCATTAAGCCAGTGAACTACACGAGCATTTGCATCACGTACTCTCAGACTGAAATTCCTTTTAACAAACAGGCAGACATACATACCTGTTTAAACCACAGAGGGATATACTTGAAAGTTCAACTGCTGACAGCCAAGGTGACAGAGATAAGGTCTTGCTCAAATTAAGACAGTGTCTTTCCCACTTCCTTCCCATCACCTTTCCAACTAACAGGCTGGAAGTGTGAGCAAACTGCAGCAGCCAGGCAGAACCTTGGCAGTAAATTTGTGTCAAGTTGCAATTGCATTCTGCAGATACAGAAAAAAAATATGAGACACGCTATAATTTATCTAAAGGAGTTAAAGACAAGTGTGAGCCCCAGCCAGCTAATATTCATTGATATTGTCTGCTAGACACAGTGTTATTGATTCTTGGGAGCATGGTGGAATCATATCAAGTCAGAAAGAAATTAGTAGCATGCTGGTTTTCCACTAGGGACACAGACCGGTGACTCTTGATAGTCCTAAACAGATTAAATAAACACAATACCCAGACATAATTTTGTGATATTCTGCATGTGAGAACTATATTTATGACACATAAGAGCAATTTTCTGCTATGCTCCCCACATACGTGCCTCACCTTCCTGCATTTTGAATGCTTATGTGATTAAAAAGCCTTTTGTTGAAGTCCTACCTGGAAGTTTCTACAGTCCAAAGCTACATCATATTTTCCTTCCACTTTTTTTTTTTTTTTTTTTTTTTTTTTTTTTTTTTTTTTTTTTGTGCCATCTACAGATCCCAGACTCCTGGGCTGAAATAATTATTGAACCAGATGATGCATGATACAGCACTCAGATCCTCAAGATGCTGTTCTAATGGTAATTTGGTAAGGACTTTGCTTAGCACATTACTTGTGTGTATACATTAGATTCTTGAAGGCATAAAGGCATGCATTCTGACATGGCCAAGCCCTCTTTCCCACCTTCTGGCATACCTGAAGTCATCCTAGCGGTCACCATTTCATCTATCTGAAGTTTGTTTTATCCTGATTTTATTTCTTAGTCCCAGACAGACAGTGAGACAAACTAAACAGGCTGCTTCCATCCAGAGGGACTGGATACAATGATAGCTTGAAGTCAGTCTTTGCCTAATCTTTCTTCTTCAGAATTTTCCCCACTATGACAGACTTTGCAGCACTTGAATGATGGATAAGCTATGGCCTGTAGCACAGACAGGAGATAGCATAGAAACTTTACCCAGTAAAGCTGGTAGCTGCACAAACTACCCTGTCAGCCAGAGGATGAGGGCAATGACTATGGCAGGCTACTTGGAGAACCTCAGTGTTCCTGGAATCATTATCATGAATACTTATCTGAACCTGGTATCAGGACCACAAATCCACCAACTGGGCTTCAGCTGTCCCACTTTCACCCAGGATCTATACCCACTGGGTCTTATCTCCCAGTTCTTGCCTGACAAAACAACTAGACGAGAAATTCATGACAGACAACTGATCAGATATATGTGCCACAATTCATAGAAGGTATCAGTCGAGAAAAAAAACCCAGGTTCTTCTGCCACAAATTGTACTCCAGAGCAACTACACTGAAATTAATTTTCCAGAAGGTTGAGGTTTAGGAGGAGAACAAGATAAATTTGAGTCCTCAAGGTGACAGTTTTTCTCCAAAATGTGTTTGAACTGCAGTGGCCTCTAGAGCATGACTCAAATAATATTAAATTTGATGCATACAACTATAAAGGGATGGTTTTCTGATAGAGTTTGCAGTCTCAGAGTAAGAGATGCAACCATGTTCAGCAAAGCTAAGGTAGAAGAAAGGTGTCAAGGATAGAAGGTGGGTACAAACAAGGCAATAAGCAATTTTCACAGCACATGCCTGCTTTTCTGCTGGTACATAACATAATTACTTCAAAGGTACTTTTAGAGTAGAAAAGAAAAGAAAGACTCCTTTGAAGCTCTCTTCCTAAGCCTTCTTTTAATCCTACTGCAGCCTTCCTTTCTCTTCAAAGGGGTTTTCCTCAAGGGGTTTAGCTACACAATGCAAACACTTTGGTGCAGTTTATTCTGATTGCCAGACTTTTTACAGATTTTGGATAACTGCAAATAAGAGCCTAGCAGGATTCTGAAGAGCTGCTAAGCCTCTAGCTGCAACCTCAAGCGTCCAAGTCCTTTAAACTCTTTCCCAGGATCAGAGGCGCTTAAAGTTGAGTTGGACAAAAGTTATCTGAAGTGATATTTAACATGTTAAATGACTGGGTGGCTTTTCAACAGCCAAAGTCACCCACAGACTCTACTGTCCTAATTTTCTTACCTCAAAATTTGTCTCAACTTTTATCTAGCTTTATGAAATCTATCTATAAAATGAGAATTATTTTCACCTATAAAAAACCTAACCCTAAAGCAATATATTTATGGGCCATACATGACAATATCGTTAAACTTCAAGCTGTCTTGAGGACAGCTTTGAGACCCACATGATATCAGCAAAAGATAAGTTAAAGAGTGCTCAAGATACACTACTGAACTATTAAAGCAATACAAATAGGAGTTTAATTAAAATTATTTCATAGAATCATAGAGCCATTTAGGTTGGAATAGACATTAAGATTATTGAGTCCAACCATAAACCTAACACTGCCAAGTCCACCACTAAACGATGTCCCTAAGTGCCACATCTGCACCTCTTTCAGGTAGTTGTAGAGAGTAATAAGGTCTCCCCTCAGGCTCTTTTTCTCCAGGCTAAACAACTCCAGTTCCCTCAGCTGCTCCTCATAAGACTTGTGCTCTAAACACTGCAACAGTTTTGTTGCTTTTCTTTTGGACACACTCCAGCACCTCAATGTCTTCCTTATAGTGAGGATCCCAAAACCAAACACCGTATTTGAAATGCAGCCTCAGCAGTTCTGAGTACAGGGGAACAATCACTTCCCTACTCCTGCTGGCCACATTATTTCTGACACAAGCCAGGACACTATCAGCCTTCTTGGCCACCTGGGCACATTGTCAGCTCATTTTCAACCAGCTGTCAACCAATACCTCCACATCCTTTTCCACCAGACAGCTTTCCAGCCACTCTTCCCCAAGCCTATAGTGTTGCATGGGGTTGTTGTCACCCAAGTGCAGGACCTGACACTTAACATGGTTGAATTTGTAGTGCAATATTATAGATTGATATAGAATAAAGCTTCAGGTATATGGGTTATAATTAAGTCTTTTGTAGCCATGTTTGTTTTTTTAAAAGAGAATAAACCACTACTTGAAACAAAAATCAAATATTGATATCAATATCAGCCAATTTAGAAAGTAGTAAGAAGAATCATGGGCAAGTGTCCTGACAGAGAAGGCAAGTCTGAAATCACTTTCTGCAGCTGAGATAACTTTAAAAAAAAAAAAAAAAAAAGAAAAGCTGAAGAAGTAATCAAGAGTTTGAAATATACCCATCTCTTCCTCCCCCACCCCCCAATATGTAGGTTTTGTGCCCACAGACTGAAAATAACATGTTTATACTGCTTTGTACTCTTCTAAGCAATGAGTTCAACCAGTGACATGAAAGGAAGTCAGTCTACAATCTTGCATATCTTTATTTTTTCAGGTTAGTTCACCCATTGCTGCAGTTTAACCCCAGTAGATGACTAAACACCCCACAGCCACTTGCTCAGTCCCCCTACCCTCAGTGGGATGGGGGAAGAGAACCAGAAGGATAAAAGTGAGAAAAAGTGAGATAGAAATAGTTTAACAGGTAAAACAAAAGATGCACAAAAAAGCAAAGCAAAACAAGGGGTTCATTCACTACTCCACATTGGCATGGGGGTGTTCAGCCATTCCCAGGAAAGCAAGGCTCCATCATGCACAACATTTACTTGGGAAAACAAATGCCATAACTCCCAACATTCCTCCTTTCCCCAGCTATTATTGGTGAGCATAACATTATACAGTATGGAACATCCATTTGGTCAGTTGGAGTCAGCTGTACCAGCTGTGTCTCCTCCCAGTTTTTCATGCACCCCCAGCCTGCTCACTGGCAGAGCAATGTGAGAGGCAGAAAAGGCCTTGGTACTGTGTAAGCACTGTTGCACAACAGCTGAAACATCCCTGTGTTATCAACACTGTTTTGGTCACAAATCCAGAACATAGTACCATACAAACTACTATGAAGAAAAATAATTTTAGCCCAGCCAAAACCAGTACAAAAATCACAGGTGTTTTATTCTTCCCTTTTGTTTTTAATCACAAAATTGTTGTTTGGGTTTGATTTCTTTTTCTCCTCAAGAAAGTGTTGCATAAAAGTATGTGCATCATACATATGCAGCAAGACTACTAAAGAGTTTAATGTTAAACAAGGATAAACAAGATTTAAATAATGTGATAGGTCTCCTGAAATCCACTAGAAATATCTTCCCTCATCTAGAAATAGACTCATAACAACCTTTATTCCCTCTCTGACTCCCAACCTTAATTTTTGTCTTTCTTGCTCTCTAGAAGTAAAAAGGAAGTAGTAGAACAGCTAGAATCCTGCTTTTATTATAACCAAATAATACAAATCCTTAGTAAAAGGGTACATCCACAGTTGCACTTCAATTTAAGTATCCCTGCATGGCCCAGTAGGCAGAAGCTTCAGGAAAAGTATATGTCTCAACCTTAAAATTAAAGCATGGTGGTTTCCTCACTCAGGGTATTTAAAAGGTGTTTTAGAAACCCATAAAAATCTAACGAATTAACTTTTGTTAACCAAAACAGATGTTTTCATTTATCTTTACAGGTACTTCCCAAGAATTTCATTAAGCATCTATCTGTGAAGAGTCCTTTAGCAGTGGCATATAATTTTAATCACAGATTTGACAATGTGTTTTGCCAACTATTAGGCCTAGCATAAAGGACACAACTAGTATAAAGATGAACCAATAACCAAATTGTATTTGATACAAAAAGGGTCAGTACATGGGTGAGCACTGGGGGGTACAAACAAGTCAGATTATACATAATCAACATCAATCACACTGACCCCAACAATGACACTGCACAGAAAGGACAGGAGACAACCAAGTCAGCAAACCAAATACATAAGACCAAGAAAGCCACATACTGAATCTCTACACAGCCCACGTTTACAAAGCCAGACCTGACTGGAGCCCAGTCCCAGGGAGGCAGGAGGCCCTTCCCCAACAGCGAACTCTGCAGAGTACATCCACCTCACAGACAGACACTGCCCCTTCCTGCAAGTGGTCCCAGCTTTTATCCCTCAGTGGGACACCTGACCTTGGGTTACTGAATGCAGACACCTGGGGCACATTTACCCAATCGCTCTCCCTGCCAGGCCAGCTGCACCCTGGAGGGAAGCCTAAAGGCAAACTCATCACCCCGTTGTGAAGGGCTGTGGGAATCACCCATATATCAACCTTAATTTGGGGCTTGGGGTTGAAACCCCAGCATTTCACAGTGATATACTTTGGCGTAGATACTGCTCTTAAGAGAATTATAAATTCAGGAGCTGATGTTTAACTAGAAATAATCACATCTTTCTTCATGAAAAAAAAAAAGTTCAGGTGGAAAAGTTTGAAGGAAATTCATCTTCATTCTGAAAGTTCTAAATATATCACTGAAGTCTTATTCCCACTCCTGGAATGAATGGCAACTAACACCAAAGAGAAAAATTAATATTAGAGAGATAGACAAACAAAAAAAAAAATCCATCTGTACAGAGTTTACCTTGTTAAATATTGAAGGCACCTGGCAGAAAGACTAGCTAGTAGAGCATAAGAGAGTCTGCTCCTAAGACAGGGAAAGTGCTGAAGATGAACCATTCAAAAGACTAGAATCAGATTTTACACGCAGTTCTCAGACAAGAAAGGACTGAAGAAAGGATAGATTAAGAGTCCTTAGAGAAACAGAGAAAACAAATACTGTTTTCTCACAGTAGTAGGAAAAGTACAGACATTGCTAAGAGCCCTCTTGGACAGACATTACTAACTTCACTAACTCAGTGGAAAAGGATAATAGCAGACATGGGAGGACGTTAACTGAGAGGAAAAAAAAAAATCTGTACTTTAAAAAAATGTATTAAATTTGATTTTTACATCTCTGATGATTTGGAAGACAGCTTCAACAGTTAAAGCAGGGATAAATAGCAACCTGGTCCCTCTTGTTACTTTTGCTACCACAACTCTTACACAGCAGAGGCTTTTCCTTTCCCTCCACTCCAGCTCAGATTCGGGATTTAGATTAAATGAGCTACCTTACCTTTTTGATGTACCAGTTTCATTTATTAGTTATATAACTTAAATTGCACAGGCTGCAGGTGATGTAACAGGTTCTAAATTGCAGGTAAAGACCCAGTTCAGCTTCCTGCCCTTCAGATAGATCAGTTTGAATCTGGCAACGACTTTTTATCTGGCTACCACCATTAAAACCAGCAGCTTTTTATCAGACTACCACCATTAAATGTCAGTACATCCTGCCACTTCCAGGGAGCACCCCAGCATCACAGCTTAAACAGCATAACACCCGGAGGCTTTCAACCATGGGTATGTCTACTGGGCTGTGGTCTGTTCATTTTACCATCCACACACTCTGATTTTGTTTAAAAGCCCTACAAGTCTGAAAAAAGTTTCAGATGACTTTGAAGGGCTAGTTCAGAGGCTGGGACAGTAGCATGTCCAGGCACTAGTGTGTGAAACTGAGCAGCTGTACAGACTTAAATGAACTTGATATTTCTGATTTGGTGAATTCATTCATTTATTAAAATAGTAATCTATTGTTATTGAGCAAGAAAAACCAAATGAACCCCCCCAAACCAAAGAAATCTTTCATAGCCAATGGATCTTAGTTTCTCTATCCTTCATATCCAGAAAGCCTACATCATCATGACTTTAAGCCAGCACAACACAGGGGGTATTAATGTAATCAGAAATTGTTTAGAGAACTCTTTGTTCCTAGAGGGCACTTCATCACTTGCCCACAGCTGTTCAAGGCTCCCTGCAGAGCTGTGAACAAGCTCTTCCTAGTTCAGGCACGCTGGCAGAAAAGGACAGGCAATACCCACAGCACTTCTGCACTGCCCAGTTCATGTCAGCAAATCTTTGCATTTATCATGGTTAAACTGTAGCGGTAGTACATGATCTTCTCAAAAAACAGACCGCGTATCTTCACGTCTGCAGCTGATGGTCACACCCAGAAACATCAGATGTGCATAGTAACAGGTATACGTCCATAATTCCATCAGCAGGAAAAGCAGTACCTTTTTTTTTTTTTTTTTTTTTTTTTAATCGTTGTTTGAGGAACATCTGGAAATACCAGTACCTGAAGTAGCCACAGAAGGCCCTAGGCCACAGATGACATACTGCATTTAATATTCTCCTCTTCCAGAGAGGCAGGAAATTGTAAATAATACCCTCCTTAGGTTACTCAGCATTCTAGAATATCTTAACTTCTGGCACCTTTGCCACTGCCCTTCAGAAGTAAACAGATTCAGTCCAGACGCCTCCCCTCTCCTAAATAGAAGACTAAATTCTGAATTAGACATCTGGCAACCATTCTCCACTTTTCCCTATGACCTTCTTAAGTCAACTCCCCTCCCTACAAAAAAAAACCCTTTCATGATTCCTCCACAACTGCTCCTCACCTGGTACCAGAACCTCTCCTTTTACAGCAGCTGCTACCACGGGGGCTCTTCATCACAAAAGGATATCATTAAGCTCTTCATTAACCCCAGCCAGGTTGCTGCTGTCCTACCCCTTTTCTTAAAGAAAGAGTCCAATGGTTTAGGAATACAATATACAACTTTTTGCAAATCTTGCAGTATCAAACTTGATTTTCACGTGCTCATATATACTATTAGGAATAATAAGTAATTTAACATTTCACCAGAGTGATTTAATATTTCACATCCTAGATAAACCCTTTGTGAGACCACAAAATAATTCTTGAAATTCCTGGAGGATTTAATGTAAAAGTTTTTAATGATACAGTTAAAATAATTTGCAAGGATATGACACAAAAAGATGTAAGGTGTGTAGTACAACTTTAAACAAACAGAAATCTTGCTGTGATTGTGAATGACAACACACTGACACATAGACATTCCTTACATGAAAAACAATTTGGCTTTTAGAACTTCAGGTTTACATCCTTGAAACTTTCACTCTGAACTTTCAGATTGCTGCCATAAATGCATAAAGTTTTGATAACAGATTATCTCATTACACTTTGTAAAGGTACAAATAAATTAACACAGGTGTTAAACTAGGTTTTTCTGTACATGTAAGCCAGTTGCTTTACTATGGCCTAATATTTATATTTCTTTTCATATAATCACCTCAGAGAAATGAACTGATACACTCCTAACCTTTTGTCACTTCTGAAATAACATTCTGGAAGTAATTAGAATTCTTTGTAATCCGTCTTTCTCCAGCTTCCCTCTTTGCATGTACGTGTCTTTTTTCTTCCTCTGGAGGAGTCTAAACAGGCATGGAATCATGAAACATACAGACAGGATTGTTGTTCATAAATATTTATAAGCTAATGAATTCCAGATAGTTCATGATTATTCATCAATGAATCATACACTGAAGTGAAATGAATTATTCACAGTTTATGGCTTCAGCATCTTGAATTAATTATTACAGGTTTGATTCCTTTTGAGACTCATAGCATCCGTCATGATTAACGTGGCTAGAATACACTGTTAGATAAATCACGGAGTTCTGGAGAGCAATGAGCATAAAGAATAATTTTCAGCTGTTTATTTTATCTTTAATCACTTACATATCATTAGTTATAAACTGAAAATTCACCTATATGAGAATGGTATGAACAATTTTCCATTGTTAAATTGATATAAATCAAAAATATAAAATTATTGTGGGCAAATATTATTTCTGTCTACCTCTCTTTCTCAAAGGAGGATTAACATGATGGTTTGGGTTGGTTTTTTTTTTAAAAAAAAGTCTATGTAAAAATACAGATGCCTAAAAATAGCTGTATTTTTCTTTCTGGAAAGTACAGCTCACCAGGGAATGCCTTGTGTTTACATGGATTATAAAGTGTTTTTTTTTTTTTTTCTGATTACATTAAAACTCAGCTATTCTACAGTTTGGAGTTTGTTTTGTTTTGCTTTTTTCCAAAATCTGTCAGTCATAATTTACTTCCTACACACTGTGGAAAAGCAGGTAGAGTAAAAAAGGAAATATAATCCCATATGCACTATAAATAGCCACATGAAACAGTGTGACCTGAGGAAAAAAGAGAATACCTCAGGTTATTAGGTCACTTTCTTTGTTTTAAAAATAAAATAAATATATTTTCTGATAAGACTCTGTGAACAGTGGTGAAAGATACCAGAAATTGTGAATCTTTGATGAATCCTTATTTTCACTTATTTATCTTATTCATGAATACTAAACTGGGATTGGCTAAAATCTTTTTCTATGACCCAAAATATCTTCAGATTAAAATTTCCTATAAATTATTCTTTTTGCTGGACAAAGTGACAATTTTTTTTTTCTTTTAATCTTAAAGGACACTAGCAAAATATTTTCTTCAGTCTCCTTCATGAGCTATCCCTGCCTTTTCTGGGCACTACTTGGAAACCTTTCATGTTCCGTGTTTAAAGCAATGGCTGGCTAGGATCCTTCCTTGGTTAGGGAAGTTATTTAGTTTTATATAACCTAAGGCACTCGAAGGCTTCCAAGGCAGAAGTGGGAAAGTCAGGTAATGTCATTGTGTACAAAGTGCCAAGAAATCCACATGAGTTGAAATCCTGCTGTCTGAATCATTGCCCCCTCTTGACTGCTTATTGAAGAAAAGCTGGGTGTGAACCACCGCTGGGTGCATGCTGGTTTCCATTGGAAGGAAAATACAAGAGGGCATGTCCTATACACTGCAATATCAGGGGATCGGGACTCCAGTGTGCATCATGGAAGGCATCACTCCATTGTGAAGATACAGCCACTCCTGTGTTTCTTATAGGAACAACTCTTATATTTTTAAGATTAGAAATATATGTCAGAACTTTCCAGAGATTTGATAAAACACATTTTAGCATGGAGTTTTCATAAAATTGACAGTAAAAGCCTATGTAAAAATTACTATGTAATAAAGAAATAATAGACATTACATAATTGACAGTTACACAAATGCGTGCAAAATTACTACAACCACAGGATCACCATTAATAGTCACTAAATGTCCACAGCACTATATAGCAGGGGCTTAAGCATGCAATATATTTTGATTATGGAAGCAGAGGTGATGAGCATTCCTATAGACATTGCCAGCCTGAAGTGAAAGTGATTTGACTTGTTATAAATAACTTTCACTAAATGTTAAACTAAGCAAAATTACTTTGCCATGGACTCAGCTTTCTTGTCAGCTGTCCACAGCGTGGTTTTCTATTTGTCAGGCTTTGAAGATATCTACAAGCCATGCCTCTGTCATACACTCAAAACTCCAACTGTTCCTGCTTCCATTATGAACCCTTTTAGCCTTAAACTTTTCCTATGGCATCTTTTATGATTACTGAAATTTTAAAGAAAGCGTTTGTGAAATTCATGCACAGGAAAATGTGAGTTACTAACTAGACGAGTTAGGAGTATTGCTATAGGACTTAGAAATCATCAAACATACAAAAGAGGCAGGTGTCACAGATGATGCAAATCCTGATATTAAGAGTTTTGTGTGTCACCTAGATCAAATTTTTGACCTTATGTAATCACACGTACACAAAAATGGACAAAGGATGAGGTAACAGGGAGCACAGTTCAGTCTTAAATACCCAGTTTACATATATTACAGCAAGAATTTGATTTTATGAAAAATAGATATGTATGTAGAAAATACCCTTGCCTTCTATTGTCTTCATCAACAGAATTGCATCTTGATATTTTTATTAATTTTCATATTTTTATTCCACAGATATTTTATTCATAGGATCTTCACCACTATAAGAATTCCACAGTGCTATTTCTTTAAAAGAGACTGTTTTAAAGGAGAATAGACTGTTTCTCATATTGTTTTAACATTTTGTAAGACAGAGAAAACTTGATAATCCCAAAGTAGAAGAGAGAGATGTTCTTCCAGGCTCAAGACAGAATCCCATCCTGCTGAGTCAGAGAGTAGAATCTATACATCTGCACAAAAAAATAAAAAGGGGGTTGTGATTCATTGGCAGCTGATTGGAAGCGTATCCTATGCAGCATGTTTCAAATAGATAAGACCAGGAGACTAGGTAGAGAGATCGCAAATGAGCATGCATATGTTTTCTGGAACAATGCTCTAATGCCAGTAATCATACAGTTCTGTGACAATCTGACTCTGTGACAGACTTATAGATAGAACAGTTATATGATGAATTGTGCATTTCTGACATAAGCAAAAAACCATAGGGTATTAACACACAGGTTAACCAGATATCAGGTGTTATGTATATGCCTTAACATGCTTGAAATCTGAAGTCTTGAGGTCTAAACTCACTGATAGTTCAGTTTCTTATGTATGCAAATTCTATTATGAAATACATGTTTTATTTTTCTGCTTACAATTCCTAGTGGTAAACCAGGATCCCCTTAATTAAATACTGTACATAGAAATAAAAACCAACCCCTGCCCCAAAGATCTTACAGGCCAAACATAAGAGAAAACAGATGGACAGAGACAGATGGGAGAGCAGAAGGAAATAATGAGACTTCTTTGATGGATATAAGAACTGTAATTAGGCTGATCATTTCCCCACGCATGGTAAAGTTTGCCATGAATATGATGCTACAGAGAGATTTTATAGAACTGCTGCATTACAGCCCCTTTCTCTCTCCTGCTGTAACAAGGGCACTCCTGCCACACAAAATAGCATAGTTCGGGATTAGTTACTTGCTCAGTAATTCCGTATTTATGTATGTTTTGCTTAAGTGTCTCTTTGAAATTACCCAACTTCTGAGCTCTTTCACAGTGGGGGGATAAGGTAGAGATAATGTTTAGAGATTTTGCTATTATTCTGTTTTGCTAATGAGGCATCTTCAGTTTGATAACACTGAGGACCATGTTCCTTAACAAGGGAACAAGAGATAATAAAAAAATACTATTTTATCATCAAGGTATTATTATTTCGTAAGTACTTTCCCCTCCCCACAATGTTACATTTTTAGCAGGAGGCTGAAATTAACTCCTGATTGGAATACATTTGTAGGTCTTTAGATGTTCACTTATTTTTATTTATATCTGTGAAACTTTGCTTTACTAGAAACTGAAGATCTAATGATTTTGTAGTGTATTAAAGAAAATACATGAAGAATGGTTATACCACCTTCGGTTTTGTGCATGAATCAAACTTAAGCTCCACAACAGAAACAATGATTAAATCAAACAGGACAAAATATATTTGTCTTGTTTGTTTCATACTACATGCACAGGACATCTGTTCAGCTAGAAAACAGACTGCATGGTTTTGTAAGGTTAAAAAATATACCACAAAGTATCCAAATTGGTATTTTGTGTTTTACTGTCAAGCAGGAATTCATTTTTCTTGTCAAACACAGATATATGGGCCTGTAGTATAATATGGTGAATAAAACAAATGGTTAGCATACATTCTCTCTAGAATTCAGATGAGATATATTACAATGCCTCTTTGACCTTAGCACGCATGTGAAACTCTCCTTGCTTCCCAGAAATGCCCAAACCACAAAAAACCACACAAAACAAGAAATCGTAAAGGATGTTGATACGATGGGGTTATAGGACTGGTAGATAGGAGAAGACCAACTAATATCAGCTACCTGGACTTGTGCAAAGCATCTGACACTGTCCAGCATGACATCTTTGTCTCTAAATTGGAGATACATGGGTTTGATGGATGGAGCACTCAGTGAATAAGTAATTGGCTGGATGGTCACACTTAAAGAGCTGTGGTCAACAGCATGATTGTTCAAGTGGAGAGCAGTGACAAGTGGCGTTCCTCAGGGGTCAGTACTGGGACCAGCACTGTTTAACACCTTTGTTGGCGACATGGGCAGTGGGATTGATTGAGTGCACCCTCAGATTTGCTGACGACACCAAGCTGTGTGGTGCGGTCGACACGCTGGAGGGAAGGGATGTGCCATCCAGAGGGACCTGGACAGGCTGGAGAGGTGGAGCTGGACATGAAGTTCAACCTCATGATGTTCAACAAGACCTGCACATGGGTTGGAGCAATCCCATACACAAATACAGGCTGGGCTATGAATGGATTGAGAGCAGCCCTGTAGAGAAGGGCATGGGAGTATTAGTGGATGAAAAACTGACTATGACCTACCAATGTGCATTCACAGCCCAGAAAGACAATTGTATCCTGGGCTGCATCAAGAGAAGTGTGGTCAGCAGGTCAAGGGAGGGGATTCTGCCCCTCTACTCCACTCTTGTGAGACTCCACTTGGAGTCCTGTGTCCAGCTCTGGGGCCATCAAAATAAGAAGGACATGGACCTGCTCAAGGAGGTCCAGAGGAGGACCATGAAGATGATCAGGGTGCTGCAGCACCTCCCTTATGAGGACAGGCTGAGAGAGTTGGGGTTGTTCAGCCTGGAGAAGAGAAGGCTCCAGAGAGACCATATAGCGGCCTCCCAGTACTTAAAGGGGGCTACAGGAAAGATGGGGAGGGACTCTGTATCAGGGAGTGTAGTGATGAGGGGTAACAGTTTTAAACTGAAAGAGGGTAGATTTAGATTAGATATAAGGAAGAAATTATTTCCTGTGAGGGTGGTGAGACACTGGAACGATATTCCCATAGAAGTGGTGGATGACCCCTCCCTGGAAGTGTTCAAGGCCAGTTTGTATGAGGCTTTGAGCAACCTGGTCTAGTGAAAGGTGTTGCTGACTGGACAGAGGGGTTGGAACTAATCTTTAAGGTCCTTTCCTGGGATATACTGTACACTGAAATGCCAGGCTAGCCTGCAAGCTTAGTCTGTAAACAACTTCATATACATTGGCAAGAACAGCTTCATCAGTTAAGATAACTAAGAACCTGATATTTCAGTTTCACTGCAAAATACTTTGTTCAGATTCAAATGGCATTTATATCTTTTACCTTTTCTATTGTTCTACATGGCTTTGCTTTCCACGTCTTTACCCTTCTTTCTCACTGTCAGAGAGAGAATCTCCTCCTCTGGCAAATTTTGGTAAATGGGTTATAGATAACCTCTGTGTGGGTTGCCTTCTAGATAGTGAAAAAACATGGTATTTCCACTGAATCAACAAAGAACCACAGGAAAGAAAAAGGTGTCAGAATTTGGGCCTAAATAATACTGCCACTTTGCTGAGTTAACAGCAAATTTTGTGTTCTTGTAGGTAAGTGTTCTGAGAAGAAAATTATAATACAAAATTAGGCATTTCTTCAACACACAAAATGCACAGAAATTCTGTTTCCTTGTGAAGAGATGGAGGTAAACTACACTTTGCTTTCTCAGACATGTCTTATCATCACATTTGCTACTTCTCCTGACACTGGAGATCTGACACAAAAGTGTCAGATGTGTCTGTCTTTTGAATGACTCACAGAATGTAAAATGCTTAGCAAACAGCTTTCTTTTTGTGCTTCAGGCCTTAACCTTAGTACTTAGGACACTGCCATAAGTCAGAATTGTCCATCTGGGCTACCTAGCCTCACAAAACAAAACAAAACAAACAAACAAACAAACAAACCCTAAGGATTCTCACTTTTGTTTAGCAGCTTTTTGCAAAATATAGAACTTTGAAAAATAAATGGCAAGCAAAAGGGAGTCTTTGCACAGTTTCTGTAATGAGAACCTCTGAGACTGAACACTGCCATACAAAATGGACAATACAGTAACACATTTTTATTAACGCCACACTTCACTGCTTGATTCATGTCACAATTACATCATGTACAATGCAATACAGTCCAATGCAGTATAAAGTATCTACAAATTCTGAAATATTCTGCTCTCTCCAGATACAAAATATCAGCGTTCCCCGCATTCTACAAGTGTTCAAATCAGTAATATATGGCAATATTTAAAAAGAACCCTAAATTTATTGTTAATGCAATTTTTAGGGATGACTTTAGCTCTGGTTTACAGTAAGAAATGGTAGAAATATATTTGAAGATATTTTAAAATAATGTAATAGTTTCAAACAGCCTATTGTTCTACATGTCCTTGTAGACATTTCAAAGCTTATAAGATTTTAATAATTGAATTTTAGAAAGATCGATTTTATATCAGAATGTAACTTACAATAGTTAGAACCAGTTCCATTTATCTTCTGATTTTATAGGTACTATGCAGCTGTGTTATGTAGGGCACAAATGACTTCAAGTGCTTCATGAAATCTAATAAAAATTGAGCTGTTTCAAAGGAAAAGTAGATCTTACAAACATGTCATGTAGCTAACCTTAAACCTCTAAATGTTTCACATTCTGAATTGCTTGCTTCTAAGAAACTAAAAGAGAACATAATGCCAGCAAGATTTGCATCCACAAGACATAAACCATAAAATTAGGCTAGTGTGAAAAAGAAATAAGCTGTTACTGATAATGCTCAGCAATATAAGGCAGACAGTGAGGATCACAAAGGGTATAAAACTGTCTGTGAGCCATCAGATCAGTATGATATGTTTCAAGAAGCCAATTAAAAGTGAAATAAGGATAGGTTTTAGAGAGTAAAACATATACATGAGTAATCTCCAACAGTCATGAACACAACTGAACTTGTCTGTAGGCTGGACAAATTAACACAAGCTTGTACTGAGGTCTCATTAACTGAATTGGGAAAGTCTCTCAGCTGTAAGGTTTGGTCTCTTATAGTGTTTGAAGGAATTCAGATGTTCAGAAAAAACTTATTGGCAACAAAGCAGATGGGCAACAAGAAAGCATTCCCAAGATCGCTTCACATCAGCTCACCTGGACAACATAACTGTTTCACTCTGGGATTTTCTGAACATGAGCTCTCACCTGCTTCATTAACATGAGAATGGTGACTGGTGTATACAACCAACATGCCCAAAGTCAGTTAAAATCTAGTGTTTACACAGTATATTTTTCTTCATGCTTGTCATGTGGCAAGAAGTCCCAATGAAGAGCATGTCACGGATGAAAGTATTGACACGGTAATGATTTAGTAAGAAATATAGATTTATTAATAACTAACAGCAATTTGTCAATACAAAATAATTCAGAAAGAAAAGCGACTTATTCACAGATTCTGAAATGACAAGATACACTCTAACTTATTTAATGGTACCTTAATTTATGCAAGCACTACACAAAATGGACATATACATACAGAAATGTGTTTGGATTCAGTAAAGTGAACACAAAATGGACAAATACACACAGGAACAAGGGTATGTACCCACACACATGCCAATAAACAGAGAAAAAATGGGTGAAATAGAAGCTAGCTCAAAGAAAATTCCCCTCTCGAGTCTAAAGCAAATACTCACAATGCTTTGGCATTCCTCAATGGGCGATAATTGAGACAAGCGGGTGGACTTCGCCCTGGCCTTCCATCTAGAACAGACGATACCTTAAAGGTTTTGGTACCTGAGAGGCATCCTAACTCAGGGGAGATGCTGGTCACAGGCCCGCTGCAATCCAGAACAGCACAAAGGGTCTCTCTGGAGGTCTCACAGTTTATGGGGTCCAAGATAATTGACTTTTGTCAAATACTTTCTGGTGCCTTCTGGCAGTTGCACAAGAATTTGATAAATATGCAGCCCTGTTATTGTTCCATCTGACCACATCCCAGGCACAGGTGTGCCTTGCCATCAGGAGATGATGGGCCATTATAACCATTTCTGAGGGTTAGTTCCTATCTCCATGGATTGGTGCATAGCTTGGGGGGGATGTGGATGTAATCACACCTAGCACCAAGCAGCCCAACAAAGAAGGGCAGGGAGGGGTAAGAATTGCACCACCACACTAGGCAAGATGGATCTGTTCCAAAGACAGGATTTAGCTAGATCTCATGTCGCAGTTCTGCTCTTAGATATCTCCTTTCCATGAAACAAACTCTTCTGAATGGTGCAAATTCTGCTCTGAGTGGCAGAGAGGCTCACTGTTATTCTCCCCTCTATGGGGCTCCCAGAAATTAGTTACAGCACCAGGTAGTTGAGTGCAAGAGCTGAGAAATGCATCCCTAGAAGCCAGGAATTCAAACACCTGTTCAACTCAGAGTCTAGTGAAGTTACAGCAGAGTTACAGTGTCCACATAATATGCAGAGGACTGGGAAAGTAGATCTAGAAGTCTACAGTAATTTATCTTAGCCCCTTCTTTCCTGATCAAGAATTTAATCATTTCACTGTAGAGAATTTGATTTTGTGTAGAAAAACTGACCCATTGCCCAGGAGATTTA
>NW_020799095.1:21924555-21930160 GCF_003259725.1 Athene cunicularia | reverse complement strand
ACCCACCCCCACAAATAAACAGAGAAAGAACAGGTGAAAGAGAAGCTAGCTCAAAGACAATTTCCCTCTCGAGTTTAGAGCAAATACTCACAATGCCTTGGCATTCCTTAACGGGCGATAATTGAAGCTCGAGTGGGTGGACTTCGCCCTGGCCTTCCGTCTGGAGCAGACGACACCTTAAGGGTTTTGGTACCTGAGAGGTGTCCCAGCTCAGGGGAGATGCTGGTCACAGGTCCACTACAATCCAGAAGAGCTCAAAGCCTCCCTGGTGGTTGCAATTTATAGGGTCCAAGACTTTTGTCAGATACTTTCTGGTGCCTTCTGGCAGTTGCACAAGAACTTGATAAATGTGCAACTCTGTTATTGTTCCCCTTTGACCACATCCCAGGCACAAGTGTGCCAGGCCATCAGATGATGGGCCGTTTTAACTGTTTCTGAGCAATTTGGAGGGCAGAAACCAGGCTCGTTAAGGGGGTGCCTTAACGTTATCAGTCCTTATCTCCACAGATTGGTGTATAACTCGGGGGAACGTGGATGGTATCACACCTGGCACCAAGCAGCCCAACAAGGAGGGGTGGGGAGGGGTAAGAATTGCACCACCAAGCAGCCCAACAAGGTCAGAGGGAAGAAGCTGGTAGAAAGGACTAGGAAGACAATTAGAAGTGCCAGAATTATTAAGTAAAACATGGTGCTGAGAGGTAGTGTCAACAGGTGATATGGGTGAAGAGACAATGAAATTGGTGCTACAGGAAAAAAAAAAAAAAAAAAAAAAAAAAAAAAAAAAAAAAAAAAAAAATCTGGTACTTCTTATGCACAAGAGTGGCTTCCCTTGTTTTCTTTGTTTTATTATACCAGTATTTTATTACTCTGTTTTGTCAGCTCTAGATTTTATTTTCTATTGTCTTTTCCCCTCTTCCTTATTCATTCTCTTGTGCATATCTCCCTCTTAATTTTCAGTCTTCATTTACTTAACTCCCTTCCAATGACCCATGTTCCCCTTCCTCTTGCCTTCTCCCTCAAAGGCATCTGATTCTTGCTCAGGAGTGATGTACTTTGTTTACTAAAGATCAGAACATTTGCTTAGAGTTTTAATAGATCCACTTAAAAGCATTCAAGTTGAAAATTTGCCCTGAATAATATTGTAGACATTTTCATAAAGAATCAGTGTTTTGAATATACACAAATTAATGCTGTTTCTGGAAGTATGCTTGACTTGAAAAGAATTAAGAGTACGGGAGTGACATATTGTGATGGGATTATATTATGGGTTTGAAGATCAAGGTCATAATATATTAATGAAAATGAGAATGACTGTTCTTAACATTGACAGTTACAGGGTTCCTGGTTTATAATCTTTTCAGAAGTGGTCGAACAGCACCATGGACAGTAACAAAGGGGCCTGCAAAACACCAGGCACTGCAGCATGCCAAGATTCATGTTTCCACCTTTCATCACTTCAAGTTCTTGATAGAAGGCTGAATGACTCAGGACATACTGAGCCTTTCACTTCTATCATGGTCTATCTCCTAGTGTTTAAAATGCTGTGTGAAACATTTGATTTGCACTACAGAAGTAGTTTACCTTCTGCTCTTAAAGATTCAGTATCTTAAGACTTTTTTTTTTTTTTCTTTTCGTTAACTCTTGAAATTCTTTTTCAAATCTATCTAGTTTTCTTCAGCTCATACTAAGCTCCTATTCTCTGATGAATCTCAGGTTTAATTAGGAAAAGTCATACTGTGAAGCAAATAAAATGTTCCTATAAGATAATGACTTTGCTTTACAGAAACCTGAACTTTCCTAACAGTTTTCAATCAGATAAAATGTTTTTTTTCAGACCTTTCCCAGTAACACAATTGTGAAACAAGGCTTGAGAATAAATTTTTAAAGGAATTTAAGAAGATGGACGAAATTTGTTTAAAATGTGTGGACAGAAGAATTTTGTGTGTAATACTCAAAATTCCATCAATTCCAGTCACATATCCAAACTACCGTCATATCTGGGCTACTGGTTTTGGATGCAAATGCAAAAGCCCCTCTCCAATACGCTGACTCTGATATTGAGTCAGACTACTAGACTGACAATTTAGAATCTCCCATCATAAAATGAAGGTACCTGGGCTTTTTTTTTTTTTTTTTTTTAATTAGTTCATCCCACACATATACAAAAGAAAAGTTCAAAGTGCTGCCAATCTCACCCATCCAGAATGTCCAGCAAAGACTTATGTTAGTGTTTATAAATTGAGTTAATATTAAGAATAAAACTCATTACAGGGAAAATAATATTATTATATTTAGCTCTCTGGGAATAAAAAGAACACTGACATATACAATATTGCCATCTTCTCCAAAAGACTTTTGATTTTAAAATCACTCTGTCATCCCACAAAATAGGCAAATGTTTTCTGTAATTCTTTTTAATCTCACATTTCAGAACACGGAAAAGAATCACTGAAGTACTTTCCCCACATTTTGCATGTATACTGCTGTTTATTGAAAGATTAAAAACAAGTGGAACATCAAGCAGAGCAATCAAGAGTTGATTTTGTATGCTGGCAGCTAGCTTGAAAACAAAAAAGCCCTCAAAAAAGAATCAGCTGTGATTTTCCTGTAGTTTGAGTTACAGAGCTCTGGGAATGCATATCAATATACTGTATCTTCAGTGCTGTATATTTTACTTTAAAAGTTGAGGATTGTCATATTTGATTATCTGTAGAGTCCCAGACCATTCTCCACATCTACAGAATCTATAATATTTATATCTGAGCTTTGAATTATTAGTGTTTACTTTTCAAAATTAAAGCTTTAGGTTTACCTGTAGTTCTATTTGTTAAGGACATAACCATAATCTTGCAGATGTCCACATAAATCAGGATTCAACAAACAGAAGCCTATGCACTTGTACTGGTTAGAAACAGAATGAACTCAGCATGAGGTTGAGTTTATCTTCTGCCAGGGGAAAGGGAATCCTTAATGCCTATGGGTTTGCGGTAACATTAAAGCCATCATTTAAAAAGCACTTTTTCATGTCAATTTGAAAACAGTATTAAAACGCAGTTTTAGAGTTTAGCATTCTCATATGAATTGAGAACAAGTGAAAAAAAAAAACAGTTAATCATATAATCTGTTGATTAAATCGACCCAACCAAATACCTGCCTTGCAAACTGTGATTACTCCTTTAAGTTTTTTGGGAGGACTTTTTGTTTGTTTTACAAGAGGATCAACAGTCTCATGTAAAGAAACACAGCTGTAGAGGATTTGGTTTTTTGCTTTTTACTGCAACACACTGGACCCCTAAAAGTTCTTACTGACAGGATGAAAATAATCACTGAAAGATAGTATTTTTGAGAATAGGCCTCTGTGGATCTACTCTAAGATCACAAATGTTGAAGTGTTTCTGGACCTTGTCTGAATGCTATAGTCCTGTATTTACATCATTCCTGTTAGCAACTAGATACATGATTTACTTTTTTGTGGTATTTGACACAAGTAAAGTTTTATATCCGTAATCCCTTTTTCACTTTATCCATGACATCCCTCTCTGAGACACTGTGTCCCTATTTCAAATGCACTGATGCCTGCTATCTCAAGGAAATTCTCCAGAAAGAGAAGTTTGCACTTCTGAGCAGAGAGTGTGTGGGAGATGAATTGGTCACGTTCAACAGCTGCAGCAGAGCTATTTCTAGTCTAAAATGGGCTAGACAGGCTTAGATGTGCAAAGAAAAAAGTGCTTGCTGAGGTGTTATCGTAGCAGTAAACACTGCTATATATAGCTTGCACAGCTTGTGAATGAACACTCTTGCAAAAAACCCGACTCCTTGAAACAGAATAAAATAAAAAAAAAATGCAATATTCACAGGAAATATATGAGAAATTATTTTATCTTTTCTCAGGGGAACTATGTCTCCTTATTCTTTATTGATCTTTTTACCGAAACTTGCATTTTTAATTTATCTTCATGCAGAAAGTGGGTGAGACATGCTCTGAAACAGTAAGGTTTCTTACATTGTAAGGTGAGCGGAGAATAATGAACTTTAATTAAATGGTTCGTATAGTATCTCAAGATCCACAACCCGTGTACAGAATGTCAGGTTATAATGTGCAATGTTTTGCCCTTGCACTCCACTTGTCTCTATTTGCAGAAAAAAATGAGCTTTATGTCAGATTCCCAAACTCAGCTTTTTTTAAAAAAAAATAAATATAGCCTTTTGTTTTACCAAATCCCTTGTGCAACATTGTCCATTTTCAGTATTATCCTTCCCAATTTGTTAAATTAAATAGCATTCCTGTGGATAAAACAATGCTTGAAGTTCTTGAAATCATTCTTTACCAGCTCAGAGGACAGCAAGTTTTTTAACTATGGTGGGCATTAGATTTTAGTTACTCACTGTCTCCAAAAGGCAGCAATTCCAAAGTGGAAAGAAACGTGACAAAATCTGTACCCATTGGCAGATCCAATTTTAGTACAGGTCTGTCAAAACTACCATTATGTCAGACAAGAATGTCTCACCTAAATTTTTGATCCCACAATGCTTCATTTCCAAGTTTTAATATCTGTTCTGTCTTTTCTGAAAGCCAGATATGTACAAGTGTCATAGAGTCAGCTGAGCAGGTTACATTTTTTTGTAAGCCTCATGTTAAAACAATAATAAGTTATCATTATATACATTATCTGAGGTGTAATTATCTTTGATGACCTTTTCAGTGTATTCCTGTTTTATCTTCTAATACAGAACAATTCCTATTAATTAATGCGTGCTTATGCAACAGCAAAGACGTTAGATAAGCTAATGCACTCAGCCTTGTTACTTTGAACCCAGATCCTGATGAGTCATTTAAAAGTTCCAACGAACAAAAAGCCATTAAGCATATAAAACTACAATATTAAAAAAAACTGAGCTCCCAATAATCCATGTTATCCTTAATTTCTCTGACTGCATGCGTCATTTTTACTCAGAAACAGTGAAGGAAATATTTTGCCTCACTTTTGTGAAATGACTCTATGGCAGCTGAAAAGAGAAGCCCTTTGGCTTTAATTCTTCTGCTGAATTCACCATTGAGAAGCACAAGTTATTTCACCACCCTTTCAGTGTTCTTAATCTCATTATAATTGTCTAAGAAGCAACGTCATGACACAGTTTTAAAGTGAATTTGTTCTCCTTATACAAAATACATGTGACCAAGATAGGTTAATTTATTCTATAGAGGGAAACCACTAATATGGAGGTAAAAGAAGCAGTATTCTTTCTGCTTGAGCATCTCAGAACAATACAATTCTTACTGCAAATTCTGTACACACTCTGCTATTTTGAGATTTGAAAAGTTGCAGTATATTTTTTTGTGACAGCTTAGTTCACAGCATTATATTTTGCCACAGAAATTTAGGACCTGAGCCAAAATGGAGGCAGTGGAAAGGTTCCCATTGACGTCAGTGAACTTTGGATCAGGCCCCAGACAGCTAAGGACTAGGACTGTTAATTTACAGTTAAAGCGCATCTACACTGACCCTAGAATAGTCCAGGCAAGAAAATATTTTGCTTTTGCAGTTGGTTTTATAATCTTTTACTGTTAAATTTGAGAAAATAATAAATAAAAATAAGGGGGGGG
>NW_020799095.1:21730146-21924505 GCF_003259725.1 Athene cunicularia | reverse complement strand
GGAGGATAGGAGAACAAAAAGAGAAAAGCATCTACAGGTTTTCCAGGGTAAAACGGAAGGTTATACTCAAACCTCTGTATAAACTGTTATTTGCTGATCTGTAATATAATAACAGAACCACAACATTCAGGAATGTAATGTCAGTAGATCCAAAAGTTATTTTTTTTCACAGTTCAAGATCGTTGTTGTTAAGGGTCAGAAAGCTTTCTCATTTAAGATAAGTAAGGTGTCTACAAAGAAAGGAGGAGCCTGAACATAATCATTGAATTACGGTGATGACACTGAAGTAAACATTTCAGTTTATAAGAGAGTACTGTTTCTGATATTTTAATGTGTTTACTACAAGTATATTTTAAGGGACTGAAAAAGGTTACTAATGTAGTATGTCTGAAAGACGATCACTAGTTAATATTTCAGTGAACAGTTTCAGTAGAACCACCAAAATAAACAGTGACAAAACTTACTATCCTACTTCCTTATTGCCTTTATATTCTAAGCCTTTTTCTTTCTGAATAGTAATATGGTTTAGCTCTCTACTTCATAATTTGAGCTTCCTTTTTTTTTTTTTTTTTTTTTTTTTTTTTTTTTTTGTTATGTTTTGCATCACTTATGCTTAATTCTGTAAAAAATGCAGAATCGTTTTTCAGTTAATTAAATATTATATCTTTGTATGAGAGATACATTGTTTTAATGCGTTGGAACTCAAAAGCAGCTAGTATTCATAACAAAGATGAATCACAAGAATGTGACGTATAATTAATGTCATTGCAGTGAACGATTAGTTCACAGGTTTCATTTTATTGACATTTTCTAAATACTGATAGTATCTCATGTTCTAGTACTTTCTCAGACACTTATGAAATTAAAAAAAACCCAACTCATTAAATAAATATCAAACTCATAGTAGTAAGGTTGATGTGATGGGAGCAATTACTCAGGCATTCACATAAACAAGCTAATGAACATTGGAGCCATTTTTATGATTGCAACAGAACATTTAATTTGAGGGAATAAATCTCTGAACATTGATAACTCATTTCATATAAAAGGTAATTTTATCTTCTTGTGTTACTCAAAAATTACTACTGGTAGTCATATTAATAATAATTTCAAAGAAATGGTTGGTTTGTAAAACTTCTATTTACTCTGTGGCGAGTAGCAACACTTTCATGCAATGTTTAGGCTCCTGAAGAATCTGAGAAGCATCTGCTTCAATGAAAATATTTTCCTCTGAAATGTTGAACATTTAGCACTTACTCATAGGCATTTCATAGCTGTAAGAAACAGTAGATGATAAAAATCACAGTGGGAACTTGGGAAAAACAGTTGACTTCTTGTTCTTGACTACAGAGAATTACAGTGCAAATGTAGAAAAAAAGTACATGTTGTAAAATGGGATAACGTCAGAAATACTTAGGAATATATCTCTATATACCCATTTCAGTAACATGCAACATTACGTGCTATGTCCCTGAATTGAGCTACAATGTCTTTGACAACATAATGGAGGGAAATACAGTCACTCTGATCTTTTAGTCTGTGGATGACTCACCCAAATAACTCTGAACTCTAGAAGTAATTTTAGAAAGACCTGAGCAAAGATAGTTGGAATTAATAAATTTTTGAAGAAGTGCAAAGTTAAGGAGATAACTTCCTGAATTTGAGTATAGTTGCAGCAAATTCATAGCTAAAAAAACAAAGGGTAAAAAAAAGAAAAACATGTCAAGTAGGTGAGTGTTCAGAATAATCAAACTGTTTCCTTTGACACTTTCAAAAGGAAACATTTCAACTTAAGTATGTTTTTGTTTCTAAACTGCTTTTAACTCCTGGAGTATTAGGATACTAGAACATTCCCCAGATAAAAGCAAATATTTCCACTCAAGCTGAAAAAGTACCTTAAATATAATGGCAATATTTTCCTCCTTCACTTTGCAACGTTTCTGTCTCAGCCACTGAACCAAGACATCTATTATTTGTATAGATCTTCCCTTCAGATTCTCTAGGGACCGTTCTTCTCTGGAAGTGGAATGATCATGCCCTCACTGTCTCAGTTAAACTGAAATACCAACATAGAGAGATATGGCCATATACCAAAAAAGGAGTTGTCCACCTCTGAAGAAAAATATCTGGATGTTTTTCTGAACAGTTTATAACAGCACAAATGAAGACAGAGAGAGAGCACATTCAACTTTGTTGCACTCATCCTTCTCACTCTTTCTCATTCTTTCTCTCCTTACACTTAAAAAGTGCAGGAAAATGATTTTGTAATGTGAAAGGCACAGTGACTTTAAGATATGATGGAATTTTATTATTTTTTTTTTAATTAAAAAGACATCTATAAGCAGAATTTCTAGAGTATCCAGGTGAAAAACCAAAAGCTGCTGAAATATCTCTACATGTGATTTTTATAAGAGCTCAAACATAACCATACATATAGAGAAACAGAAATACAAAAGCTGGAATATAGAGACAGGAAGGGATTTCAGAAAAGCAGTTTTAAATGTCTGTTTTTAAGGGACTCAGTGTTTTCCATGGTGATGACTACACTAATAGCTTAGTGCTGCTTAGAAAATTATTGTCTATTTAAGTATTTTGAAAGAAGTTTGAGGGTTACTGACCACTGACTCAGCCCCTGCCCTTATGAATGCAATGGTTAAATGTTTGAGAAACACAATGTATTCCATACCTAAAGTGCAAATTCAAAAAAATAAGGGTAATTAATAAGCTTTTGCAAACATACAATTTTATTCTCCATCATTAACCAAAAAAAGGATCCTCCTAAACTTAACATGAAATTTTCTTGAGACCAAGATATCAGGTTTATTTATAGATATTCTGAAATATTGAATAGATGTTTTGTTAGTTATGTTTAGATATTTTGAGTATATTTTTGCTGGAGACAACTTCAGCATTTGTTTTCTAATTGTACTAACTTTCAAAGTAAAGCCTCTGTTTAGCAGCTTTAAATTCACTTAATAAAGGGTTAGGGAAAAGATATCCATAAAGCCACTTTAATCCCTTTCATTCTCATTTCAAGTGTTTCCCATACGTCTGTCTAGCCCTTGCACTCTGTTACTACTTTTAACAGGTCATCATAAATCCTGGATGTTTAAACTGATCTTAACCCAGTTGTTAAGGTCAGCTAACAACTCAGCAAATCAGCAGAAAACAAATGAAGTAAACATGGATATTGCCTAATTGGCTCATAGCTTCTTCAGTATAGTGCAGCACATTGTTGAAGAGGCTAAACCCAAACACTGTTATGAGTCTAACCTTGCAAATTGTTTCTCTTTCTGGTTAAAAATGATAATTTAAAATAACTGGCTTCATAGTAACTGTAAAAAGAAAAAAATATCCCTTTGGTGTTGACTTGGAAAAGAGCTGAAGGAGATTAGTCCGTAGACAATGTATATATTTCCTTGAAACAAAAATATTCTCATATCTCTTATAATATTTTGATGCTCAGTGAAAGAGTGATTGTATTCCCTTCTTTGGAATTAATGGAGCTCTGTGAACTGACTGCTAAGGATGAGATAATCTGACACTTGCAAATATATGAAATGGCAGTGGTTGTTAAGACATGATGATGTGAGACCAGCACCCCAGGAGAAGAAACAATAGGACTACGCCACACCTCACCTCAGTCAATTACTTAGGATGTGATTTGTAATACTGTGGTTTAGTTTCTTTACTAAAACCCTGTGAGACAATAAATTCTTATACACTTAGTAATTATGTGGGATTTTTTGGATTTTTTTTTTTTTTTTTTCAAATACAGAAAAAGGGGAAACCCACTTATACTGTCAAATCTTCAACACCTTTAGGAACTTCAGGCTGTTCCCTGCTAAACCTTTAACACTACAGCTGGATATATTGCCTTTTCTTCTTTGCTCTCCTGCATGATGTTATGATATCACTGACCAAGCATTTGGACCTGTCTGCAAAAGGACACTGAGGGAAGTTAAAATGAATTCACTGAAGGTGTGAACCGAATGGTATCATCCAATTCGTGCACTGCTGTTTATTCTGTACAAAGGTTGACTTGACTAAAACTCAAGGCCACTATTCTGAAAGAGAATGTCCATGCATATGCAATGCAATGCAGTCTAAATTCACACCTTTGACTAATTCCTCCTAATTTCCCCAGTGTCTCTGTTTGGAGAAATATCCCAGAGGCACACCAATTTTTGAATCAGCTACACAATCTTTGACTATAATACAAAATTGGCTACATGCCTGGAACTTCTATGCTCTGATTTTCTCTTTCATGCAGCGTTTTTTCTTCTAATACTTCAGACAAGTCCAGATGTTTTCTGCTGTTCAAGAAAACAAGCAGAGAGCCCCCTTAGGGGTTCAGTCTTTTACTTTCAGAAAACATTACATTTGGTCCATTTAGTTTCAAAAACACAGCTTCAGTTTGTCTTTGGATTGCTTGCTGTTCAAATACTAATTATTGCATAGTACATTAGGGCTTTGAGTTCTTCATGCCTGTAAATGGAATAGGGTTCTCCATCATTGATTTGTATTTCTGGCACATGCAGGGCTTGAAATAGTGAAATTGCTCACCTTGCTGATAAAATTGTCTATTTGTTCTACAAACATAGGTACAGATCTCTATTACAGTAAATACTGAATCCTAGTCACTATCTTCTTGAAAGTTCCTGCTCTTTATAATGATTTATCAATTACATGGTTTGAAACATGAAACTCTTTTGGAAATAAAACTGAAAAAACCTGATTTTAATACTGTTACAGCTTTATATTTGCATCTTAACTCTCTTCCCCAGTCATCCTCATATATCTTAAACTGGATCTAGACCAGATTTCCTGAGACATTTCTTGAATAAATACTGAGGTTATCTGTCACTCCTAATGATTTATAATCCAGTCTTCTGTTTATCAGTGAAAAACAGTGGCTCTTTTAATCCTACAGAACATATTTATTAAACAGGAAGGAAGAAACTCTATTACCACTATGCCAATACTACAATTTCATTCACCCTTCCTCTGCACAGTTTTTCTCCTTGTTCACTTACACATTAGCAAACAACACTTAAGGAAAACATAATTATCAGAATTTCTTATTTGTCTCTAATGTACTTTTATTTCACACTAATTAAAGATTTTTCTGTGAACCATGTCTGTCTTAATCATATTTATACATTATATCACAACTGCAGTAAGGGTGTAATTTGGTGGCTTTCTGGGTCAGGGCAATAACCTATTGTAGGATTAATTGTCTTGTAGAGAACATTGCCTGTGGTCCAGAGAGGTGGCCAAGGCATGGTCCGCAAGATGTTGCAGAGGAATAGGGGCTCTTTCATATTCCTCTGAAAACAACAGAAGGGCTCCCAGTGTAAAGCAGAATTGCAGAGGGTGGCAGAATTGCCAGGTCTTTTCTCACACCACCAACTCCACTCCACCCTATTGCCTGAGAGACCTGAGCAGAAGCCTTATGCCTACCGACTGTCCTTAAGCCTGCACAGGAGAAAAGGACAGGTCGCTTGTTTATAGCAAGTAAGAGACTTACAACACATACCTTACTACCTTGTGGTATTACTTTTTATGTACTTATTTCACATATATGCATGCAAATGTAATGATTAATACGATAGTTTTCATTGTTTAATTTCCCTTAATTTTTTATGAGTAGTTCCCTTAGTACCTTATCGCCATACTGTTGTATAACCACTGGTTATGTTTTAATTGAAAATTGAGGCAGGAATCAGCAGAACAAAAAAAATTTATTAGAGATCTTTTTAAATTTTGCCTGATAACATTCAGCTGTCCTGCATCT
Source organism: Athene cunicularia (assembly GCF_003259725.1). NCBI lineage: Eukaryota > Metazoa > Chordata > Aves > Strigiformes > Strigidae > Athene > Athene cunicularia. The sequence continues at coordinate 21,918,708 of NW_020799095.1, read as the reverse complement.
GAAAATAATACTACATAGCATCATCTTAAATTCTTATAATTAAATAATTTTTCAAGTGTTCAAATCAGAACATTCATGATTAAGTGTACAGTTGCCACCAATATGCTCTCTGAAAATCTTCGTGTTCCACACAGCCCAGGTATCACAAGGTCAATGCATTTGCTTGCGTGGTTAGCTTTAGAGATTTAAATAATATTCCAGAGGCCTATGAACAGTCATGTAAGTAGATTCTCAAGCACAAGCAAGGGGAAAAAACCCAACAGATCTACTATTGAATATTGAGGATATATTGAAATTAAGCAGATAAAAGTGGTTTCACAAAATTGGTGTTTCAAATACTTAAGCTGTATTAAATTTCCTGAGTTGAGAAAGAAACTGCCTATCAATATCTTTCTGAGTGGATTATTGACAGAAAAAGGGTCTTTAAAAGCAGAAAAGGTTTAAAAACCCAAAGGCTGAAACCTGATGTTTTATTAGAAACAAGAGTATCAAAGAAGCAGCAATGAAGTTTTCAACAGTTTCCCCAAGGTAATAATTTGAAATCTTTAATTAAAGATTGATTTTTAAAAAACATTATCTTTCTACTTAGGCAGAAGTTCTGGCCATGTGTTCCAAATTACTGGTTGAAAATATATTTTGGGTGGTTGGGGTTTTTTTTGTTCAATTTAATTTTTGTTGTGTTTCCTAATGAAGAACAGATCAGGTCAGCATAATACTCTCTTTAAAACCTTTCTGTATTTTCTCATTGTATTTCTTACCAACTTTTAATGATAACTGTAATAAGTTCATTTCTAAACAAAATCAAATTTTTAAATTTAAAACCCAAGATATGGAGTTTCTTCTTTGGATTAACAACAGGAACAAAAAAGAAATTAGTATCTAGTGTGCTATAATCCCTTTCTTCTCTGACTCCCTTCTAGTGTCCTTAATAAAGTGCTGTTGTCATTCCTGAAACATCACCATAACGAATGATTATGCCTCGCAATTCCTTTGGTGATGCATATGAAGATGTGATATTCAGGACAGACCTGCTTTGGCAACCTTACTACTGAAAAGGAGCAGATTCAGCTAAAACCATGTGGACCTGATTTCCTGAATAAGAAATGGGATTGCTACCAAGTCACTTTATGGAGAAGAAATATTCAAGTAGATTTTTTTTTTTTTCACCCTCCATGTTATTCTGAGACCATATCCACCTGTTCAAGAAAATCTGAAGCTAGGCAGGCTCTAAAGGAAGTAAAAGTCAGTATCTCCTCTTTTAACCTTTTTCCTTACCTATATATTACCTGCATAGGCTTTACTCAGTGCTTCAAAACACATCTCATTCTCTGAAAGCACAGATATTTCTTATCAGAGATTAGTTTTTTTCTTTTTTCCCCTCTTGGGATAACCAGTAGAACTGCTAGTTTCCATCTGCAACTCTCTAGGAAATAAATAGTAGCATGCAAAATTTTTTAAAAATCCCAGCTAAACAACAAAACCAACAAAACCCTAAGACTTCTAATTTTATTTAGTTAAGCATCAGTAAGTAAACCTGTCTCAAGTGATTTTATCTATTCTTACAGTAGAATAACTGGAAAGGCAGCAAAAAGCCCAGTAAGACCCTATTTAGAAACAAAATTGGACAGCAGCTCACTATCCCTCAAGAATTTATTTTTCTTCCCTTCTTACCACCCCTTTTCCAAAGCCACCATCTGGGCTAGACACTTGTGTGAAGCTGCTGTAGAAGGAAAAAACTGGGAATGGGTTGGTGGAAAGCCACTGGGAAGTTCTACTGTCAATAAACAAACAGAAAAGGGCTCTTTCTTTGACCCCCAGAGAAACTCAAGGTTCATTTGTACAGATTGGTTTAAAGCTAGTCTGTTTTCTTCTGTTTGCTCACTCTGAGTATTGCTGAAGTGATGTATGGTTTCCTCCTGAACATTCACAAACCTCAGCTGGGGCATTTACAGGCATGGATTCTGCCAATGTGCGTACAGGCTTGCCTACTTCTACCTGGGATTTGGAGGATAATTTCTCACTTTCTACAAATGTTTTAAAGTGCAGTCAAAAGAATAACTGAAGATAATTTGTTTGTGGCCTTTATTTGATTTTATAATATTTTTCAGGTTGACATATCTTTTTTCAATTGAATTTGTTTTATTTATATATTTCATTCAAAAAGAAAACCTTCTCCCTCTTTACAAAACATCATTAGCTCACTGTCACACCTATATACCACCAGTAAAGGAAGAAAGGATGAAGTATGGCAATATATGGGCAAGCCATGCAATTGAGAACAGATTTTACTTCTGGTTGGTAAGTACTTACAGGCTGTTTTTTCAGTGCCTTAATATCATACATTTTCAGGACAGATGGACATTGCAATATAATTGTTTTCACCACATTTTCTGCGATTTTTCACTGGCATATTTAATGTAATTCTATGTTCTCCCTTTGGCTAGTTAGTTCCCAGTTTTAAGCATTTTTTCTTACCTTTATCCATAAAAGATTGTGCAGCAATGTGGATTAGACTGATCCTTGCATTATATCTATATAGCACAATGACACTCCCAATGCATTTTAAAAGTGGAGAAACATATCCTACATTTAATATGCAATGTATATTTTGTACTGAGTTCCTACACTGCTACTGTAAATTCCCCATCCTTTAAATTTTTGTAGAGAACCCATGTCATGTTACTTCAGTTCTTAAAATCTGAAGTTTTATCTCATATATCTAGAATATTCCAATTACTTTAGGGGTTACATGTTTGAGCTGAAATAGTCTGGAGCAGAACTTCTATAAAGTGTGTTCAGCAAACGTGAGACTTTGGCAGGTGGTGATACAGTATGTTGGATTTAGTTGCAATTGTGATGTGATTAGAAGTATCAAACTGCAAAAAAATCACTTTGTGTATTTGCCAAAGGCAAAAGTTATAATTAGCCATTTTACACAGTGCAAACACATGCTATCTACACTACAACAGTTGCCTATATACATTTTTCTTCTGTGACACTGACATTTCTCAATTATATCAGTTTTCCTAATTATCATTCAAATAAACAAATTTTCCTTAGAGTACAGTTGATGTTCAAAAAGAACAAAAAACCTTACCTTCTCAAAACTTTACCTTTTACTCTTGGCTAGTTGTATCTAAGTAACTTTAGAAATTATGCTAAAGTCACATGAAGTTTTCATGGAATACAAAAAAAAAAAAAAAAAAGTGTGAAAGGCACCCTGTAATCTTACCTAGTACAACCTCTTGTTCCATGGCAGAATTATTTCTAAATCATTCACAGTATGTTTGTTTAAACTATTGGTTAAACTTTTTGTTTGTTCCCATTCTTCACTGACCTTACTTTGTATTTGATGTTTAGATAAACTGCTAGAATCTGCCTTATTGTAATATTGTGCAGCCTACTGTTTATTCCTCATCATAACCACAATGGACCAAAAATGCTGTGCTCTTTTCCTATTTGTAGATAACACTGAGATATTAAAATACTTCCATCATCCTATAGTTTTTAATCCTCTAAATTGAACAACTACTTCTTTCAGCTTTTCCTCATAGGTCACGTTTTCAAAATTTTCAATAAGTATCATTGCTCTCCTTTATAAAATTTCCAGTGCCAGTTCTTCAATATGGTATTCAAAAGGGAACAAACTACTCCAGCTGCTAATACTGTAGTATTAGTTAAAACAGAGATGTTATACTCTATGCATTACAAATAATGTTCCTTTATGTACTCCCTCAGATGTTTGTTTTAATAGCAGTCTGAAATTGTTGGTTCACATTCAGTTTGTAATTCAGACTAAACAACATCCTTTTCTCAGGAACTAGTACTACTTAACAGCAAATCTTCAATCTGTTTTGCCATGTTTGATGATTTCTATCAAGGACAGAATTTTGTACATATTAAAAAAAAAAAAAAAGAAATTATTTCTCCAGTTTACTAACATACTTTGAATTACGAGTCCATCTTCCAGAAGAGTTGTAGCTACTCTTCACTTACAACTGCTGGACAGTTCAGTGAACACACTATTTATTCTATTGGTCCTTGCTGAAATACAGAACAGTACCAGAATCAGAGAAAATCAGTGAAAACCTTCAATGTACACATCATGGGACAGCTACCAATTGATTCCTAGTCTCTTGGTAAAGTTAGCTCATCAGTTTTGCATCCACCTTAGAGCACCTGTTTCCCTAACTTACTTTGAAACCCTTTAAACAAAGAGAGGGATTAATGAAGAAGCAGTATGATATAACTTATTCATTATGGTAACATCTTACCTCATATGTTTTACTTTCCCATCAGTGTTAACTCCCTCATTGAAAATAATTTTAATTTGGAACAGCATAGTGCATATCACTAATTAGCAAAAAAGTTGAAAAGACATAAGACCTCTTTTTAAGTTTGTACTGATTTGAAAGGGGTAGAGGCACATACTGCTTAGCACCCACGTTATTATAATAGATTTCAGAATAGCATAAAGAAAATACACTAGTGAGAGAACACGGTGCAGAAAAGTTCTCCAAGTAACAGCTATGTCACCAGGTGGTACAGTACAATTTTTATGTACTATGGCTTAGAATATAACTTAAAAGAAACAGTAAAATAAGACTATTAGATCTCTTTTAAAAAAAATTGAAAGATCAAGTCTAGTTTTCCATAGCTATTTTTTCCCATAGAAATAACACAGCTGACACTAAGTTTATAAGTGAAAATAGAAGCGGTCAGATGAAGTAAAGGGCATTAAGAAAAACCTGGAAAAAGAACAGATTATTTTTGTCCTCTGTTTTGATATTGAAGACTGTTTTGCTGCCCACCCCAGTGCATGCTGTTGGATAATTGAGATTACTGAAACTAAAGCAGAGATTCATGGCACAGTATGAATGGGGACACCCTGTGGGTTCTCTGAAAGTACAGTAGAGTATCAAAAAGTCTTTATCATCCTCCTCAGTCAATTTGCCTTTAAAACCTCACAGGAAGTATTGTGATCTGGTTACATATTAAAAGAATAATCTTAACTTTGTCAGAGGGGCTCTTTTGCCAATTTAAAAATTGAATTGTCTTTTAAGAAGTTCACCTCCTGTAATTAGGAAATTGCATGGAAGAATAATTATGAACAGAATAGTATCACAAGCTCTCAAAGTTTATGAATGCAGATATACTTACAGGAAAAGTGTAAGTGAGAAAGCAGAATTTCACTTTGGTAGTTATTTTTGAGTGGGTTTGGAATACATTGCTTGTGTCTTCAGACATCATCTTGTGTGTAACAAAGAGCAAGCACCCTGTTTGTGTTATGATACTAATCTGCTTAAGGACAGTTCAAAACTGTAGTCAATTAGCTTTTTAAATGTGAAGTAAATTGTAAATTCAGAGATTTCCTTCTTCAAGCCCTGAAATGCAGGAAATACACTACAAATAACTCCGCTTTTCAGGCACCTTTTGCTAAGGAAATCAACCATCTAAGCAGCATGGGTGAGGATTTTGGAACAGCTACAAGTGCTTTACTCTGCCAGAGCTGCAAGTGCAATCACAGCCTCAGGCACCCACAGGTACTGAAGAGCAGCTCCCCATAAAGGTCTGAAAAGTTACTTTCTTCTTCTGCAAACCAGCCTGCAAAACTTAAGCTCTACAGTGCAAAAACCTGATCACGTAGACAGAGACACCTCTGACTGTCATGGGTTGTCTAATATCAATTCTCTTTCTATTCTGTTCCTGCATGAGTCTCTACCCATCTCATGTCTCTCTTTTTACTACTCTGTGTGTCCGTGTGGTGAGGCAGAGACCTCTTTTCATTCTGTAACTGCATGCTCTGTACCATCAAGAAATCTCAGGCTTGATTACGGCTCCAAGGTCCTGCTGTAGCAGAAATACTTATGTAGCAGAAAAAGAGAATGGGATGATCTTAGAGATTTATCTCTGCCTAGGGCCACAGACCTGAACTGGAAAAAAGCTTTTCTTTATGTCTACTGAATTATCAATTGCCAAGTCTTCTGCAGAAAGCTGGTAATCGTAACAATTCTCATTTTACATAGAGAAAGCCAAGGACAGAGAATAAGACCACAAAGGTATGTTATAGAGGATTTTTTGCATTGCTTAGTTTTTGTGGGCACAGGTTAAGCATTTACATAATTAACTGTGTGAAGCAAAGAGAATACAGTGATACCTTTGATTGCACTTTTGAGCACAGCAGTCTAACTATTTAATTGCTATCTTAAGTTCTATCCTTGACATACAGAAAAGATGTTGGGAAGTAAAGCATCATTAGTTATTTCTTGAAATCTGAGAAAAGTGCTTTGAGGTGCTTCACTTGACAAGGCATTGTTGTTAGTTAAATTAAAAGCCTTTCTGATAAAGAGAAGTAAATACTAGTGTTATAGATTTCCTACAGTAAACTCCACTCATTCTGTTTGAGGCTACATCTGCCATGTTGTAAACTCATAGTGCAGAATCAAAAAATGCTGGTGTGGCTTTAGACCTCTCTTGCAAAACTGTGTCCTGAACTGCCTCAGAGTTGAGGCTGTTGGAATGGGTTAACATCACTTTTCTGCAGTCATTTCAATCCTAACAGAGCTCTAAGGTCTTATGGGATTTGTAAGGATATTGAAAAGATGACAGAAAGGCAAAAATCTCTCTAAAACTTGCATGTAAAATTTTACCTATAGAGAACATATTCAGTATACTTGGTGGCTCATTATCATGGAAAGAAAACGCTAAAAATTTGGAGTAAATCCTTCAAGTTTAAAAAACAGTTATTGTGACTATAAAATACAGTATAGATGAGTCTACAGAAATATCTTCCAATTCACATTAAGTCCAGTATACTTTTTACACAATATTAATACAGGGCAAAAGTACTACACAGTTCTTCAAGTTATTTATATTTGGTACATGCAAAGGCAAGTAATCAAACATATTATGACATATAACCTTAGCTGATAACCTAATGAAAACAAAGTGATGAAAAGCCAAGCTGAAGGAAAAAAAAAATCACAAATGAGCAAATGAGACTTTCAGGAATTGACAGAAGCCATACAGACTAGATGCATTTCAAGAACTGTCTTCAGAGAATTAACAACAAAACTCAAAAATATATTATATACCCACTGTTTTCCAGAAGATCTTGGACAAGTAATATTTCCCAGCTGCCAAAGTATAACACTAGTGTAGTTCAAACCAAAGTGGATGAGGTTTCCCTCCCCCGCCACTTTTTCAGAATAAAACAAAAATAGATAAATAAAATAGGGATGAACCTAGAAGAGATAAGTGAGACAAAAATATAAAGAAATCCCACATGTTTGTACGTATCAAAGTTTCAGAGTAACACAGGATACATAATTTTGTACTATATAACTTTTACACCTATGCTTTGGCTGTCCATCCCTATTAGAGTGGTGAAATGATTGAAGAATGTTAGATGGACAACAATTCTTGTATAAATTTCACCCTGTATGATCCTAGTCCTCCAGCATTTTCTTATATTGTCATCTTTATGTAACTATGATTAGGTTATGTTTAAAATAAGAAAATGTTATTCAAAGGTTTATATAAGGACAGAAATATAGAAGCTCATGCTTCTCATTTGTTGACTCAAAGTTGAAATTTCTGCAATACTGAACTTAAGAAGTTTATTTATTTATTTATTATTTAAAAGTTCAGAGTTTGAGCCATACTAAAATTGATATGGCCTATTCCCATATTTGGCACAAAACCTGGAACTTCAGCCAAATGTAAAGAAGAGCTTTTTGAAATGGAGCTTGATTTCAGGCATATGTGAGTGAATGATGCTGTAAGATGTTTGTTCCAAGTCTGTCCCCAGGTCATAAGAAAAGCACTTGGAGTTTTATGGAGGTATCTCATTATCTCTTTCAAAGCCTCATCAGCTTTGGAGGGCAAATGTGTTTTGGCCAAAACTGTACTAAAAGGAAGATGGTAATTTAGTCTAACAATTTGTTTTTTCTTAACATAGGGCAGAAGGGCTGTGGTTTCCATAGTTACTAGGATATTTTCTTTGAACTTTTTCCAGAATACTTTTATCTCTTCCACATGCATTGACACACAATGAAGTACCTATGTATGTGTGAAACACTCTGTGCTTCATTACCACCTCTTTGCTTGATGTTATATAGAAAATTTAGTCCATTTAGGTGTTTTAATATAGTAATGTATTACTATAAATTAGCTTCAGAATATTGCAAGTGCAAGATTAAATCAATAACATTTATTCTGAGAGATTTTTTTAAGTTAGTATTGTGCAAAGCCGATTCCTTGTTGTCAAGTATTTTGAGTGATTCTAGTTGCATGCTTTCTAAATTAGAGAAAGCACTGTTTTGAAATAAAATATATGTGGGTTTTGGTTTGGGTTTTTTTTTGTGTTTTTTTTTTTTTTTTTTTTTTATGAGTAATCAGAATGTGTATACTGGCATTAAGAAACTCAGGAAAGATAGATTGTTGGTGTTTGGTTTGGGTTTTGAAGACAGAAAAATCTGAACTTTAGTAGAATGTATCTAGGTTTTATACCCTTGAAAATATTTATATCACTTTAGAAAAAATATTTCCATTTTGGTGTTCAGGATGGAACCATTTTTAGCATTCCTCCAAAGCCATTCCCTTTCAATTCAAAGAGCAAGTTTTCATCAAATGAAAAGTATCTATTTTATGTAACTAGATACTCTATCCATTCTAAACTGATATCAAATGCCCATGAAAAATGAAGAAAAATAAAACTTAAAGGTGTTTATTTTCTTAAAAGATATATAGAAATACATACAACCTGTTCCACAGTCTACATTAGTGTTTCTCAAACTGTGATTCTTTGAACTAGATGACTTCTAAGACACTAAGTGAGCTTTCCCTTGTAGTACAAACCACCGCTCAAACCCTCTCCTCTTTCTCTGAGGTTCAGTGCTCTACATGCAGTTTATCATGCAACTCTTTTCATTGCTGCCCAAATATCTCACTGAAAATCCTGGAAATATGGTCTGTACTGGGGCTCTCCAACACTGGATACCACTAGTGGTATGAAAGCTATGTTAAAGTGATGCTATTTGGGCTACCATCTTCTTTCTAAAGGGAGGTATACAGCAGGTGGAATCCTTATTAGCAGTCAAAAAAGGACAGGGCTGGAGTATGCATCCTTCTTAGCATGAATGTGGTAGATGAAAAGAGAAGTTACTTGTATTGATCCCATTGCAGTATTGCAGAAATATCTTTCTTTGAGAAACTGACAACTGAACAAAACAAAACACCAAACTAGTATCTCACTAAAGTCAATAAAAGTTCTTTTAAATGTTATCTGTTAACTTTTGTAGGAAAACATACAAACATATGCACTAGCTTAATCTGACAAATGAGGAAGTCTGTACAGAGTCCATAAAATGCCACAGAAGTCTGTGCTGAAGCATAGACTACATCACAGATCTCCCGCAACATTAAGATACAACATTCCCACTGCCTTAATTGTAAATAGTGGCCTCATTTTTCTATGTTCTTTTATATCCATAGTCAGAAAAGCCATCATTCAAAAAATGTTGAATCCAAGGTTCTGTATCACATATTCTGCTACCATTAAAGATCATGAACAATGAATAAACTATTAGGAATGGCAGGTATTCTTCTACTGTAGTATTTAGTGATAATTATCAGTAGTTGAAGTTTTCTATTTGTAACTTTCCAAAGATGGTTGTCTAAATATTGGATCAACAACAGAATAGTCTGATCTTTTACTCAAGGAATGCGAATGCTCTAAACACGAGTCATTGACAGCTGAAGAAATATGTACACAATACTAGAGCTCTTTCTGATAGGAAAGTTGATGTAAAGGAAATTTTTTACCTCTCTGAGAAAGTAACAAAGGGCTCACAACAAAGACTTGTCTAAAGTTATGCTTAAATTCACTCACTGCCTTGTATCTCTAATTATCTGACAATCATTGCTAAACATTGTGGGAATGGAAGTTATAGGGATAGTTATCTAGATGATTAGGTTATTCCTCATTCTGTTGACTCAAGAATAATAGTGAATATTTAGTGTCATTTCCTTCTCATTCAGCTGTTACAGCAGCTACATGAATTTGGCTGAAGAAGTCCACGTAATTCATCTTGATATAAGAAAGAAATTTCTTACAAGTAAGAACAACCTCCTCAGGGACACAGTAGAGTCCCTGTAACAAAAGGTTTTCAAGATACAATTAGACAGGGTGCTAGGTAAACTCATTTAGAGTCCCTTGTCAGTGAAAGGTTGGACCAGACGATCTTTCAAGGTCCCTTGCAACCTGGGCTGTTCTGTGAACTAAATGTTAGTACGTGATCTGGTAAAATGTTTAATAGAAGTTTCTTTGCTGCATGTTATTTAACTTTAGTTAAGTATGTATATCCATGAGATATGTGGAGAAAGCATGAAATAAGGAATAGCTAAGACAAATTGGATCTGGTGTGAGTAGTATCTTCAACAACGACAGTGGTGTCTTCTCCATATGCTTCATTGCTCTGAAGTGTCACTTCATTTACGTGTGCAATGTGTCTGCATTGGCCCCAGCAGACTTCAAAACAGCATCATAATTTGGCTGTAAAGAGTAATTTTAAGTTCATTAGACCATTAATCCAGATCCTAACATATCTCATTTATTAAAAGGAAGGCAATGTTTTGTAAAAAATATCTCCTTATTCCCAGAAGGAATAAAAGCTGCTCTCTGCAGGCACAGAAACATTTGGCAGTTACGGCATGGTGTTGACACAGCTGCAGACCCTGGCAGCTGAGCCACTTTCACATGGCTCTGCTCCTCTCTTGCTCCCTCTTCCCCCTCAAAAGATAGGAAAAAGTACCAGACAGTTTCTCACCTGACATACTTGGTTTTGTGCATGAGTCATTACAAGACCATCACTGTCTTGTTTGATGTAAGCACATTTGACTATTGTACTTTCAGTAGGGTTATGAAGTCACCTCAATGCCTGTGTTTGAATACAAAGTTGGTTGTCATTACATGACTAGGTCAAGAGTTGAATGAGGATAGATCAACTCACATAAAATACAGATGAATTAACTCACACGGGAGTGAACCGCAGAAAATATATTCTTATTGTCTTTGTTTAGCCAGGTGTCTTTCTGGATCCTTTGATTTTCCTAAATATGAAAAACTTTTGTGTCAAATATATCATACAACTTAAAAAACCCCACAAACCCATGAGAGAAGTAAAGGTGGAAAGGAAGAAGAAATTAATATTTCAACATTAAGACCCACTAGGATTGTGAATGTTTCTGCATTAAATCACCAAAGAGTGATCCACTGCAACTGTTTTGCCTGGAAAACCACTAGGTGAAAAGTAGATAATACAGCGCAGATTTCTAAGAAACTATTCTCTACCTTCCTTTCCCTTTTTTGTGACTGATGAGTAATTGCTTTATATGACAAGCTCATGCTGCTAAGTTACATGAGGAAATTCTGATCCAGGCAGAGTTGTCCCCAAAGCAAAGTTTAGAGTTTTCACCCATCCCTCTTTTCTGAAGTCTTCTAAACATTTAACATTCTTGTGGCAATTGCTTATCTTGGAATAGTTTCTAGAAACTCCTCCAAAAAACATTTTCACTGTGATTACAAGGGAAAAAGGGTAGAAGAAAGGAAGTTTTGTTCATGCACGTTTTCAAATTTTAAATTGGTCCTAAATAGGTGCTACTGTGAGAGATACATTATAATTAAAGGGAAGAAAAATATTCCTCCTTCATTTGAGTACTGGTTAATGAATTATCCATCTGTGAACTAGCGGAGAAAAAAAAAAATGCTTTCTATGGCTTATTTTAGTGTCATTTTTTTTCATGTAAAACAAGGTTCAAGGAATATATAAAAATATTTTTAGAACTAGTCCCTGTGTGCAGCTATAACAACTTTCTGCATCATGAGTATACTGACTGCCAATTTAAAAAAAAAAAAAAATATTTGAAATTTTTTCATTCCATTCCATTAGATTCAACTAATTTTTGTATCCGGTATTAGGAGTAAATTATCTTTTATTTTTGCATTTGACAAATCTTAAATCAATAAAATTCAATTTAGCAACACTGACTACAGGTCCTAAATTTAACAGATGGCATGTCAATTATTTTTAATAATAGATTTAAATAATAATTTTATATATTTTAGACACTATTACATAAGCTTCTTAATTGTATAGTGCTCCTTTATATATGAAGCAGCTTTTGCCAAATAGAATCAACATTTCTTCACTGGATTTTAAATTTTAATTATGCTATAAAATATTTCACATTTTCTATGTTACCAAAAGCAAATGGGTAACTTCCACAGTGCTCAGCAGACCCAGCAATCCTGGAAATTGAATATTCTGGGGAGAAGAAATGCAAAAGTATGCCTAATGTTTTATATGCAGTCAATGAGAGAGTTAAATGTCTCTGAAGACCTTTGAAAAAAAGTCCTGCATGTCTAAATTAGGCATGTCCTTTCTCCCTTGACAGGCACCAAATTCAACCTCTCCAGGCAGTTTGCTGTAAATCACTCTGGGGCTCATCTAGGTGTAGCTCACTTTGAATGCAACATAACCACTCCCTCAGGCTCCCTCAAAAGGCAGCAACATCTTGGTTGGTACGACATGAGTTAAACAGATGCAATTGCTTGCTTCAAACATTTACATTAGCTAGAGGAAAGGCAAGTATTTCCAACTTCCAGCAATGGCCCCTAATCTAGTTTATGCAATCTCATCAGAATAAAAGGAATTAGATTAGAAGGAGGATAACCATTTTCTGCCTAATGACCGATTGAAGATGTAAAAATGTCTAGATAAACATTTAGTTTAAACATTTGAACTGTATCTATCCACCTAAATTTGGACCAGAACAGGCTGTACATTCCTGTCTCTAAACAGGCATTAAAAAAAAAAAAAAAACCAAACAAAAAAACAAAACACAAAAAAACCCACCCACGCAAAAACCCAAACCCCAAAACTCCAATAACAACTAAAGTTGCGTACCTAGGGAATTTTCATATAAAATAGTGCCTAATGACTTTATATATGAAGGATTAACTCTCTGGATTTCTGCCTGAGATTTATGTTTTATGCTTACAATACTTCTTAGCACCTAAGTGGGATTTTGGAAGACTGGGTCACACAATACTTGGTTTTTGATTTAAATTGTATATCCACATTCTAAAGTTACTGGGAAATCATTGCTTTTGTGAGGTCTGTGAAGTACAAAGAAATATAAATAATCAGTTAGAGAGAATATGCATTCCATGACAATTTTTAGAACTTTTGGAAAAGAGAGAACATGCCAGATTTTTATTTAATAGATTGGCTTTAAAAAGCCCCAAATAAAAAAAGTGATTTCTTGTAACTGGCTTTATTTTTGGAAGAACCGCTGTGTTTTGTCCCGTGAGGATTGTAACTCTGATGCTTCCTGAATAGATCTTGACCTTCTGAAATTCTCTTCACTAAAGCAGTTACAACACAGATTACACACCCTAAAAATAGTAATTCAAAGGATACTTCTGAATTTTAATCTCTTTTTGTTTCCTTCTCATGGCAGTTAGCATGCAAGAGGACTCTCCTCTCTTTAGAGTGAAGCTACCCTAAGAATACTTATATCTGGATAGAATGATGATGCTGCAATTATCTGCTGTATCTAATGAACTGGATATAGCTATTTCTCAAGTTTCAGAGTCACAACTGAAGCCTGAATTAAGACTTCTTTAAACCTTCTCTTTCCTCCCCTCAAAATGTCTTGCCTCTTTTTTGGTAGGAGTCTGAATGCTTAACGTAAGGCATGAAATACCTTCAGACATATCATTAACAAAATATTTTCTTGAAACTTAAATGTGGTCCCTACACACTGGGAAAAAAGTTTGAAATCATAACTTTCATACATCATTTTCTAGATTTTTGTAACTAAGAACAAATTTAGAACAGTAGTTACTACTAAGGTTAACTAAATGAAGGACAGCCTCATTCTTCATTCAAAAGTCTTTGAGGAACAGACAAAACTCGACTGGATCTATACTTTTCCACCTATTTTCTTTGTACAATACAGAATCTACTCCTGTCCCTGCACCTTCAGACAGAGGCTGAGATGATTAGATGGCCACAACTTATCTGAGGGGTTGATACCTCTCTTGTTGCCAAGTGTTGATGACACGGTGATGCAAGACTTTGTTGGTACTTCTTTTCTGACAGTCTACAAATAATCCTGAAGAACTCCATGCTTTTGAAACTGGTATGAATTTGGACTTGGTGTTGTTTTTTTTTGTTTGGTTTTGTGTGCTTTGGTTTGTTGTTTTTTTTTTTTAACCCTCAGTTTCTGGAATTCTAATATATTGTTGACTTACAGCTGCCCTTTGATAATTATAAGACTGAGATGATAGATCCAAGACATAAGACAACTGTGTGCTGAGGAACCCCTTTGAGACACACCTCTCACCATAGCGAGACAGACAATTTTGTGGACCAGACACACCAGAGCCATAACAGGTATTAATTCCTGAAAAACATGTGACATTTTGTCTGGTGGCTTCTGAATCCTTCCTATGGCAGAGTTTGGTACCTAAGTATGGAGTAATTCATGTGTCAAAGCTGTTGATGAAGCCACAGTGTCCTGGAATATGCAATGGTTCTCAGAAAGGGTGCTTCACTTCGATTACTTCTTACTGCTTGTGTCTACTTCTTCCAATGTCTGCATCCAACATATCAACAATCTAACCATTACTGAGCCACTCCAGTGATTTAATTAGAGGATAAACAGTTTCTGCACCTAACAATGACCATATTTGTTCAGTTATCCTTGAGGTTTGGCCTTTGTCAGGTGGGTTCCTTCTTCAGGCAACATGCCAATTGATAAGCACAGCCCTATACACTGGGTCCAAACATTACAAGGATCTACCTCTCCTACAGCTTGAATATAAAGTATCAAGGCCACAGGTCTATTTCACATGCAGGGAATCAGTTCCTTACATGCTGACTGATGCTTTTACTGGATATCATCAGGCAATTATTAAGACTTTTGAACCAGTTTATCTGCTTTACCTATATGCTAAATACACTGTCATTCTAGTCTTATCAGAACCACATGGTCTGTTTATGACATATCTTCAAATGTTATTTTTGGATCTGTTCCAGTCTACATGTCTTGATTTTTACAATTACACTGCTGCTTTATATAGATCTCATTTAGTCCTTGATGGACTACAGACATCCTGTTTGCTGGTCTATTATCCAGCTTATCAGTTTCATTCTAAACCATCATTTCAGTTGCACAACTACAGCAGTTAGGTCAACTCTTTCTCAAACTACAGTGTTTTAATCTACCCTTTCTAAAATGACTCATTCTAAGTACTTGAGAAACTTTTTCTGACTAAAGAAAATAAAATTCATTTTAAGATGACCACACAGGTAAAGGCAAATAGACCAACAGGTAATAACACAATAGTATTATCTGCAGCATGTGAAACTGAAAAATTCCTTGTAGAAGTCCAAATTGGCACACTTAAAAACAAAATTCTGAACAGAAAAAATGAAGTCTTCTTTTTTTGAAATTTCTGCAGTGCTGAAATTTACTTTCTACCTGTCACTACGGTTTCAAGGGGATTCTGACCAATAATCTTAGATTAGGAAACAATCTCTTCGGAAACCTGTTGGTTCAAGCAGAAGACAGTTCATAAATTTTGTTTTCTGAAGCAACACATGTACCCAGATTGAAGACAATGTTCTGTTTGAAGGCATTGTGCTCTCTGTTCTGTTTGACAGAAGAAAGCAGGTGCCAGCATGTATGGCTTTGGAATTACATTTCATGTTAAATGCATAAACTAAGCTAACTATGTCGTTCTATCTTATTAGTTTGAAACATCCTATTGTTCCAGAATGCCAAGGTTTAGCACCAGCTATATAGGGAGCTGATCACAAGAATAATTTTACAGATGTAACTTCAGGCCAGACACAACTGTTTGGTGTTAACTGCTCACTGACAAGTGCAGCCATCTGGGGAAGGAGCAATTTTAAAGATGCTCACACCAAGTAAGCCAAAGTGACCTCATCATCCTCAGCAGCACACATAACATCACCTTAATGAAATGTATATTGCTTATGCAATTAGACCAGGAGCGTGAAATCCCATTACATAAACAGGAAGTGAGGAGAGAGAGTTAAAGATAGTCCCATAATGACCACTCCTTATAGAATAGCTACTTTCAAACTAGCTCATGTCAGAATTTTTTCCCTTGACAAGATTCTGATTGCGAGATGCATAGAGAAAACAGGGAGTCCAGGTTAACTGCCACCTTCGACTGCTGAGTACAGCTAGATACAAACATCCAATTTTGAATGTTTAAAGTACCTACAGATTTCTATTTAAATAATGATAAATTATAATTCTAACAATAATAAAGCCAGAAAGATTGCATGAAGTTTTTGAACAAGTCAGCAAAAAGATTGTTTTGCAATGTTACTGGAGAAAGCAGAGGAGGAACTGAAGAACTAGTCTTTGAGGGTGAAAAATGTTTTTAAAGCCAATCTTCAAAAATGTCATCTGGTCTACCTATTCCACTCAGCTAAGCACCTGAAGAGAACTAACATTCAGTTTATGCTAGCTCCCAGAAAATTTAAAGAAGGTACTTCATAGTACTGAGTGTTCATTTTGCAAGTCTGAACCAAGTTGCCAGCAAATGAATCAGATAATGAAAATGGCCTCAAATTCTACAACTTCTTTCACCAAAAATACTGAAGTTGGATTTCAGTAGCAGACGATTCCAATCAGTTTCTGCCCCAGAATTTGCAAGGCTAAGTACACCAGAAACCCCAAATTAATTCATTTTCTGATTGAGCATTTTTTTGTTGTTGTTGCTTGAGGAAGTTTGGAAGCATCTCTCAGCATTTGCTGGAACTGTCATGAATGGCTGTAGGTTAGGAGCATGGCTGCTCTTCCAATGATGTGGCTGATGAGCCTGGTGCTTCAGAGATCTGCAAACAGTGTGATGAATCTCCAGACCTCCTCTGTGAAGAACAAACAGTACTGTCTTTAAAAACTTTTTTCTCCTTCATTAAAAAGCTCTATCTAGAAATTTCTGTACTTCTACACTTTTTTCCAGCACAAAACCAACTGCACATTCACTGACATGAAAGAAATGAGTCAAATTAGGACTACTGAATTATTGTTTGTGAAAGTACAAATTTAAGCTATCAACTTCGACAGCATCAAATACAGTCTGATCTTAGAGCACTACAGTAGATGGCTCATTGATCTGTCATTGTTCTAATTCTCAGAGATCAGATACTACATTCTATTCTTATGAATTCAGCACTCACTGATGTGGTTTTAAAGCACTTAATTTTGATGTGCTATTCTGTTCTTGCTGTTTTCATTAGTTGATAGACCAATAGCTGTAGCTAAATCTAGGTTAAATTAAGTGCAAATAGTGTACTACATAGTCCTTTCATCCAGATCACATGGTTTTATCTTGATGGTCCATCCCAAGACTGGTAAAAGGTACTATGAAAACTATATAGTGTGTTTTCTAACCAGGAGATACTATCAAGTGTGAATGTATATTAAAAAAGAAACATCAGAACTTATTTTTCTCCTCTTTCTTAGGATTCTCACACTTTCTTTCCCCATTGTTAGTTTAAAACATTGGTAAATTGATAAAAATATAAGATTGAATGTAGCTGTGTATCATCTGGCTTGAGAAGAAATGTTTCTCAACCCAATAAATGGGTAACAGCAAAAGCAGAACTGAATTTTTCCATTATATTCTTTGATTTGAGGCTGAACCTAAGAGATACACTTTCACACTCTGCAAAAAGAAATAGAAAATTATTCTTTCACTGCTGTTATGACTCTATTAGCAGCAGGGTATGAGGTCACACTGCTGCCTCAATAAAGACTGCTCGGCCTCCTTCACCAAGTGTTGTGGTCCTGCAGAGTATGAACAGCTTGTCTATGAAAGAGACTCTGGATGCAGCGGCTCTATAAATGCCTAGCCTGTGCTGTTAATAAGGTGTATCAGCTGGCAAAAAGTCCTGCAGATGACTAAAGGCTATTGAACAGTAGTTTTCCAGCCTTGTAAAATAGCTCTCTCCCTCATGTTCTCCTTAGAGTTAATCCACAGATAGGAACAAATACAGATAGAACTGTAAGTTCCCAAGCTGCAAGGTACAAGATAGAAAAATTATACATTTTTTTGTGAACTATTGTTCTAACTCTTGGGAAGAATATGATTTATTACACCCAATAGCCAGATTTACAATTGGCTGTACAGTGGTCATATTTTATAAGATTAAATTATTATTATTTTGGCTCAAAAATGGAGGCAAACTATAAGCCCTGACTGTAGGTACTGAACATTTCAGGAAAAACAAAAATCCCACAACTTAATATATTCATTTACTCACAAACTTACAGTTTCCTTCTTTCTTGACATGATGATACAGTTTATTTACATAAACACCCAGGCTTCTCTAGCTTTGTCCTCTTCTGCTCACAGACCTGGAGGTCAGTCCAGGCTCCCCAGCCTCTAGCTCCAAGGCCTACTGTCTTTCTCTTATTTGCCCATATTCACAAGTCTCTAATCTTCACACAAAAATACTTCATGGAGTTCCTTCTGTTTGTTCACACACTCTCAAATCAAGCTGACTGTCAGCATTTAAGTCCACAAGTGTCATTGTCCCCCGTAATCCAGTAAAAATAATGGAAATCCCTTCTAGTACCAAAGTTCAAACCTCTTTGCCAGAGCTGTCAGCCTCTTGCCTAATCCTGCAATGAACACCTTTAGTGTTTATTTTTCAACCTGTAGGGACAGATCAAGGGAGTTCTATGCCTCAGTCTGATCTTTAGGAAAGAGATGTTACATTTATAGGTCTTTCTAAAGGATATAATTACATAAGCACAATTTAATCATTATGAGTCATTGTGGTTATGGAAAGAGTAAATCATGTTAAAGAAATCTGGTTACTTTTAAAAAATGAAAAATGTTATTAGCTCAGATAAACCGAGAGGCTTGACATAGCTGGGCTTTTAAAAAGCTTCAGTGGAAATTCAAAATGATGGATCATTGTTACCATTAAGAAACTTGTGTTGTGGATGGAGTAAATCTTTATTAAAAATGGGCTCTAAACTTTTCTCCAATATCAAGCACTCATGATCGTGCACTCATATCTGAAGGTCAGTATCCTAAAGTCTGACTATTTCCTATCCTTGATCTTTAGTTCGGGTTTTTTGGGGTACCTACTTTTCCAGTAAAACTGTAATAACATCAGTTGACTCCAGGTCTGATGCAGTTGCCTGTCTTCAGGGATCAGCAGTACCAATGTGCTAATCAGTATCCAGAAAAACAGGGGACTGGAGGGAAAATGGAAGGATAGATGCTGAGAAGTGAGTTCCCTTCAGGGATGTAGATTAACACCAAAAGATCTTCATATTTTATTCAATGGTGTAGATAAAGCTGTAATAATTCAGATCATTAAATTTTCAGATGATGCTAAAATAAGGAGAGTATTTAAGACTCAGAGGGATGAAAGAATAATCCTGACATTAACAAAATGGGCTCAGAGGTGAGATAGGAAATTAAATGAATATTCATTTAATGTAATGTAAAAGTGACACACTTCAGTAAAAATAATGCCCAGGACACATACTGAGACACTTACAACTTAAATTATAGTAAGTTAATTAATATGCAGAGAGAGAGAAAATTACAAGTTATACTTGCATTATCATTCACATCCATAGCTTTAAATGAAAATAAGAAGACGTGGCCCCTGTCCTACAGAGATAACATATTAGCACAGACAAAATAACAATGTTATTTAACACAGTACGGTAAGATATTTGCCAGAACAATCCAGAAAGGAGAGCTACAGCCCTCTGGACCAGTCATTAACAAGGCTCAGAAGAATGACTATGGCTGCAACCACCACCGTCTGTGACATTTTACTTTTTTCTTGTCTACAAATTTATATCTGATTAGAAGCTACTCAAAAATTATACCAAAAATTTTTGAAAACATTAAGTCCTCAGGTATGAAAAGAGCAATGTTATATTACTATCTGAATAATACTCAACAAAATCAAATGTCCTTTTCTAAAATGATGCAAAAAAGCCCCATCTCTGAAAGCATGACTCCAACCCTCTCTTAAGGTTGCATCAGAAAAAAAAGGTATGATAATAAAGAAAGGAGAAAGCCAGTAAGATGCAAAGGAAAGGGGAAAAAATAAAACAGCAACAAAATCAAAACCAAAACAAACCTTCAAGCAAGCTAAAGGCAAAGGTCCTTATGTCTAGTTCACCAAAAATCTAGACCAGGCCAACACAAAAAACCATTAGAGCCACCAAAATAATTTTGGTTATATAGCAAAAAGATTGTAAAAGCCAAAGTTGTTCTTTATCAATACTACTGTAATAGCATGTCATAACACTTTCCTCTGGAATAGAATACCTCTTTTCATTATGCCAGTGAAAAGTCTGAGGAAGACTGAAAATATCCCTTACAATTTACCGTTGAACAAATACAATCATTTACATTGAGGACAGAAGGTTCCCCGGGTGTTCTTGGTTTAGCCAAATTTACCTAGTCCATCAACAGCCCCAATTAACTACAAGTGTCCAACTGTAGACCCTTAGTTAGACCTACTGCTTGTTACAATTCAAAGACAAAATTTGAAGGAAAAACAGCAGCAGTGTTAACAGAGAGACTGCCACGGTCATATGATTCATTTATCTATAGGAGCTTAGCAACAAAGGAGAGCTGTAAGGTATTGTAATAGCAATAATCCAAAGGAATAACACAGCATCAAGTGACATCTTGAAGGAGATCAAAGTAGTAAATAAAATGGAATGAAGTCACAGTAATGAGAATAGGGTGTTCAGTTTCTTAACAGTATGAAATAGTGAATGAATTGTAAAGGATCCACACATCTTAAGCAATATAAACAGGGAGGAAGGAAGAAAGTGCTAGCAAAGATTTACCTCAGTTAATAAAAATATCTATTCCTTCTTTAGTGAAACATTTTGTTGGTGTCTTTCTTAAATGTGAAGAGCTCTGATGTTTATAAATAATGTCATCCTAAAGTGCTTAAACAAAAAGTAGAACAGTTACAGGGTATGATAAAGTACTATTTAAGATTCAAAGAAACCCAAATAATTCATCTAGCCTACACTGCAGAAAAAAAAAACCAAAAAAACACGGTGTCTCATATTGGTAAGTAACCCCTCTGATTTTAGTTTAGAAAACAGTTTGATGTTTGTGACAAGAATGCATTACAGTAAGTATATAAATAACAATCAAGTCAGAGGATATATATAAAGTATACTGTATCTGAAAGCATTACACTACACACGTAAAGCCCACAGTGATGTAAACTGAATAGAATCTGTTACAATATCACAAATTCTGGAGTAGCCGATATAAAGCCTCATTAAATATGAACTTACCTTACTCCCTTGTGAATGAAGAGCATGATAGGTGCCAGGATGACAGAATCACTTGCATTCAGTAAACATGAGTGTATCATCCTTCAGTAGTGTCTCCTTGTTGCAAGCAGCAAATTACGTCTGCAAAAGATTTCACCTTGATCACATTTGCTGTTAAATATCAAGGTCTAAGCTTGTATATGAATGTATATAAGCAACAACTTTAAGAAGTCTAATTTAGCAATACTATTTCCTATGTAAATCTTTGTAATGCTTCAGATACAGTAATAAACACATGAAAAATGGTTATTCTAGGATAGTTGCTGTTAAGAAGTTGGAAGAGACCCAAAATCTGAAATCTTAATTTCCCGCTACTTTTAAATGTAACACCTCTGCTAGTGCTCCCTCCACCCAGCCACCCACCCACCCAATTGGACTAAGAGATCTCTGTTGTCTGACAGCTTGGCTTGTTTCCAATATGGAATAAATTCTGCAAGGGGTCTGCACTTAATGACACCCAATCTGAGTGAGTTTTTAGACAGTTGAACAAATGTGCTTTTTTGTTTGCAAGAGATGGTAAGAAAGTATCTATTTAATATCTTTCAGTTTATATTGTAAAAATATACATATTACTCTGTTTAGGACAGGAAGGGTAAGAAACTCTGATACTACAGGCATATTAGCAAGCAATTCCAATTTTCCAATCTACTTTCAAATTTTCATTCTAAATTTATTGATGATTATTTCATACATTGTATTTTAAGTCTACTTTGCCAACTAGTTTACCAACTCTCTCTTTTTTTTTTTTTTTTTTTTTTTTTTTTTTTTTTTTTTTTTTTTTTCCTCCCTGAGGACTCAAAGGTTATATACAAACTGCCCTTTTATTCTCCCAGTTTCTGGCATGCATTCCAGCTGAGTTCTGACCACCTGCTGGCACATGACAACGTTTCCCAATCTTCTTCTATCCCTATGATTCAGACAGTCAGTTATGTTATGCTCTGAAAGGAGCATTTGTCATGTCCTCAATCTGAACAAGAGGAATTCTGTATTAATTCCAGCTACCATAATCTCCAGAGAGCCTGGGAAAAGCAATCATACTCTTAGTTTCTGTTTTATTTCTCTGAAAGATAAGTTCTTTCTGCAGTGTTTAAACAGACTTGTTGCCACCTTCTGCATATAAATGACTGGAACTGTATCTAATAGTATAGAATGGACAGGGTCTCAGAATCTTGTAAAAATAGCATTAGGGCTTTTCCATCTTAACAAGGAATTTCTCACTGAACACCTCCTCCTTCAACCACAGCACTTTAGAGAACCCTGGCACTGACCAGCAAACCCCCTTCCTTCTCAATTCCTCTTGGTCACTTGTGTTTTGAGTTAACATCATTTTTTTGTCATTAACACTTCAGTGAATGGTATTGCCCTTCATGTTATTAAAGTTCATTAAATTTCTGTTATTCAGCAATTTAATATTATCCTGTATCCAGATTTGTCTGCACTGATGTCTTTCAACTTTATCAACTAATTTTCATTTCTGCACTCAAACATTCTGTGCCAAGGTAATTAGAGAAAAGTTACATAATAACTAGAACTCTTTAAGTCTTAGTTTTGTGGGAATAACTCCCAGGGTATTTTTTATCAGTTCTTCCTGAGAAAATTAGAACAGGTGAACTGGGTGAGACCAAAACTTCCCTTTGTACCTAGACAACTTGTGTGTTGAATAGTCTGTGACAGATTTTTTTTATTCCATAAATTCACCTAAGTATTTCTGAACTCCAGAAACACTTTTTATAACATTTTATAGCTGTAAACTTCACAGTTTAATTACATGACAGGTGAAATAGTACTCCATTTCATTTTGAACTTAACATCCTATAACTTCATTTGATGTTACCTAGATTTTCCAATATTAAAGAAAGGCAATAAGCATCCCCTACTGATGCCCTTTCTACTTGTGATTTGATAGAACACAATCATATTCCCCTTCAGCAGGCTTTTCTTGAGGCTGAAAAGACCTAGTGTGTTTTTAGTAATCCATTTTCTGTTCCCTTACATGCCTTATAATTCCTGCATTTATCATAATCTCTTCCAGTGTTGCTAATAATTTCCCATACAGCATCATATAAAATTATCTGTTAAAATACTGGTAGATGATGTATTGTACTGTTCTTGTCTCAAAAATCAGTTACCTCATGCAGAAATGGCAACAATTTAGTCTGGCACAACATCACTTTGGTTAACCCATGCTGCAGTTTGTTCTGTTTCCTGTTTACCTGCACATTTTAAATTTTTCTTCTTTTTTTTTTTTTTTTTTTTTAACTTTTTTAACACTTTTGAATTCTATTGAGGTCAGGCTAATGAGCATCAAATTACTTCAATAATTCTGTTTTTTTTTTTTATCTAATAGAAGTGTATTTGTTGTTCTGCAGTGATGAAAGCATCCTTACTCCTTCATTATTTTGGAACAGTGAATAATGGGTGCCCATTAAGCTTACTTAGTTTTGCAGCTCTCAGTTGATCCTTACTAGTGTCTGACTTCCTAGATAAAGTTTTCTTTGCTGATGAGTTCTTTTTAACATTCCTTTTAGATTTACTCCTAGTATGCTTTTAACATGACTATTCATCTAGTTAGGCTTAGCACTTTTCCAATGTATTTATGTTCCTCCTGCAGTCTACAAAAAAATCTATCATCTTTGTTAGCTCTGGTTGTATGACCTGTTAAGATGTCATTGGGAGGGATTGTTAGTTCAGTGTAGCGCCTTTCTACTGCCTTGGACCAGCATGGATCTGGTGATGTGCCTGAACGAACACACTATGCCCACAGCCCGAATACTGGGGAAAGTATGCATCAGGCATCCAGGTGACTCTGCATGGAGTTGCATTTTGTCAGAGCTGAGATGGAGCTGAATTTTAATAAGACAGGACAGGCTCAGGCAGGATGTCTCTGTCCTGTGCTCTCAGGACACAATGTTCCAAGAAGCTTATTAGGTCAGCATTGTGCAAATATGTGCTGGAGCTTTTCTGAGCTTAATGCACACAATTGTAAGATGGAAAAGAAGTACAGAGGCCTAAAAACCTTTTCAGAGTCTGCTTGAGGATGGTCAAGCATATTAGAAGTTCCCAGCCATACCAGAACCAGGTATGCATATAATCGGCTTTTGCGGTGTCCCTACCCTGTTTCTTATGATCTTATTTGCTAAGTACCCAGTTCAGATCTTAGAGTTTTACTCATTTCAATTAAATAACTGTCTCTCAATATCTATCTTCAAGCCTCGAGAAAGAAGCTTTCATTTGCAGCTTCTAGTATACTCATTTCAGCAATCAATGATCTTGAAAGCACAGTTAGATGGAGAAAAGTGACTCTACAGTGTTTGCTCACTTGAACTGATGTCACTGAAACTGCTTATGCGAGCCACGTGGATACAGTATCAAAGCAGGATTATTCTTATACAGCAATATTTGTGCAGAAAAATCACAATGTACTGACTAAACTACTTGATTCTTTCATATTTTATCCTTCTATAAACTTTCTAAAAGCACCAAATAATATGATAGCATTCCTATTAAATAAATGAAAGGTGAGATGAATTTGGATATATTTTCATTATGAAAAGCATATTTACATCATTAACATTTTTTTCTCCCTCAGGCTCTGTAAACGCTGAATAAGAATGGAGAACGTAACACTGGCTGTAAAAAATGAACATTTCTCACCCAGCAGCAGGAGAAATGGATATATTATTTATATGAGAACAGTAACTGAAGATATAATCAATTGTTTTATATGGTATATGAAGGGGTTTATGCATAGAGATTTGCAAAACATGCAGTTCAGAAAATAGACATTTGAGGCTTTATCAAGTACTTCTGTGCTGATTATGTTTGCTATTGTAAGATCATACTTAATTTCATACTAAGATCCTTGTCTGGCTAGCTCCTTGATTGTTTTTTTATCATAATGGATTCAATAGGGTATAAGTCATGTTGCTACTGGTGAAGATACACTAGAATAAAGAAAAATCCGATCTTAAGATATGTGAAACAACACCAAGTAGTAAAATTTAATTAAAACCTTTAAAAATCAGAATTAGCTGAAATAGAATCATATGCAAAAAAAACCCAAATAAAAATAAAACCCTACCAAAATCTATAATCCCTATAGAAAAGAATACTCCAGGAAAAAAGCCCCAAAATCACAACCTCTAACAAACATGAAACTTTCACATGAGGATGTTCATCATGGGCTAGATGTTATGGAGATACACAGCTTGAGAAAAAGGCTCATTTCTTTGGTGGGTATGAAGGGACTCTAGGAGTCCTCAGATGAATGAGGAACAGAAGGGAAAGGGGCTGCCTGGGGACTGTGCTTGCCACAGCATTTTCTCTTCATGCATTTGGATCTCCTAATTTCATCTGGAGATTTTGTGAGATAGTGTTACTCAGTACTGCCTACTGCTGACACCAGGGACTGAATGCTAGAGTCTTATAGTACCTACACTTTTTTAAAAAAATGTAAATACATAGGCTAATTTACTGTAATGTAAATCCATTGACCACACATATTCATTGTGTATCAGCCTTACATCTCTGGACAAGTCTAGGACCCTTGTCAAACTCTAAACATAGACAAGTCACATTCACAATATAATTCCAGATGTGTGAAGATGGCTTGCTTAGAAAAGCCAGAGCTAATTACATTCTAAATGATCTGGACAGTTGTGTCCTTAGACTTCATTGACTTCAGTTGCTTAAGGGGAAGGTTTGCCAAGTCTTTGCTGACTGGCTAAGTCCTACTGTCCCACTACGTTAAATGTGATCTTGTCAATACTTGTCAAAGTCTTGCATATACCTATAGGGGATTCAACCAAATACTGTATTTGTTTCACCTTGAGGTTGCAGCTTTGGTTAATGGGTTTCTTCTAAACAAATATCAGACATCTGGGTAAGTTTCTAAACTCACCCATCATCAAAAGAGAAAAAGGCACATTTTTCTCTTGAATCCCATTTGAACTTCTGTCACATTTTTCTTTTTCCCAACAGTATTTTAATTCTTGTATGTGTTTTGATGATAGGCATGTATCTGGTTTTGTTTTAACTGAAATTTTTAGTTGTCAAATAATTTTTCTTTTGCTAATACATATTTGGATTTTTTTTCAAATATTATTCTTCAAAGCTCCAATAGATGTCACTATCAAAATATAAAAGAGAGCAGGTTGTGTAACACAGTCAAAGAGAAAGGCAGCAGGGAAGCCTTACTCACTGGACTGCTTCAAATCCCAGCATGACAGCACAATTCATTAAGCTAAAATATTGAAGGGAACAGTTGCCAGCCGAAGAGTGCACATCTTTTCATTCTTTAAACCCTTACTATTGGATCAAAAAATATCTAATAGTTTCACTGAATATGAAAGTAAGACTGAACTTACTGAGCATCTGGGCTAATAAACACTCTCCTTGAGTTAGCTTTTTCCACTCTCTTGATTCAACTGCAAAAATGGCCTATCTTTTCTTTAACCCACTTTGTACATTACTGCACCGTGTTTTACAAATGCTCATTTTTCCTGTTGTTTTGCACTGCATCTGGAGTAAGACTGCTATGCATCTTTACTACTGCTTTTGTAATGACCTGTCAAAACAGGACATTAGCTGCTTGAAATAAGTAAAGCTTATGAGTAAAATGGGTTTCAGAGCTATTTGCCCATGCTACAGAAATCTTTCAGCTTTTGTACTGACCAAGCAGATACTTTGTTCTTTATATCTAACCCCTAAATCTTTGGAAAAAAAGCATATTTTCTGTATGAATATTGGAATCTTTCTCTTTTTTATACTGCTTGGAATAGAGTAGCAAAACCCTACATAGCTACTGTGTCAGCTCTACATGATGCTGAGATGACTCTACCGGATCTACTGCCTTGGAAAACAAGCTACTTCAAACCCCCAAAAAATAGTTTGTAGTACCTAATTCTTGGGAACACACCTGGGAACGGGAGGCTTTTTACCTTTAGAAAACCTATTGTGTTTTTCTATAAGTCTCTGTAAGCCCTTATGTTGAATATAATTTTGATCAGTAGTAGAGCATTTTCACTGGTGCAAGTTTTGCAAAAACTGCATCAGGATCTATCCCCAAACTAAATTATACCACAAGATGTCAGTGTCCAACACAAACAGTTTCTATGTTCATGGCTCCCTATAATCTGCTTGTGAACCTTGTTCCAGTTTGAAGGAGTAACAAATATGTCCAAAAGGTTGCTAGTCTATTTACAAACAACTAGCTGAAGGGCCAAGAGACAAAAGTAATTAAATAATTTGTTGCAAATAACCTGTCCACTCTAGAGCCCTGTTGCTCACATAGAAAGTTTTCTCCCTCTGTCTAAAATCCTGGACCCATGCATTGATCCAAACACACAGACATTTGTATGGTTCTGCTAATGACAAGTCTGTGGCTCCTATCTAGAGAACCTTTGCACTTTAATGCAAATGTCTTTGTAAAAAATTTCTGTCCTAAGATACAGAATTTATTATATGCTGCTGCACTTACCTTTTAAGCCATTTCTTCCAGGGAATTTGGCAGATCCACAGTTTAATGAGCTTAGGATGTGAGGAAATTCAAAGAGCCAAAAAGAAAAAACAACCAAACACAAAGATTAGCACAGCTACCTAATTTATGTCAGCCAAGGATCAGACTCTTCTTAGTAAAACACTGTAAGAATAGGACCAAGCTGCTACTTCTGTCCCAGCTGCCTAAAAATATATATATACACTTTTTTTCCCCCCCCACCCCCCAAGACCAGCTTTGCTTTGGAATGATGAGAACCTCCAAAGGGTGCAAGCATCAGTGGATGCTGGAGACCCCTAAATATAAGCAAACACTACAGGCTGCAGGGTTCCTTCCCACCAGAAATGGCAGCACCTGAGCATTTATAATCTAGAATTAGCTCTTACGGAACACAGCAAGGGGCATTTTCATTTGCTTTTTACCTGCTGTTTCTTGTTAGAGGAGGGGTTACTCTTTCATCTGTCACTAATCTTCTCTGATGTGCTACTGACAGCAGGAACCTTATCTGTAAGACTTTATTCATCTTGGAATCAACCCATTAGAGAAAAGTAGATTCCCAGGCCCTCACACATGGTGCCTAAGCAGTTTACTTGGGTGACTGCCTCCAGAGATTTTGTCAAATGTGCAGCCAGAAAGCATATTGAAACTGCACAGCATCACTCTTCTTGACTCTTAAAAAAATCTTGCATGTGTAATTCATACACAGGAGATGACGCCAGGGTCCTTAGCCTAGCTGACTTTCCCCATTTGTGTAGCTTCCCTGTGGAAGGTGTAAGAAAAGAACTGAGAACTTCCAAAGAATCCAGTGAAAAAATGTCAAAAGCAGCTGCCTCCAACAGCAACTGCCATAGCACAGCAAAATCATTAATGGGATTTTATTAATCAGATTCTCTCAAGCATTTAGAGTACAGAATTTTATCTAGCCTATAATTCCATACTTGCTATAGTAATAGAGAAAATAAAATGTGAAGTAAGCAAACACCACAGCTATGAAAAGCTGAAAAAGCTGGTAGGACTTCCAGTACATAGCTGAAGAAATTATCATTGTTCTACAGACAAACAAATAAGATGCAGAAACCACAAAGGAAAAATATATTTCTACATAATTTTAGCTCACTTCTCTCTAAACAGAAGCTGTTCCCCAGAGGAACCAAATGTAAGAAGAAAGCCATGTAGTGTTTTTATTTTGCACCTTTTTAACCTTAGTGTCTGCTGCATATGCAGTCAGTAAAAAAATAGAGGCTATGACTGCAGTTACCCAGAAATACTAGAGAGTGGTTAAGAAATATGACTATACCTCTTGGAGAAGAAAAAAGCATATCTACATATCCTATTCTGTGAGAATTCAGACATAAATCTCCATATCTTAGAAACCAAATGCATATCTTCTCACCAGACAAGCTCAAGGACTCAGGCACTATTAATTCTGTTGCTCTGAGATCTCCTTAACAGAAAAATGGGCCTTACAGTTGAGTATTTTCCACAGAATATATTTAGACTACATAACTACATTTTCCATAAGTTCCAGAAAATCTTCCAGAAAAAACAAAAACATCCCAGTGCACATTTTTGGCAAATGTGACTGAGCTCAGGCTGTGCAACTGAAGTTGAAATATTGAGTTACTTTTTACTAATATTCATAATACAGTGATCAATATTTTCTAACTTTTATTAGTGGTAATATTGGTCATTACTGCTGTTTCCCACTAAAATCTGACTGCAAGACATCTCTGATAAGTTCTTCAACATACTAATAAACTCCATAGCTACTACTCTCTGTTATACTGCCTACAACTATATTGTTTGTGAAATACTATCTAGAGGAATATTATATGAACCTTTGTTCATTCTGAAAATTCAAAATAAATATTTTTTTTTAAATATTGGACCTCTGCATCCACTAACCAGAAGTGGTTTCTGCTGGTGAGTCACAAGCATTGTACATAACTCTGTATATTCTTTCTGTTAAGTGAGAAAATTACAGTAGGAAATGTACTAAATTATGCACTTCAGTGGATGTATTTATACCATCTTCAATGGCCAGTGCTATATTGTGCCTGCTTTCAATATTTGCATATATGTGCAATAGAATCTGACAGGACCATGAAGACATGTATTGCAAATACATGTAAAATGCTCAAACCCACCAGCATACCATTCCATCTTCTTGATCAAAGTATTGGTAGAAAAATCCCTGCTATCTATTAGAAGACCCATGTGCTTTGCACTTACTCAAAGCATAGTGTGACAGAAACCTTCTTAAATGGGAGAAACCCAAAGAAATAGTAACAACAGCAACAACCACCACCACCACTATCGCCCACAAATAGGCCACAGACAATGTTTGTGGACCATCTTCTCTGTCATATCTGTTCTTATTAACTTTCTATTTTGAATGAAAGGGACTGTGTTATTCACTTCCATGCCCAATAGGTTTGTAACTGCCAACCCCCTGCCAGGGCATACCCCCCAGCTGCCCCAGCAGGGTATGTTATAACCTGTGCTCCTCTCCCACTCTGCAACTTTTGCTGTCCAAGTCCATCTCTGCTTCCCTGCCTGGAAATGCAGGGGAAGGGAGACTGCTCATCTCACCTTGCTTAGGCTGCTTGATGTGGTACAACACCCACCTCTGCCAATTCTCAGTTGTCTCTCAGCCATACTCAGAGATGAGTTACTTTTCATGTAGTATCTTAAGAGTTGGTTGATTCCTCAGGGAAAATATTATGAGCTTCCATAAAGAGGTGCAAAGAGGAAGCTATTAGTAGTGTATGGCAAGTTTCCATGGTTCTGTAACACCTAGGCTAATGATAACTAAATTCCAGTGCCACCACAGGGGTATCTTGCAAGGAGAAATCCTGGGGAAAAAAAATACTGAGCAATAATTCTGTTTCAGTAGTACAAATCACTGTTCATTGTTTTTCACTAATAAAGCCATTTACACACATACTATAGTCCAATTATCAGGCATAATTAGCTATAGATATGAAGCATTCTTAGATTTTCCCATGAATAATAGGAATATTGCTAACAAAGAAAAAATATATTCAAGATTATATCTTATTATTGGCCATGAAGGCATGAATATATTAATCCTCTCTTACAGCTATATTTCAGGGAAAATAAGTAATATATAAAATAAAACCAAAGGTGATCTGATCTTCAGTGGCAAACTTTGCTGTCAGAATCTCAGAAACATCTCCTTCAATTCTCCCACCTATCCCTGATCATCAGGCTTTCCTGTTAGACACTGTTGTGAAATCCAGTTTGTGATGATGGATAGGAAACTGGGAGTACTTGAAGTCTTCCACAAATAAAGCATGTTGGTACATACCTACACTGCTGCAGTGTATAACACCTTACCCTCCCTCAATGATTTTTTTTTTTTTTTGCACTGTGATTAAAAGAAGAGCAAAAATAAAATCTGTGCTTTCAGAATGATTAAAGGTAATGAGTCAGCTCTGAGTCATGAGTGGAGAGAGGTAAAGGGCTGTTAGAACTGAAATCACAAAAGCTGCTACTTGAAGCAGAGTAATGCCATTATCTTCAAAGAACAGGCTCATGACCTTAATGCAGATAGACACCAGCAAAATACATGCTGACACAGTAAGTTAATAGGTTATTTGTCAATCTAAAAATTGTAGTTCAGTTGTCTTACAGTATTTTTCTTTCCTGGCAAACATTTCTATAATTGGTGTGCTGATAAGTACTTACATGCAAGGTTTGTGGAAAAATGTAAGGAGCAGAAACACCACAAATTCCATAGTGTTTAAAGGTGTTCCATGATCTTCTTTATTCATTTAATCTTTTCTTATTCTAACTACTGGCCTGTCTGCCTCTGCTGCACTAAAATGAGCAGTTTAGAAAACAGTGCATAAAAACTGTAGTAGTACATCCTGGGATAGAGAGAGACGGTGACAGCTAAAGCACAGCACTGAAGGGACAACAAGTAACTAAAAGGAATTAATAGCAAAGAAACAGGACAGGGAGTAGAAACTGGGAAAAGGACAGTGCTGTGTTACTGGAATGGAAATAGAAAATGAATCATTAGAGGACACTAGGCAGATACATATGAAACAAATAAATATGACATTAACAATATATGAGGAATGTATTTTGTGTTTTAAATACTAGAAAAGCCTGTTAACTGATGGGAACAGTAAAGAAAGTAGTCCTCTTTAGGTAAGTATGTTTGGCTCTCATGTATTAAAATAAAATAGCATATTTGTGGATATGAAATATGCCATTGCCAAAAAGAAGACAGAAGAGGATTTTTTTTCAAAGATAAATAAGCATGAGAGAGGGAGAGACTGATAGTAAAATGGGAAGAAAGAATAAAGGAGCAAATATTACAAATATAGCAAGGGGCAAGGGGGGGGGGGGAGAATTCATTTTGTATCACTTTGCCAAACCATAAACACAGGGACACTCAGCAGCTAATTTTACTCAATGTTTCCACATTTTTCTGCTGTTTTCCATAGGTGGGGCAAAAATCACAAAGGACTGAGCCAAGCTTTCCATTGGCCCTGATATTAATATGGAAGTGCTTCTGCAGTATGCAAGATATCTTATTTTTGCTTTACCTTGTGGTTTGTATCTGAGTTTCAAACAGTATTTTTACACTTGTGTCCTCTGTAGAAAGAGAAAATCCTGAAGTCCACAGTACATATCTTGTCTGCTTTGACCAGAACTGCTGGGAGTGACAGGTAACACTGTGGATGAGGTCTGCATGTGTTGAGTTACTGAGGGTGGTGGGCCCTCAGAGAGTTGTCTCTGTGTCCCGCTTTAATTCTAAACCGAACAGGTCAAACACCAGCAGGGAACCAGGACACCCAGCAAAACTCTGCCTCGTGGACGTTGTATCTGTCTATGCTGGAACCAGAGGTTTTATGGAAAAAGGGTAGACCAAAAATTGTTTTTTCCCATTCAGCATCAGCTACCCCAAGAGTTTAAAAATCATGAGTCAAGCCTCATGTAATGACTAAGGCAGTTTGAAAAGGAAAATACTTAAAAATATTACCTATTAAAATCTTCTTGTTTGCCCCTTACATTTTGAACCTTCTATAGCTCTTGTTTTCAGCAGTCAGAAACATTTGTTAAAGCAAGTAAGTAAAAAAAAAAAAAAAATAAAAGAAGCAAGCAGCAGTCACAGCATTCCAGAGTTTTAAGAAAAACTTTGGCTATGGGCAACATATTTTGCATAATATTGCAAGAAATGTCAATGCTTTGAGCATTCTCTGAGAATTATGGATCTTCTTGATGAACTCTACTGCTGAGCCATAGCTCTTTTAATCACAAGTTAAAGAGCAAAGAAGCCTGAACAACTCTTACCTTCGGTGCTACTCTGCTCAGTAGTGTCTAATCACATCACATAAAATTCTGAAAGACCACAGTAATTTGTCTGTAAAAAGGATGATTAAAAATATATGATCAACTACCTTCTTTTAGATAATGATTTAGGTAATGATGTCCCTAGGCCCACAAACTTGAGAGAAAACTGGAGAAAGGAGAGACAAGAGAAAGGGCCTGGATACCTTTGTATCTTGTATGCATAGTTTACAGCTTTAACTGACCTAATCCTGAGGTCAGCAGCAAGTTTTTTAGTGACTTGAATTGCACAGGGTCAGGTCTCAAGAATACACAGGATTTAGCTGCTTACTTCTGGGTTTTCAGTAACTTGATATTTCTGTGTACATAGCCCAGGAAAGGCCATGTGGAGGGATGTGACATTACAACAGCTGGAAAGAGCAGGGGAAGTCAGTTTTTCAATGCTCTTGCTGAACAAAAGTTCTGGTTATCTACGTTTTTCCCCCAAGGCATGCCGCTAGGGAGTTTAAAGACAAACAAAATCAAAAGGGAGTATTAAGCAATACTGCAAATATTACAAATGTTATTTATGAAATTTCTCACTTGGACATGTGAGGCTAGGGTTTTAGCCTGCAAAATACTTTTGTTTCCAGAGACATGAAACAGTGGCTCTCTAAAACAAAAATAGTTACTTGCACAAAATCTATTAGTTCTGAATCATTGTTTCCTCACATAATTCACCTGATTTCACTTGATCCAATACAATTGTTCAAATCACACAACATGGTCAAACTCTAAAGAAATAAACAATGGAATATTAAAAATTTGAGGGGAGAAGGATGGTTTACCAAAATGTCACTAATATATCCTAGCAATAAGCAGTGTCTGCAGTTAGCATTTAATTCGTTCAATTAGCTGTATGAAATATATTAACTGCACATGATTCAATTCACTGACCATCTATTCTCCAGAGTCTCTTGATTACTCAAAACCAAAGATCTTTGGGCTGACTGTTTAAATAGTACCTATTTAATTCTAAACCGAACAGGTCAAACACCAGCAGGGAACCAGAACACCCAGCAAAACTTTGCCTCATGGCCACTGTATATGCCTATGCTGGAACCAGAGGTTTTATGGAAAAATGATAGACCAAGAATAGTTTTTTCCCATTCAGCATTAGCAATCCCAAGAGTCACTGCAGTGGCTATAAAGACAGTATGAACTAGACCCAGTACTGGTGTTAGGTGCCTAAAATATTGAAATAGTTTGTATTAAAATAAAATCATGACAAAAAAGTTGACAGGGATATAGCTAACTACCAAATAGCTAATGGGAGAATGATGAATTTAAGGGTGTTTCTATGAGCTTGTCCATGAAACTATCTCTTCTCTGGGAAAGGCAAACTCCAGTTTCTAGTCTGTATTCAAAGGATTTCTTACACATACCCAGTGGATGTTATTGTAAAGTACAAGACTCTTGGATACCCATGATGAGTCTGTTCAAGCCTTCAGCCAGAAGAGTAATTTTCAGACTCTGTGTTGCACAGTATAAAATGAGAAGAATGTTGCTACTCTCCTGCACCTTGTTTTCAAACAACTTATACACAATGGCAAGTCCTTGGAAGTAGGAAACTGGGATTAAAAAATCCTTGGAAAAGAGGAAATTTATTTGGCCTCTGCTTTAATGACTAGGTTGCCTTTATCAGCCACTTTTTATAAGGGATGGAGTTCTGTTAGACACGTTAGAAGTTCCCAGTGGTAGAGTTACCCCCTCATTTGGCCAAACTGGGGCTGCCAAATTGAAACTGAGGAATGTTTCATTTCCAGATTCCCATCAAGCTGAGAAATGAGACACATTTAAGGTAGGAAAGTAAGGTTTCTGTAGTAAGAGAAAGTAAGGATCTCTGAGAGAGTAGGCTGTAGCAGGGATTATATTTTGTGCCTGGTTTTTGCATTTTTCATTTATTAGAATTGACCGCATACGAGTACAACTGTTTTCTTTCAGATAAGATATTAGTTAAACTACTGTGCATTTTATATTTGTCACTACTTTATCTGTATTTTTAAATTTATTTGTAGGCAACTGATGGTGACTAGAATGAGAAGCTGGTGATTTACATAGAACATTTACATCTTAATCTGAATTTAACTTTGAAATCACATTCCTTTCATTACTTTATGTAAATAAATTACATTAATTAGGATATCTTTAAAAGTAATTAATTCAGATTGAATTCAGATCTTAATTATTGTCCTTCCAGGACTGTAGGTTTTTAAATGCAGAACATGTTAAATCTTTATCCTGTTTCTGTCTCTGAAGGATTTATTTTGATAAGGAAACCGACTTCCAACATGACTCTTCATTATATTACTTAGTCATTATATTAAACTGACCTCAAAATAGTCCTGTGAGGTGGATATCACTATTACAAATTTTGAAAATATAGGTACACTAACTTATGGGGTCACAGAAGTTTGTAGACTGTGTTGTACTTCCAGAATCAGATTCTGTCAATTTCTTAAATATCCTATAATAGCTTTGTAAGGAAAAGATCCCAAATGCAATACTTTGATTATGGTGAGAGATACCATCAGTATTGCTATCACCCTCATTCTACAGATGGGGAAATTCAGGCAAAGAGATGGTAAGTTTTGGTCATAACTAAGAGTACCAAAGAAAACTCCTGGCTGCTGCACCAGTGTGTTATTCACGAGATTATATTTCCAGTCTTGAACTCAGAGATATATAATTGTATTTATCCATTTCTTAAAAAGACATTGGAAGCCTACCTTGTTATGATTAAAAATCTGAATTAAACTTCTCAACCAGTATTTAAAATCTGATTTCTTCTAGGATTTCATGGGCAAGTTTTTAATCTTCTCATTATGTAAAGTGAAGAAGATTTACAAGTCAGTCCTCTATTTAAACACGCCTTCAGTTTAGGGAGGTGTTCTCCTTACTTTGCATCCTCTCATCAAGCTAACACCTGCTTTTTCAGTCAAATATTTCAAAGTCTTTAAGCATAATCTAAAGTGATAGGCACAAGGCATTTGATACACAAATGGAGTAACTTAAAACTTGGGTTTTAAAGTAAGAATTTATATAAAATTAACCTGATATTATCACTAGAAATTGGATTAATTTTATTTAAATAGCATTATTCTGTTTCTGAGAATTTATTAGAAACATCCAATTATGTAGACAGTGGCATCGGTTACAGTTAGAGACTGAAAATATGGGTTAACTAAAAGCAGGCTATCTGTCTAAATCTGAGATGTCTCTTAGCATGTCATTAACATCTTAAAATGGAATGGGAAAAAAACCCAACCCAAACTTAAAATCATTTTTAAATCCAGGTATTATTACTAGTTTGAAGCATGCAAGACAGCCTACATTTTTTAGCTACTTGACTTTAAGTACTTCTAAAAGTCTTGGAGCCAAATAAGAAGTTGGAAGAGTGTGAGGAAAGAAAAACAACCTAGCTCCAGTATTTTTGCCAGTCCTGCTGTTTGGAGACTCCCTTTACCATTTGTATTTAATTTTCCTATCTTAGTATAAACCATCTTTCCAACAGCTCCTGAAAGACAAGACGTGCATCTCTCCTGAGATCACCCCGGCAGGAAATTACCAGAAATTAAGGGCCCAGCCTTGTAAATATTTTGTCACGTGAGTAATATTAGTCAATGGGATACCCATGTGTAAGTGCTGGCTTCACCAGTATCTAAAGTTGGCAACTGCAGGTGTACTCTTAAATAATTCAGTCTAAACTGCAAGTTTGTATTATACAACACATACATTAGCCAATTTTATTGAAGATGTTTCAACTCATACTAGTTTGAGTTATTTTATCATGCTGTTTTTAATAATTTTCTTGCCTCGACTACTCATCCTCGAGTAGCTGTACGTTATGAACACTGAATTGGGCATGACATTGAGATTCTAGTGTAATTCAATCACTACGGAAAAAACGACATTCACATATGTTTACGTTTAGCCTCAATAGGAAGACAGTCAGTCACTTTATACCAGGTTACAACAAATATGATTTTAATTATTTCTCTTGTGAAAAATACTTTTCACATATGATTACTAACAAAATCATTGCAAAATGCAATTAGTTTTACATGGTTTCTAAGACTCTGTAATCCTTTAAAAGTAAAAATGTTATTAACCCATATTTTATTTAAATTGAGGGAAATGAAATATTTTTTTTAATCAAATAAAAATGAATACACTTCCTAATGAATCTTTCAAGAGTTCATGCAAAATCACAAACCTCTTCTATCATAAGTGAAATGACTGCAATTCAGTAAGATTCGTGTTTGATTAATTCCAAGGAACTTAGAAGGCTATTCCAAAGTGCTGCTTCCATAATTAAAGCGATGTTAGATCTGTTCTTTCAGTGATGTTTATCTTTGGATGATGAGATCTGCTTCATTATTTGGATTCCCCAGAATGCAGCGCAGCAGGAAAACAAGATCTACAACACAAAATTTAAAATGAGAAACATTATATAAGATTTTTAAAATTATACTTGACTGTAAATATAATAAATGGGTGAAAACAGAGAGCTCTCGAGTAGAAAAATTATACAAGAATTCTAGGCAAACTGATAAATTCACTTTAAGAATGTATGCTTTCTTTTTTCTATTACTCTTCTTTGTGACCATTCCTTTAAGAATTTGTTCTTTCTGGAAACTGGCAAAGTCTTCATGACCTTCCCTACTTTGTAATTGAGTTTAGATTTGGAGTACTCAGAGTCATATATAAGAAGACAGGACAATAATAACACCACTTGTGACAGGAGGTAGATGAATAAATGTTATCTGGGGTTTTTTTTGCAAATGGGTTTGAAGAATGAGGACACTCTAAGTTGCATGATAGGATACAAATACCCAAAGTAGACTTAAGCAGAATCTATGGCAAAAGAAGTGTTCTAGGTGCAGTACCATACATCAGTACTTATTCCCCAACCGGCCATTTATAATGAGAGACAAACTAGATTGTAATACTCTTTATCTTGTCCTAGGCTCTGTGAATCTTCTTTTTAGTTAGTGAATTTTAAGAAAACTAGCAATTTTTTTTCATTAGATTATTTGCGGAAAACTTCTTTGGGATCAATAAGAATACTTGCAGGGCAAAGTCTAATTCAGGTAATAGCTTTGTCCAAAAAAACCAAGAAAGAGAGTAGGATAAAAAGTGTGTGCATATGTGTATGTGAAATTTTGCAGTTTAAATTTCTTGAAAGAAACCTTTGTTTTTCATGTAGAAAAATTTCTATAGCTTACAAAATTTCAAAATTAAGACAGTTGTTATGGGTTACTGAAGTGAATTGTTTTACTGGGAGTTAAACAAAACATTCCATTTATACTGAAAGATGTTTTGTTCAGGTGATGTTTGTTAGAAGGGACAGAAAAAATTGAAATGAAAACGAATTTTGGGGTCAGGTTACAGTGATTCTTTTTTTCAGGTTAATCTGCAATCAAAGGTACTGACTAGGATAGCAATTTTAACTTTAATATAATTTAACATTCAACATTTAACAATGCATTGCCCAAAAATCTACTTCTTCCCTCATCTACAGTCACTCACTGAAGCACAAGGGATCTGAATGTCCAACATACATAACAAATGACTATAATACCTAAAAAGTACTCATTTTGAACTCATTGAAGGCAATGTGATGGGATCGGGTCTGATCCCTCTCACAACCTGTTTGGGAGAGGTACAGGCTTCACATAATCTATGCATTACATACTTAGTAACATGAGATGAAAATAACACAATGTGTCAGTAAATAGAATTTCAATCACGTTTAAAAAATGCAATCCCTATTCAACTTCTATCAAGACAAATTCCTTCAACTATTTTCATTGAAGGTTTTAATTCTACTTGAGCAAGCTGTCTACTGTGTTTAAAACAAGTAGAGAGCCCATTGGTGCTGTATTTGTGGTCCCATTTGTAAGACTCATAAAATTGTCACCAAAAGACTTGTAAGAGTTTCAGACCTTTACAGATGAAAAACTTTTTTTTTTTTTTTCCCCCCCTTGCATTATCACAAACACCGTGTAAAACTGCATAGCTCTGTTTTACAGCTATGGAATGAAAAGACTTTTTAAGCAGTGCTGCAGGCACATACTCTCTGAGTTTTGTGAGATGGTCTCTTTCTATGCTGAGATGCCCCGTAGAAGAAAAACAACTACAAATAACTATCTGTATTTCTGATTTGGCTGTTATGTAATTGGGATGAGTGTGAATCGTGACATACATAAAATGATGACTTACATAGAACATACTTTTACTGTAGAAACATGCTACTTTGTCATGCTACCTCCAGAAACAAATCTTACCCACTTGCCATAATTAGTACTTCCCTGACACGTTACTAAACTCCTTTCATTCCTCACCTCAAAGATCACTGCTATTCCTGGAAGATGTATTAAATATAGAAGTATTTAATTTTCAGAAGAAGCATGTTTAAGCACATTTAATGACTGAAGTGTGGGGCATTTGTAGGGAATTAATGACTGCTGAGAGATGATGATCACCTGAAGAAGCACAGCCATGGGCCATTAAGCCCCAGGAAATGTCCTCAGCTAAAGATAGTTATTGCTATTAGGGCCTGAAAATTAACAAAAAACATCTCGGGTGATTTTTTCTTTTTAAAATGGAGTGATGCAGTTTCTTCTTTCTTAATTAAATTCTTTATTGTGAATTTCTTAAAGCATGAAATCAATGCTTGTGGGGGCGTATTTCAAATTGCAGTTATTACATCCAGAATGAAAAACCACATACTGCACACTGTGGATCTGCAGAACTAGTTTGACTTCGTGATTCTATAAAAGTGTTGATTCACTGCCTATCAATGTCAGGACTGCCAGTACGTGATAGAAACAACGTATTCATGAAACAGTAATGCTGCAAGGTTGTGGGGGACGAGGTTAGAGAAAAACTCAAACAGGAAAAAAAATTAAGGGGCCACCTCCTCTCTCGCATGACCGCAATTCTGGCTGGCTCTACTGCTATAATGCTGACCTATGCTGAACAGAGCCAGCTGTATGGGGCTACCAAGCAGAAACTTGCTGTGTTAGGTTGGAGTTCAGTTTCTTTTGATTGCTGCTACATATTTTGGAGTTACAAGGCTTGACCCACTTGAATGAATGGTGCAATCAGGTGATGTCCGCAATGGAAAGCTGAGAAGATACGTGCCAGAATTTTGAGCAGACAGTAGCGTGGGCAGCAGGAAGCAGCAGAAGAGCATTCCGCCAGCCAACCTGAACTATAGTTGACCAGTATTTTTCTAATGCCCTTGGGAAAACATATTTCCTGAATCCTATATTTTCTGTTCCTGCATTTTCTGTTCAACTCTCTCACATCTTAACAGGTAGATTTTTGGCTTTGATTTTGTCTTGTTTTTTTTTTTTTCCTTTGCAGTTTCTAAATTGTTGTCACAGAAATTCTCATTCTTTCCTGTTTTGTCTAAACCAACTAATATTTGTTCTTTCACAATATATTCACAAATCAGTTTACTCATTCATACGGTTTTGAAATAAAAAGATAGAATTAAATTGTATACTTTTTTTCTATTTTTACACTGAGAAAAGTTCCCCCACAAACAATATTACATAACAACAATATTTTCACTTCTGTTCTCAAATGAAAAATTACTGCGGACAGTGGTCATATATAGAACAACTAGGCCTAAAAGCAGAATTTCTCACAACCATATATCCAGCAGAGTCAAATGCAAACTTTTAGCCATCTTAATATAAGCACTTGTTACATCTGATGTAACAAGATGATCCGACTATTGGATGAGGGAAAAGCTGTCGATATTATCACCCTGGATTTTTGAAAAGCATTCAGCACAGTTCCCCATAAAATTCTCATAGAAAAGCTGGCTGCTCATGGCCTGGATGAGAGAATGGTCTGCTGGGTTGAGCACTGGCTGGATGGACGGTCCCAGAGAGTGGTGGTCAGTGGAGCTAAATCTAGCTGGCGGCCAGTCACAAGTGGTGTTCCTCAGGGCTCGGTGTTGGGAACATTTCTGTTCAACATCGTTATTGATGGTCTTGATAAAGTGCATAATCAGTAAATTTGCAGATGACACCAAGTTAAGCGGAAATGTTGATCTGCATGAAGATAGGGAGGCTCTACAGAGAGACCTGGATAGATTGGATCAGGGGGCCAACGTCAACGGGATGAGCTTCAACAAGGCCAAGTGCCAGGTCCTGCACTTGGGCCACAATCCCCTGCATGGCTACAGGCTTGGGGAGGTGTGACTGGAGAGCTGTCTGGAAGAGAAGGCTCTGGGGGCTCTAATTGACAAGCAGCTGAACACGAGCCAGCAGTGTGCCCAGGTGGCCAAGAAAGCCAACGGCATCCTGGCTTGTGTTAGAGATAGTGTGACCAGCAGAAGTAGGGAGGTGATGGACCCCCTGTGCCTCTGCACTGGTGAGGCCACACCTGGAGTGTTGTGTCCAGTTTTGGGCACCTCAATACGAGAGAGATATCGAGGTGCTGGAGCGAGTGCAGAGGAGGGCAACGAAGCTGCTGAAGAGTCTGGGGAACAAATCCTACGAGGAGAGGTTGAAGGAGCTGGGACTGTTCAGTTTGAGGAAGAGAAGGCTGAGGGGAGACCTCATCACTTTCTACAGCTACCTGAAAGGACATTGGAGAGAGGTTGGTGCTGGTTTCTTCTCAGAGGTGATTAGTGACAGAACAGGAGGGAATGGCTTTAAAATGCAGCAGGGCGGTTTAGACTGGACATTAGGAAATTTTTTTCCCAGAAAGAGTGGTCAGACAGTGGAATAGGCTGCCCAGGGTGGTGTTGGAGTCACCATCCCTGGGTGTGTTTAAGGGTCATTTGGATGAGATGTTGGGGGATATGGGGTAGGGGAGAACTTTGTAGAGTAGGGCTGATGGTTGGACTCGATGATCCCAAGGGTCTTTTCCAACCTGAATGATTCTGTGATTCTATGATCTACCTGTTCAAGTAACTACAGATTAATTATAGACTGTCCTTTAGACTACCAGAAGAGGACAGTCCTCTTCCAAATATTTACATTACCTTCTCTCATACATTATTTCTTTTTCCATACAACCTGTATTCTCTATCTGAATAAGCCTACAGAAATGTAAATAACTTTTTTCACAAGAACAAAGATAGCTTAACTAATGGATTGACTGCAGGACTGAGTCTGCTCTTCGCAGGAAAACCCCACTACAGTGATCAAGGTTTATTAGGCTGTAAAGTACTTCAAAAATCATTAGCTAAATTCAGGCACCCTCTTTGGCATGATTAGCTTTGTTGCTGATCACTAATGTTATTTTCTGCCATTTTCTCTTTTGTCATGGCTTTGTATATCTGAGTTGCCTAGACATAGTGTCTTTCCTCTTTCAGATTTCATCTGAATAGAATTACAAGGCTTTAGACATTGGTCTAGAAATGTAGACAAATGTCCAAAGATAGCCCTGCTTTAGAGGAGGGGGAAGAGGTTCAAACCACAACACCTCAGATCCTTTCCAACTTAAATCATTCAATGATTCAATTCAACTCTGACATTTCTCAGATTCTGCCCAGACATGTTCACTCCAAATTTCATTGCAGAAACAGTCTACAACTGTGCAACAAATTGGTTATATCTGGGGTACGACACCATATGAGCAGGCATGTTTATGATACTGAATTCTCTGAACACCTCTGCGCTGGGTAATGTATTCCTAGCTCTGGAGAGGGCTCAGGAAGATCAGCACATCCACATACTTCATCAGGTTGGCCGTTCCCAACATAAAGTTGACTTGATATTGACAAATGTGATAAACAATGAGCCCTCTCAATATCAGATGCTGAGAACTGGTTAACTGATACTGCAAATCAAACATGATTAAGGTTCTTTTTATATTCTTTATCTACAAATCTGGACATGACTTCTTCAAAGGCACCAGAAATAATTTAATACTATCAGTATTAATGATAGAGTCATTTTTGGACTTTATCTGAGAAGGCTGCATCTGGGTAATGCCATTGTCCTTTTCAAGTAAAGATGAATATCATGAACTGATATAGCAGTTAATAAAAAATACTAATAGTGATAAAATAATGGTTGAACAAACTACTCCAGATTTCACAAATACCTAAATGGTGCAGTCTTCACTAATACCTTGCTGTTTTCCCACTTCTCTACACAAGACTGTTTCAGGTACTGAACTACACAGAGGAGATAGAAAATCGATGTTTCAGAAGAGGGGAAAGAGGTTCACTATTTCTGGAAGTCAGGATTTGGGTAATAAACGCATGGACCTTCATTCTCAGTGCAATGTTTGGAGATGGGTAGTCTGAGGCTAGCAGAGAAATGCCATGGCATCAACAGCAGATCCAGAAATCACTGATCTTGTAAAATGCACAGATCAAGAAGACTGCACTAGTTAAAAACTTGCAATAACAATACCTGGAAAGAGAAACAAGAAGATTCCTTCTCTGTGTGATTCTTTCCATATACTTGGAAATATATGGACAAAAATGTGTGAAGCTGATTTTTTTTTTTTTTTTTTAAATGTTTGTATTTGCTGAAGGAACTGTGGATAGAAGGGAACAGGGACAACTACGATAGTAGTGGCCTCATACCACTTGTCCAAGATTTCTATAAAAGCAGCGGAATGTCTGGTGATTCTCCATGAGGGGTCATGACACACATTCAGACTATTGGTGCAGCACATATCTTGTGGATTCAGCATGTCCCTGACCTAGAACAAGGTGTGTTTTAAGAGATTGTTGGCACACACAGGGTTAAGCCAAGTATCTTAAACCCCACAAAGCATACTGATAATTCACTCACAGACTGGTTTCTTGCTACTGTGGTATACCTCATTAGTTTTATACTTCATTATTAACAGATAAGAAGAAAATAATAGGGAAGTGATATATATCTCCTTCCTATTGTTAAATGTTTTAAACATTCCTTCTTTTATTAAAATACAGTCTCAGACTCTAAAACTAGATAATGCATGAAAACATAGGCTGCAAAAGCCCCCATACCTTAAAAGGCTTATATTACATATCCAGGAAAGACAAAGATCTGGAGAAAGGATATATATTCCTCAGTTGCTTTCACAGCTGGGCACATCTCCACTACGCAATCAAGTGCACTGCAGAGATGCCTGAACTAGCAGTGACATAAGCTGCTAAATCTCTCTCAGCACAGCACCAGGTTGACTCCGTCTTTCCTGG
This sequence comes from Athene cunicularia, assembly GCF_003259725.1. Lineage (NCBI taxonomy): Eukaryota > Metazoa > Chordata > Aves > Strigiformes > Strigidae > Athene > Athene cunicularia. The sequence goes on along the minus strand of NW_020799095.1, from coordinate 21,874,228 downwards.
CATTGCACAGAAGCTAGCAAGTCACATCCCTCAGCTAAATACATGAGGATTTTTACACAGGTAGTGCTATTACAGTTATATTTAGACCTAAAATGGCTTATGTGTATCCAGCATGGTATCTTGCATCACATCTTTCACTCAAGAGAAATCAGCCCACTGCCTCTCAAATCACTTGTATAGATATGTGTATCCTATTGAACTGTTACCTATAAAATTCCTTCTCTCTTGTGTTACAGAATAACCGGCAACTTAAGCGCTAGGATTAGGAAAGTTTTACCTCATTCCCCCAAAGACCAAAAAAGCATTAAAGTCAGAAGCTTTGCTGTCAGTCATGTGAACAGGAACTCCAAAGCATGTTAATAATTATTAAATCTTCACTTTGTGATGAGCTAATGCAAGCTGGAGATGGCATCAACAAAATACTCACTAACATATGCATAAACTCTCTGCATCTCTTCAGTATGCAATTTATTTAAAAATATTTTATTGAAACATCTGAGAATATTTCCCACAGTGTTACCTAATTTCATCTATAAATTCCTAGATAATTCTAAAATGTTTAGCCATTTCAAGTTATCCTCAAAGTAAAGCCCTGCTAAACAAAAAATTCCTCTTAGATGTTCAATGAACATTTAAAAATGACTTCTGGACCAAGTCTGTTTCATTGTTTTGCGAATACATTATATAAAAAATTATTTAGTAATTATAAGTTGGCAATCATCATCGGAGCTTTAAAATTTCATAAAACTTACAAACAGAATATACCGTTTCTTACACATTCTAGAGCATTTCTCTTTACAATTTCTGTTTATTGTTCTTGCATATTGCTTTAGTTTCATTTTTGACAACACAATACTGAAAAAACAGTTCAAAGATCAACAGTTTTAGAAGACGTTAATTCTGAATGTCACTCTTTTTATTTTAAATATTCTGCAATTTTTCAAACCCCCTTTTTCCCTCAAAGTTGAGAAACAACAGGCATGGAAATTGTCTCAATTATTATATTTTAAATGAACAATTCAAAATAATGCTTTCATAAAAGTTAAGATGACAAAACTTAATCTGTAAACATACCAGTTTAATCTATTTCAGGCTAACAGGCCAAATGAGATTGAAAGAGTTATTAATAGCTGGTTGTTGCAAAAATGAAATATTTAAGATAGTCCTGTCTCAGTTTGGCTAAAGCTGCCATGTTTATTTTCTTAAACATTTAAACAGGAAATGTACCCATTGAGATGAAACATCTTATTTACTTTTATGACTGTCAGCAGCTGTAGCATAATTACATAGACCCCACTTATAGCTCAAACACAAGTTAGAGGGTAAAACAGACATCTGCAAAGAACTATTTCACTTTATAAGATATTATTTAAATTATATGTAAAAAGCAGTTTAATCTCCCTTATTCATGAAATATGAAACTCACTTTAGTTTAATCAATAGTTACCACAGAAATCTTATATTTAATCAAATTTAAATTGTTCTCTTAGGCTTAAAGAATTGAATGCTTTTAAATGCAATACTCTATGCAAGAAAGGCTGGACATGTATTTTTCAGTTATAAGAGTAAGGGTATTCTTTATAGGGTCATGAGTTTAAGTAAAATTTAGGTCCTGCATTGAAGTAAGTTTTTACTTTAAAAATGGGGCAAATTCATTTAAAGAAGCCCATGCAGGCAGTACTTCTCCTTTATGCATGCATCCTTTGTTAAAAATACAGGAAAATTACAGCTACAGGAAAAAAAAAAAAGAAAAAGAAGAAAAATTACTAAACATAACATTTCAGAATTTGGACTGGATATTACCTAGCTGTGTAACATTCACCAAATAAGCATCTACAGAGATAATTCAATCTCTTCAATCCCTTCATTTTTATGTCAGTTTAATATAATACTATACTGACATTTCAGGAAAAACATTAGGTAAGTCAGTGTCTAATCTCTCTATCATTAGCAGACATAAAATATTCTATGTTACTATACAGATGGTTTCATTTCAGAGTGTGGCTATTGTGCGTAAGCACCCTGGCAGGGTGGTGAACAGAACCAAGATTGCTCTGTCAGCCTGGAGACCTCTGACAAAGGTGGCTGTAAAGTGGAAGATCTCCACTCACTGGTATACTAAATATCCTCTCGAGTGAAAGTTGACTAGCTACAAGCTCCAAAATGGGAATTTTTCCATCGTGTGTGGAAAAAAAAAATAAATTAAAAAAATAATCCCAGCCTTTAACTATAACCCACAGACATTAGATCACTGACAGGAAAAGCTTTGCTACAGATGTTGAAAAGAAGTGATGAGAAAAAGCCGGCTACTGTGACTAATGGCAAACGTGAAAGAGAAGAATAAGAATGTGCAGAGAGGGATAAAACAATTGAATGACAAGAAGAAGGGATTTCCAGCCCAGTGAACAACCATGAGAAAAGTATTCAAGAAAGACAGAGGAAGATCAAGACTAAAAGTAATTTCAGACTAAGATTGCTCTTAAAGCCAACATGTCATAAGTAGAAATGAATCCTTTTACTGAAAAAGGGAGAATATATAAGGCTGTTCCAAACCAAGCCGACCAACCAACCAAAAAAGCCCAACTTCTGAATGAAGGAAATGGGTTAATATTCATTGATACTGTAAAGGAAAATTCTTGCCATAGAAGATACACGTCCAAGTTAAAGATAGACAGGATACACCCATTCTCCTGGCCAACCCTCTTTTGGGGTCAAAAGAAGTAAACTGTGGCTGTTTTTAAGTTCCAAGGAGAAGAAAAATATGCTTAGGTCAGTCCAGCCCTCTGTCCATCCTTTTACATAGAAAAGTAGATCTCCTTCTGGCTATTGGTGTCTCTCTTTCCTGTCTGCTCTCAAAACATTCTTCCTGTGTTCTGGCTTGCTGCTTCTATTCTTGTCCGGGAAAACTCCCATTCCCAAAACTTTTATAATCTTTTGATTCTATAAAAGTCATTATCAACATTAATCACATATATATTCAAATGGGCTAAATAATTTATATTCCTACTCATTATATCAGGTCAATGTAGTTGTATTATTTAATTAGCTTGTAGAAAAAAAGGAAATAAAACTAATGGCACTGATCCATGTGATGATCTACTAGAAAAACTAGGGGAATATGGTCAAAATGAAACTTCTGTATGGATGGTACAGAACTGAGTGGAAGAAGAAACCTCCAGAAAGGAAGACTCAATTTTTATATCACAAAATGAGAGGGAAATTAGAATTTAGATGAAAAAGCAGACATGTATATCATAACATTTCTGAAATACAAAAAACTATGAAACATCTTCCTTTTCCTGGAAAACTGGAGGATATGTCATAATAGTTTTTTAAAAATCTAGAGATACTGAAGAAAATGTGTAATTTAAAGGAAATAGAAGATACTAGACTTAAGAGAAACCAAACACACAAATATGCTCTGTGGAATAATCATTAGTAGGAATACATCAGAAAAATATTGGAGAGTTGGAGCAGTTCACAAAGAAAACATGTCTCATTGTACAGTGCTCATACAAAAAGATGCCAGTATCAATGTGGAAGATTCATGTAGCCCATAGGTCTTGATCCAGCCTACTGAAAGGCGAGGGAAGTCTTCAAGGAAAACACAGATAAGCTGGATGTAGACAAGAATGATAAAAGATTTAGGAAATTTGAACTGTAGGAAAGCTTGAAGCAATTCTGTGTATTCTTGAGAAGGAAAGAAAAAAAAAAAAAGACCTATCTTCTGACATGTAAAAGGATAATACAAAAAGAAAAGATGATAAGCTACTGCTCAAGGTAATAAAAACTATAAAATCTTTTAAACTAAAATTTCCATTAGATAATAACTATCTACAAGGATGGTATAGCATTGGAATCAACTATGTAATCACCTGCAAAATGTCTGTAAATGGTTACATAGGCATGTGTCTATGATGTAGCTGCACTTGACCCCTCCTCAGCGCAGGCTCCCTGCCAGCCTGGTATTTCTGTTTATTCACAATGAATAATTCTAACTAAGATTTGCTAAGATCTACTTTGCCAACAGTGGTTAATAAAGATGAGACTGCTTAGCACATGGAACAATGATTACTTAGTTGATATTTTTTTGTAGTAACCAACCTTGTGGGAGACTTCACCAATTTCATTTTCAGATGTGGTTGTCATCTTAGTAATAGGATGAAAAGCAGAATCTACTGCTTCTTTAATATTTTATATTTTTCTAGTTTCTGGCATTGGACAGAGTTGAACCTGCTTCCCATCAGAGTAGTCATCGGATTGTTACATTTAGAGATCAGCTTGCACTGGCTTTTCAGACAACAGTTGCAAAGACTGATGGCAGAAGCATGAGCTTGCTCACTCCTATTTTACACTAAGTGTACTCTCTACACCAAAACCATGGGCCTGCATAGTCAAAATCATTTGCCTTTAAGACTGAAAGTATAATCAAGGAGTTATGGTAACAGCCTGGGATGCTGGGGTATTCAATCTGCTTTCTTTGTCATAGATTAGGCAGCATATAGCAAGAAACTTAGTCTTCACAGCTCCTTAACTGCAAAACAAACAATGATTCTGTCTTACTAAATCCATGTCTTACTAAAAAAAATAAGATAGTTTAATTCACTACAGTAACACTGAGAAAACAGACATGTCAAAAAGTCATAGATTATCCCTCTGTGATTTTTTTCTCTGATATGCCTCATATCAATAATTCTGATTTTTTTTAATCTCAACAATTATATACTTGGATAAATACAACAGACATTCCTAAAAATAAGATAATTTCATGCATTTCTTATCACTCCAGCTATTGAGCAATCTTAGTTCCATAACTCATGGCACTGACCATGTGAAGAGCTAAAAATAGTGATAGTTTGTTTCCATCTCATGATTACATTAGTTTTTTAAAAGTCACAAATCACTATATTATTAACAACTGCAGAATGTTGTAAAAAATACCAATCCAGACTTCAGTTTTATAGAAATATATCCTTATTCTAAGTTTTTTTGGCGGTGTGTGTGTTTGTTTCGTTTTTTCTTTTTCCCCTATACTGAATCCTAGATTTAAAAGAATGTTGTGCCCTAACTAAATGCTTGTCTTGGAAAGGCTACTTGGTATTGTTGTATTTGTATGTCAAAGGCAGGACTGAAGTCTCAACAATTGTTAACCTCTCCCATGATATGCTAATAAAAGGTCAGAGGCCCACATGTGGCTTGCAGCCTGGGGAATTTATCTCAATGTTCTGCCAGGGATGGGACCGCCCGAACGGTTTCTCTCATAAGTTTTAAGCCATAAACTGCATCCTACTTGGCTTTCTGTGCCAAAACTGAACCCAAGGGTATCCAGAGTCTTGGCTGATGGGAAAAAATGAGTGCTTCCTATGGAAGCCACAGCTGTTTTCCTGAGAGAGAGAGAGAGCACAGATGCTCAAGTATTTCTCTACTTTCCGTTTCTGACTACCTGTTCTGGCAGCAGTTCCGAGAAAGGGGGAGGACAGAGGCAGGCATCCAGCTGCTTTCAATAAGTCTTGGCAGCACAGGTACTGATTGCCTAAACACTAAAAATGTTCAAAAGGGATTTTTTTTTCTGGATTTCAAACTATAAAAAAGGTGAGAGCATGCACAAATGTTCTCCATCTTGCCATCTTTTACAGAAATTTAGTGATCATGATAAATACCTTAATTGTGAAAGCAGAGACTATTTCAGGGAAAAAATGATACTGCATACTATTGAAAAGATATTGCTCATGGAAGTGTGTGTGTATCTATCTATATATATATAAAAATACATAGAAATTCAAATACATATCTAAAATATATATAATCCTATGCATTTTCTAGAAAGATTTGTTTCTTTCATCAGACTGTAGGCTGAATGTCATAATACGTATTTGATTTTGAATTGTGGGGCCATATTTATCCCTAGTGTAACTCTGAAGTCAAAGAAAATACACATGCAAAGCTTTATTATACATTGATTTGGCCCAGAATTTTATAACATCATCTACCTCATAAATTTCATTGAAATTGCATTACATTAGGATGTGGCTTATGAGATTGTTTAGTAACTGTTTAGTAATTATTCATATATGTCATTTTTACCTATACATATTGATATCCAATGATCTTTTCATAGGTATACTTAGTCAAAAGTCTATGATCCTGTTCTGGACAGGTTACATAGCTGGTTTGAAGCCCTTATATTGACACTGTTCAACATTTTTTTCCAGTTCTACCTTTTGAAGTATTATATAAGTATTTCTTAAGTGGACTTAATTAGTCCAATTAAAGCACAGTTTAATGAATGCAACTAAAAATGGAATACTAGATAGCTATAGCTGGTAAGTAAACAGCAGAATAGCACATATATGAGACTCTAAAATCCCTGGATTTAATGGTTATTCATTGCTCAGTGAATCAACAGAAGCACTATCAGTTAAGCTTACAGTTCACTAGTTTATGTGCTTATTTTAAGGACAGCTCTATCAGTCTCATTCACAGCTGCACCTGTTTGCTACCTACAACACTGTCACTGCCTGCCCCTTCTGTCACAGCCTGTCTTCCTATGAAATGAAGAAACATCTGTCTGTCAACTGGGGAAATAAGTAGATGATCAATGTTGTCTGAAAAAAGCTTTGGGAATGATCAGGTCTATAAATGTGATAATCCTTCCTTACAGACAATCAAAAAAGGTATTCTCCCCACAAGACATCTGAATGATGTTTGCTTACTCACAGAAGGCTACTTGAACAGCCACCAGCTAGTCTTCCCCAGGGCTCTCCACCCCAACCCATTTTTCGTCAAGACTTTTCACTTCTATTCAGTCCCCAAAATTCTTTGTTGTTTTTGTCTTGATGACTGCCTAGACACCAGAGACCTAGTTCTACTTCAGCGCAATGATCAAACTGCATTACCAATGTTCTTGCACTAAGAGCTAAGCTGCTCTCCTAGCCAGTACGTTACCCAGACAGAGCAAGAGCCTTGGCTTGACAGCATCTACACAGGTAGTCTATTATTTAGTGTCTGAATGCTCCTTCAGACCAGAGAAGTGTAAAAGCTGCTGAAGTCAATGCCAGCATCGTAGATGCAATATTTCTAAGCCATAAGGATAAGAAGTTAGATCTGCTCTGAGTGGTGATTTCATAGCTAAGCCATGTAGGCTGCTGCTGCTCCCCTCTTAAGAGGTAGAAACCACCAGCAAGGTGGATCACATAAGAATCCCTCTAGGAATGGAACAAGAGAAAGAAAGTGGTTTTGCTTGATCAAACCACAAGAAGTCAGCAAGTCTGAGCTGGTAAGGAAGTCACAAATTCAGAAAAAGAACTACAGTATTTAAGCTGCACCTTGCCCAAAACTGTTCAAACAGGAAAAGAGTTATGGGAATTTTGCTGCCTGTGTTATACACTAGAGATTGATTCTGCCCTGTCTCACTTTCTCCTTTGCAACTCATTGATTGAACTTCCAAAAGAACTGGTATCTGACCTTTCTGCTTTCTTGTCCTAGTATTTATAACGGAGAATCTTATACCCTATCAGCTAAAAGGTGAGCAATCCTCTCTTTTTTCTTCAAACCGAGTGACAGAGGTCTTTAAAAATGTCATATGGATGCCCAAGATAAAAGGTCCCTTTCTGACAATAAGAATCAATCCCCCACTACCTATTTAAATAAGAATGTAATTATATTCAATTCTTCATTAAGGATCAAAGAGGTTTTGCTGATGGCTTATTAACCTACAATTAACCTAGGTAATAGTATATGTTTATCTCTAGTTTTAGTTTAAGTATCTGAAATGTTTTGGTGTGCTAGCTCTTTTAATTATTTTTCTACCCTTCAACTGACTTGTAATTAATTATTTCATTTTTTATTGAAAGTATCTCCTATTTTTACGTCCTTCAAGTACTCTCAGAATAGAAGCTTTTTGTAGTTATGCATATAGATCAGCCAAATCATACTTTCATCGGTACTATAAAAATACATTACTTTGCTTTTTTGTTGAAAGCCTGCATGCATACTTAAATACTGAATCATACAGAAAATATGGAAAATAAGTGTTATCATAAAAATCATTAAAGTAAGAGAGTGAAAGGGAACAGAGCTATAGAAGTGTAGACACACTTCTGACAAATTCATATATATGTGATATATATGTGATATAAGAACTAATCTTACAACCCTTACCCACAAAAGTAGTTTTACTGAAGTCTATAGGAGTATGCACATAAAAAATACAGGATTAACCCTGAAAGCCTGAAAGAAATCCACTTATTTTTTCAGCTATGAGAACAAATATTGCATCATAAAACAAATTATGTCCAGATGAGTAAAATAGTTTAGCAACAGATAATATTATAGAAGACTTATAGGCACGTCTATAGTGATGACAGATAATAGAACCTAAGGAGAGGCTATTACAGACAATTTGGAGTAAGGCATTGAGTCTCCTGATTGTTAAAGAAATTATTGTCAGATACTGCAGGAAGATTAGTCTGTATCTAAAGGGATTTACTACTGATATCATAATAACACCACCAGAGAGGACTGATTTTTGGAATAAAGGAGAAGCTCAATGATTTAAATGATCTGACCCCTGTACTCGGCACTGGTGAGGCTGCCCCTCAATTCCTGTGTTCAGTTTTGGGCCCCTCACTACAAAAAGGACATTGAATGACTCGAGCGTGTCCAGAGAAGGGCAACGGAGCTGGTGCAGGGTCTGGAGCACAGGTCGTACGGGGAGCGGCTGAGGGAACTGGGGGTGTTTAGTCTGGAGAAGAGGAGGCTGAGGGGAGACCTCATCGCCCTCTACAGCTACCTGAAAGGAGGGTGCAGAGACCTGGGGATGAGTCTCTTTAACCAAGTAACAAGTGATAGGACAAGAGGGAATGGCCTCAAATTGTGCCAGGAAAGGTTTAGACTCGATATTAGGAAGCATTTCTATTCAGAACGGGTTGTTAGGCGTTGGAATGGGCTGCCCAGTGAGGTGGTGGAATCCCCATCCCTGGAGGTGTTTAAGAGTCGGGCTGACATAACACTGAGGGATCTGGTGTAGTTGGGAACTGTCAGTGTTAGGTTAATGGTTGGACTGGATGATTTTCAAGGTCTTTCCCTACCTAGATGAGTCTGTGATTCTGTGATTTAAAAAGTGACTTAAAAGCACCTCTATCTGCCACTAACCAGAGAAGAAGAAATGAATGAGTTTGCCATAGATTGAAGAAAGCTTATCACAGTCTACACTACTATTTAAATTCACTCATGAAAAAAGACAAAAATGAAGAAGAACCAAACAAGTCTGGACACAGATTTTGTATTTTTGAATAAACAAACATGAGTTCTTCATTAACTAAACCCACCGAATGATTTAATTAAAATGCATAGGTTTTTTCTAGCTGTAGCTAGTAATGTTGTAGGACCTTATGACAGGTCTGATTCTGATTCACAGAGGAGGAACTGGATCAACACACTACTGTGTTTACCAGGCTATGAGCCATTCTAAAATGTTGAGGAACTGTAACATGAGGCGTGACTCCCAGAGGATCTCTACATTCACTCAGGGTGAGCTGGACATGGCATCCTACACAGGCTGCTATGGCACAATAGCAAAGGCCGCTTGCGATGGTATCCTTATGTAGTTTCCAAAATGGGCCTTGAAGGGGCTTATTGTACAGTTCTCCCACGCATAGTAAGAACAAGTAATAATTGTAAAGTGCAAAATATTTTTTCCATATTTTTGTAATTTTGCCCAGTGATTTGTCAGTCTTATGAATTCAAAGTCTGTTGATTCCTATGTTAATTTATATTCAGTACTGAAAAATAATTGTCTGGAAAATGTAAGAGAGAAAGAAGTTACATTTATTTATATATCTTTAACACAGCTAACCAATTTTAGAGTTAAAAAATATTCAATAACCATCAGACCTATATTAATGATTTTTTCTCCATAAACCCATGGTCACCTTATGAAGCATTGAACTGGGATATATTAATTTAAAATACGAATCAAATGAAAGATCCATTCTGATGGTGTAAAACCTTAACCAGGGAGTTGTGCAGAAGGTGTGGTTGATCAAAAATGAAATAAAATTTGTAGTATGACATGTTTATCTGGAAGTAAGAGTAAACGCATACACATCTATCCTTATTCTGTCAAAACACACTGAAGCTCTTATGTGTGATTGGTATGACTGGAGCTTATTAGAGAGATGAGGGGTGGGGAGGAAGAATTTATCAACCCAAAAGATATACCTGTGGATTTGAGTTTGCTTTCTTGTTTTTTTGCATTAAATATTGCAGTTGAAAATTATTTATCTCCATGAAAAAGTTTGCTATGTTTAAATGTACTTTTAGAAGAATAATTTATTCAACACATTTAAACCCTTTTGTTATATACAAAATTAATCGAAACAGAATGATTTCTTAATAGATTTATTAATCAAAATTAACCAACTACTTTCTTATGGATTCTGCTTTTTGTACAGATGATGCCTTATTACAAATGCTTAATGCTTCTGCATTATATTATTAACTCATTTTTCTATTAAATGTATGTTAAACATATGTATAACCTTGTATGAAGACATCCTATTGTATTCCAGACATCTGCCCTGGACAAAGTTGACAAGGTGCTTGACAAATTTTGGGAAGGCAGTCCCTGAGGAGCCTCCAAGAACTACCTCTCATCTCTCAAGTTCAGTTGAGCCTATCTGGTACAACAAGTCTAATACAACAGTTTTTATAGCTACTGGTAACTAGGCAAAAACATGAGGAGGTTTAATGGTATCCAACCACACTGATTCTCCAGCTGAAATAATCAGATGGAAATTTATAGCTTTGTTGACTGGGAACAATCTTTGGCATAAATACTGAATTCTCATGAAGGAACTGTATGCTCATGGACTGGATGAGCATTCTCTTCACTTGGTAAAAAAACCTGGATGATGGCCAGGCCCAAAGTGTTGTGAATGAAGTTAAATCCACTTGGTGGCCAGTCACAAGCGGTGTTCCCCAGGCCTCAGTAATGGTCCAGTTTTGTTTAATACTTTTATCGATGATCTAGATGAGGGAATTGAGTGCACCTTCAGTAAGTCTGAAGATGACACCAAGCTGGGTGGGAGTGTTGATCTGCTTGAGGGTAGAAAGGCTTTACAGAAGGATCTGGACATGCTGGATTGATGGGCTGAGGTTATTTATATGAGATTCAACACGGCTGAGTGACAGATCCTGCACTTTGGTCATAACAACCCCATGCAATGCAACAGGCTTGAGGAAGAGTGGCTAGAAAGCTGCTCAGTGAAAAGGGACCTGGGTGTGTTGGTCGACAGATGGCTGAATACAAGCCAGCAGTGAGCCCAGGTGGCCAAGAAGGCCAATAACATCCAGGGTTGTATCAGAAATAGTGTGGCTAGCAGGACTAGAGAAGTGATTACTGTGTTCAGTTTTGGGACCCTCACTACAAGAAAGACACTGAGGTTCTGGAGTGGATCCAAACAAGAGCAATGGAGCTGGTGAAGGGTCTAGAAAACAAATTTTATGAGGAACGGCTGAGGGAGCTGGGGTTGTTTAGCCTGGAGAAAAGGAGCCTGAGGGGAGACTTTATCGCTCTCTACAACTACCTGAAAGGAGGCTGTAGTGGGGTGGGTGTTGGTCTCTTTTCCCAGGTAACAAGTGATAGAACAAGAGAAAACAGCTTCAATTTGTGCCGGGGCAGGTTTAGATGGGATATTGGGAAAAATTCCTTCACCAAAAGAAAGCACTGGAACAGGCTACCCAGGGAAATGCTTGAGTCACCATCCCTGGAAGTATTTAAAAGATGTGTAGACATGGCAGTTAGGGACATGGTTTAGTGGTAGACTTGGTAGTGTCAGGTTTATGGTTGGAGCTGATGATCTTAAGGGCCTTTTCCAACCTAAATGATGCCATGATTCTATGGAGTGAGATTCAAATTCTTATTTCTCAGGCAATAGCAAGCAGGCAAACCACCCTACCAGCGCTCACTCAAATATGGTTCCTAGTTCAGGGAATGGTAGGTTTCCTAAGGCCTTATAGAGCAAGGAAAAGGCCTGCAATCTGCCATCCCAACATATGGTGGAGGAAGCACCATTCAGAAAGAATAAAAAATTGCCTTATATATACAGAGCAATACAAGGAGGCTATTTACTTGTAGACTGAGTCATTACTATCTCCTCAATGTTAAATAGATAACAAAAAGCCAAAAGGTCAGCAGCATCTGTGTGCTAGTATATATCCCCTGTTAAGCTCACAAAAGTTAAAAGGATTAAAAAAACAGGCTCCTGGGACACATAAAGTTATAAAGTACAATGAACACTTGCCTCTTCCACAGAACAGCAGTAGAACTCTCATAACTTCATTTTTGCTGCTCTCCTGAGGAAAATGCTCCTTACACATTGATGGCTATACTTCCTTTGTAGTTACTTCTTTTTTACTTTTTTTTTTTTTTTTTTTTCACTCACCATCCTGCTATTACACCAAAAATATCACCACCAATAGCAATAAAAACAGAATCACAGAATCACAGAATCGTCTAGGTTTAGAAAGACCTTGAAAATCATCCAGTCCAACCATTAAACTAACACTAACAGTTCCCAGCTACACCAGATCCCTCAGTGCTAAAATGACCCTACTCTTAAACACCTCCAGGGATGGGGACTCCACCACCTCCCTGGGCAGCCCATTCCAACACCTAACAACACATTCTGGAAAGAAATGCTTCCTAATATCGAGTCTAAATCTTCCCTGGGGCAACTTGAGGCCATTCCCTCTTGTCCTATCACTTGTTACTTGGTTAAAGAGGCTCATCCCCAGCTCTCTGCACCCTCCTTTCAGGGAGCTGTAGAGGGCGATGAGGTCTCCCCTCAGCCTCCTCTTCTCCAGACTAAACCCCCCCAGTTCCCTCAGCCGCTCCCCGTACGACCTGTGCTCCAGACCCTGCACCAGCTCCGTTGCCCTTCTCTGGACACGCTCGAGTCATTCAATGTCCTTTTTGTAGTGAGGGGCCCAAAACTGAACACAGGAATCGAGGTGCAGCCTCACCAGTGCCGAGTACAGGGGTCAGATCCCTTCCCTGTCCCTGCTGGCCACGCTATTGCTGACACAAGCCAGGATGCCATTGGCCTTCTTGGCCCCCTGGGCACACTGCTGGCTCCTGTTCAGCCGGCTGTCAATCCACACCCCCATTTGTAATTTTCTCTACCTAGGGCATTAAAGGAAAAATATGGGTATTGTATGTCACATTTATGCTAAGTGGACATCACGGACCAGTTTGGAACTTGGATTGGTATTGCTGCTCAGGTATTGTAGTGATGAGAATATTATAAACAGATACATATATACATATATACACTAGAAATCCATTACATATATCAATTCCACAATATGAAACACAAATATACAGGAGTTACATGGGATATGGATATTAGAAACATGACTGGAAAAACTTTCTGAATCAAGTTCCCACAATGATAAGAAACCACGCAAACAAATATTCTGTTCAGAAAACTCTACAGAAAATAACAGAAGCTAAAGATATTTCTCCAAATGCTTTGCTAAATTTTCTGTAATAAAATCACAAAATCTGCAACTGCTATATAGAATGAAAAGATCAGTGAAGCCACAGTGGCGCTATAAGAAGCACATAGAATAGGACTACAGATCCACGAATTCCTGGCTGTATGAGCCAGTTTTTTTCTTCATTCTCTGGTTAAAATCTAATAACATACTACAGAGAAATATATTAATAGAAATAGAAAGATACTAATAGAAATATATTTTCCACACTAATGTTGCCTAGAGAATGATTTGGAATTTTCTAGGAGGAACATATTGTAAATTACATAGCATTATAGTAATCCACATCATTAATTTTTATATTTATCAATTCACATTAATTAATTATCACCTGGAGCATTTGTGTGGCTTCTGTAAATAATTGTGTGGCCTGGTAATCCATCACAAAAGATTTATTGTGTACATTTATTTGTGGAATGCTTAGCTGAAGCAGTGCTCAATAATAATGAATGCAGAAAAGAAGACAGAAAACAAAACATGTATGTGAGAAACATTTCCTTTAGAAGTCTGCTCTACAGACAGAAAAGCAGTGTGGTATGAAACTATAAGTAAAAGTGAAATCAAAACAAATTCATTGACACAACAGGTACAACATTTCAAGAAAATGAGATGCATGTATTAAACTTCAGCTATACATCCTAAATCTCATATCTTATAAAAAACCCCCAAATCTCCAAATCCAAAAAGTTGTGTGAGGTTTTATTGATACTAGCCATCTGAATGGCCAGTTTAAATTGAGGTAATTGTTCCTTTCATGTGAGAAACTAGTTCAAACAGATGGTGGATCAGGTTGAAAAAAATTCTTTAAGAAATCAGATATCATTTCATGAAACTCCAGAAGTCTTTAGTTTCTGAAAAAAGTTTACAGGTAGCTTCAAACAGGTGCACCTGGGATATAAGTCACATTAAAGAAAGTTAAATTCCCTTTAAAGTTCCTTTCCCTGACAAAGCAATCCTGTCAGGTTGGTATGCTAGGGTACGGACATTGTGGCACGGTGGGAAAGTTAATCACCCTTTCGCATAATCACAAAACTTAACAGTCATTTAAGTCATCAATTCCTGTAGGTTGGCAGTAGGAGGTTGTTTTCATTTTTGTTTTCTGTTGCAACATCTCTATAGCAAGTACAGATAAAAATCTTACTTAAATCTTCTAGTTAATTTAGGGTTGAGTTTTTGTCTTCTTACTGTTAAGAGTTTGGTTTTGGCTTTCTTGGGAGTTAAAGGTAATAAGTTAGGACATGGAACATGCTGTCACCATTTAAACCTTTTTGACACATATAATCATTTGCAAAATTTAAGCACACTGAAATTCATTATCTGAAAATCTCTAGTTTAAACATGTTAGCTGTTTTTTAGTTCCTGAGGTTTAAAACTTTTAAATAATCTGCAAGTTGCATCTTCATGTTTTTACCTTTGTAAAACTGGTATAAATGGCATAAAATCACAATACCAACATTTAGTATGCATTCCTCAAGGAATAAACGACTACCAATATATATGACTAGAGAATTAAGCACCAATAATTAAAAAAAAAAAAAAAAAAAAAAATTTTAGTGCCTTCAAATGTAATTATGTGGGGGCTTTGCGGTTTGTTTTTTTTTAACACTAAAAATATCTCATCTTCTACTCTTAGCTATGAAGTAACTAATGATGTTAATAGGACTATATAAACCAAATTTATGCTTCTTGTTTTGTCCCCAATTCACATTTATGTGAACTTGGCAGTCGTGTCCGAATGATGAACATTTTAATTTAAACACAATTAAAATAACCACTTCAGCAATCTAAACTTGATGTTCTCAGTTCAGTATTCTTAAACTGGCACTCTGACCTGTTAGTTTGTCTGCATTGCCACCTGGAGGACCTCACAGCAAAATCAGGTTGAATTCCTTGGGTGACATTCTGTTTTAAGGCTCCACAAGCTATAGCAGGCTCTTGTGCTGAAGGAAGAGACCCACCATGGCTTCCCACTGCCCCCTGCAAGAGGAAGCCTTGAAAGGTCCAGAAACAGCCTGAAAGATGTCTAGCTACCTAACCAGGTATAGGGTAAACTGTGTAGATAGGAGATACACTTCTCTGTCTTCCCCTCCCCTCCACACTGTCTTTTCTCATGTATTTTTTGGATTACTAACTGTTAAATTAGCATACATAGTATACATAGCATACATAGCAATAGCTACAGTAGTTGTGTTAATCATAAAGGTCTGACACTAGCACACAGCTGCCACATATGATAAGCTGAGAAAAAGAGATGCAAAATGGAGTTCTCCAGTCCAACTGGACTACCTAACATTACTGCAAATAACTAAAAAAAAATCAGTCAAGAACTTGGTCCATTTTTAAAAAGACAAAACAAACCCCCCTATGACTAAACATTGAACAAATGGTAGCTTTTTGAAACTACTGCTTAGTCTGAGGCCTTAGATTTACATAAAAACTGAGAAAAAAAGTGAGAAAGAATATGCTATGGGGTTGAGCAACAGAGATTTGAAGAATTTTGCATCCTTAGGAAAAATGAAACTTTCAAGAATATATCAACCTGCAGAACATACTCATAAAACATCATATTTGGGAAGGAAAATAACATGATGTTACTTTGAATGACTGTAAAGACAAGCCCTTTATAACAACCAGAGATAAAGGAAAATGTTTTTAAAATAGTGCAAATATAGTGACTCTGTAGAAAGTTAAGAGAATAATGTGTGACAGCAAGAAACAAACTTAACTGTTTTCATCAAAACTGCCATATTTGCAAGAAGCAAAAGTTTTCAGAAAAACCTGAAAACTTTTCCATATGTCTCCTCAAGGAACATAATACTCTGGGCATATTTTGCTTGCAAGTCTAGCTGGTCAAGCAGATACATGCTAATTAGCGCAGATCACTGTCTCCTCACAGACTGAAATCATGATGTATTTGTGAAAGGAGCAGATGCTACCCAACACACAGAGATGACACTGCTGCACCATGGATAAAAGGCTGCTGCAGAAGGAGGGTGATCAGTATGAGTAATGAAACCCCCATCAGAATTGTCCAGGAGATGACTACAGATAGTGATTGGATTATTACTTTGAATGCAAGGAAAATGCTTATTAATCATAAGTTGGACACAGGTGCAGAGGGTTAATGTGATATCAGAGGTCTGACTAACAGACGAAAAGGGAAAATTTAGTCTTATGGAACAAAGAGATTCAAACCTTATGTTATACAGTTTGTGTGAGTGTGAACTAGATAAAACAATGAGGAAAATCTTGGTAAGTCAGTACAGCAAGTTTTAGCAGAAAACAGACTACCTGTTATAGGCATGAATATGATGCCATGAAATCAGAAGCATAGCCTACAGAAGATAGAAAGGGAAATGGAAACAGAAAAAGGGAAAGAAAAAAAAAGTTATTTTAATGACAAGAAGGCTGAACCTCCTGGAACTAGAGAAATCATGTGGAATTACTGACAGAGTCTTATTACAGAACTTACTTCTTCTTACTTATTGCAAGAGGGCAATATTTTGGCTGCCTTTCACAGTTCCTGGGCATGAAGAACCTTCCTGTGGCCAGGTGCAAAGCCTGTAAGGACACCTTCTGTTGCTCTTAACTGGAGTGGAAGATCTCAGTTCTTGATCCTACTTCTTTCCCCAATCTAACTAGGGATTGATATATTACTGCAACCACATTTTAGTGCCTGGATTGGAAGCTTATAGGCTGCGTCTACACCAGGAGCTCTCTTGCAGTAACTGAGGGAAAGCACTGGTTGGAAGCAATTTCTGCTGAGTTCCTTGTGTTTCCACTGTGTTTAAGGAAGAGAAAATTAATCTGGATGCAAATATTTGTATCAAATACAAACGTAAGCATACCATTTCATTATGCCAAAGCCTCATATTGATGGATGTGAAAGGAACCCTTCTAAAATATTGTGTAGGCTTAAAGGATTATGACTACAATATAAGACATGAAGGATGTAAAATAAGAAAACCTCCATGGTATGACATGGAGGTGAGCAGGGTAGACAGCACAGAATAAAAGGTACAGCCTCCAAAACAGTAAGAGACAAACCTATTTTAGCCCACTTTAGCATGCCAAAGCTACTAATCTGTTTTAGTATTATGCTGGATACTCCTTATATTTCCTCCACAGGTTTCTACACAGGAAATTAAAGTCTGTACTTACTGTATGGCTGTTACCTAACTGTAACTGTTAGGCTTCACTTAAAGTCTCTTTCTCTAGCAAAAGAGTGCTAAAAAATAACAAATCAACAAGCTGCTTGAGACACATGTGGTGAAGGATTGATTTGGAGGCCAAAGATTGTTTCCTACTGATGGGAACAGCCTTTCTGCAAACTAAGTGCTTTTTTATATAAATATCGAATCTATGGAAAGAGGAAATTATTTAAAAGACACAGTAAAGACTAAACAGTGTATATAAGGGGACAGAGAAGCAGGAAAGAGACAATCCCTGAGAAAAGCTTATATACTAGTGACAAAGAGAAAACAATAGCAGGGGGGAGCAGAAAAGAAAAAGCATAAAGCCAGGAGAAGAAAAAGCAGAGAGGAGTTGAGAAGAGAGGCTACAGGAGACAGAGTGAGATGAATACCATATAAAAGCATGAGAAGAGGAAGATAAATTAAGGAAAGAAAAAATCAGTAATGATAGATAAGAAAAATAGAAAATGAACTGGCATAAAAAATAAAAAAAAATTGTAATTACTCATTCTGAAGGTGTTGAGCAATTGAAGAAAAAGTAGATTAAAAGTAAAAAAAAACCCAAATACTCTCTTTATATAGTGCATATACCTTTCTTCTGCAACCTTCCCAGGATAAGAGGCTTGCTGGTGTTTCATGGAGTGCAGGTGTATCGAGTGGCTACCCTATCACCCAGCAGCAGACTTGGCCATCATTAGTGCTGTCCTGCTGGATAGGGCAATGGTTATTGCAGGACCCTCTAACCTGGGTTTTTCTGCAAGTGCACCAAACTGTTGGGCTGCCATTTCATAAAGCAAAATTCATTTGCCAGAAAAAGGGTTAAATTTAATACAGCTGGACAGCTGAGCAGCTGCTTTCATGATTTAAATAAAAACAAGCTGAAATCCTTGCTGTCAGCTCAGTGATATATGACTTGTAATGGGATGTTTCCAACCTTTTCTTCCATATGGTCGCCTACGTTAGGTAATACACACAGCCTGCAGTGCAACCAGCTTCCCAGAAAACATCTGGGACCCATTCCTGCTCTGTTAGCTTCAGTATTGCCTCCCACAAACACAGATGATTCATAGGACAACATCCCTTTGCTTAAGGATCAAATTAGGATGTTTCATTGATAATTTTATCATGCATCCCAACTGGAGTTATGGGAAAATAGAACTCATACAAAAAAGAATTTCTCCACACATATTTCCACCCTCCTATCTGCAGTTGATAAAGTTAAGATTTCAGAAACAGATTTTAATGACTGCTTAGGATAGGAAAATAAAAAAAAAAAAAAAGAAAAAAGGAGAAAAGAAAAACTAGCCTATCTCCTGTGAGGAATGCATTTCCGCTTGATTTCATCTTCTGTCTTGCCTAGTTTTAGGTTATCTCCCCTTTTAAAAATGTGTTTGCTGACAGGAGAATCATAACATAATACTTTTTTCTAGAAGCTGAAATCAAAACCAATTATTTCTTCTATTGATAAGAGATTAGGGATCTGCTGTAAGAAAATTATTTAATAATTAAAAAAAAATATAGTGGAATAAAGAGGAAATGGACAGTCTGCCCTGGAACTCATGCAGTGAATGATACAGGCTGGCTGCTAGAGGTCCTGTTAAGAACAAAGTTGGCAAATACTGGCCTGTCACTTCTCTAGGTTAGGTCCCTCAGATATTAATTCAGTAGTCCATTTAATTATCTGCTTCTGAGAATAAAAGTCTTTGCCGGTATTCAATTACTTCACTTTTTGTGGTCACAGTTTTGAACATAAATGACTGACAATGCCAGAATTTATGCAGCAGTTCACTGATTTGCACAGTTGGTTGCCCACACAAATCAGTGGGTTTGTGTGAATGTTTTTAAATCATCTTTTCCAAAACAGTTTAAATTCAACGTTGAGTTGCTTTGGCGTGATACATTACCCCATTAGTATTAGTGACAAAAACCAACAGCTGAGGTATGGCACTTCGTATCTACTCAATTTTAAAAATGCTAGTTTTTCCCCCCTGCAGTTTTAGTGAGTGACAGAAAGTGGATTAGGAAGATAATTTAATTAGTTGACTACTATTAAACAATAAGCAGCTTGCAAACACATCTCTAACAGTCAAAATAATATAAGGATTCCTAACAAAAAAAAAAAAAAAAAAAAAAAAAAAGCCTCTGTACCAACATAAAATTTAAAATGCTAAAAATGGATCAGATTCCTCTGTCCTCTCCATCCCAGATATAAAATAACATAAAACATAAACCAGGAATATTTTCCCAAGGGCAGATGCATACAAATGTACTCCTAAGTTGTTTTTCAAGAATCACCCAGTTGTCTCAGGATAGTGCTGGGCCACTGACAGGTATATCAGGGCAATCTGTGAGCAACTCAGAGACGCTGGGCCACGATCCTGCCCGTAATGAAACAGAGGCAGGCTACTATAAGGCAGAGTGGATGTAACCAGAGACAGGCCTCTGTAACCCCAACCTTTCACATCTTTCTAAATCATGAAAGAGCTGGCAGCGCTGGTCCTGGACCAGACCAGAGTCAGCACTAACAAAAGACTTAGAGCTGCCCTGCTCCCAGCTGACACTCTTGTGATACGCTCAAAGGATATGCAGCACACATTCTCACCCAGTGCGTTACTAGGATTTATGAAAGAAAAATCAAGGGCCACCTTTATTTCGGAAAGTCTAGTTACATATTTGTGCAAATATCTCCTGGTGCTTTTGTTTTACTGACACTTAGAAATTGCTGAACAGCTCAAATTCTGGTAAGTTGTGCCATAAAATCTACAATCTGATACCATGGGATCTTCTGGAGTGATAAAAAAACATATATGAAAGGACAGACACAATGTTTGTTAGAAAGTTGTTGCTTTTACTAGTAATTTTCTTCAGTCATTTTTCTCCCATTGATTCACTATTTTTTTGTCAGCTTAACATTTTGATGACTTGTTGACAAAGAAACAAATTCAAACTTAGCATCTCAACAAACAGAAGATATTGACTCAAAGAATATGTATTAAAGACAAGTCCTTTTCAGAATTAAGTTGAAGCACACCAGAATTTTTCATGTTGTATAGACTGCTGCAAGTAGCAGAATTCATGGTACTCCTTTACTTTTCAGTTTTGAGGAAAGATTTCATTTTCTCTCTAACTGGTCATTCACTATCAAAGACAAAATTCAAATAAGTCAATCTTTTCCTCTATGTGATGTTGATTTTTAGCTATTTTGGATGCACTCCCCATCTTAATAAAATACAACACAATAGAAAAATGTAAAATTAATACAAAAGTTAATTTGAGTGTTCATTTTCAAATTCTAACACTGATATAATATCAAAGTATTATCAACACCAGAAGTGACTTACATGAAACGTCAACAATTTATAATGCACAGAGGAATTCTCCTCAGTGAATGTATCTTTGTGTGCATTAAACGTGAGTAAACTTCTGTACATTTTATCTGAAGAATTGAAGTGGTGGAAGTAGAAAGCAGAGTGATCATACTATTAGAAGTGGAAGTACCAAAAAGAAACTGATCATCTTCCAGGGTATGTGACAATATCCCTAGATAAGGCAAACATGCTCATCTCTGTGCTACCGATGCTCAGAACTGCAAATCCTGTGAAGTTCCATAGAAAGGTGGCTGGACAAAGAAAAAAGTTTTGGTTGAGAATAAAGTGAGGTCCCAGAAACAGTACCTCTTCCTTTCTTTTTTTTTTTTTTTTTTTTTTCAGATTTGTTTGAAAAAGTGTAGAGAACAAAGATGATATATGCAAAATACCAGCTACCTGCCAAAACCAGAGGTGCTTACACTAAACCACAATGTTTCCAAAGCCTCAGCTTCCTTTACACCTGGCTCAGTGACTGAAAAGCTTTATGGTGAGCCTCACAAAATCACACAGAATCACGGAATCATCTAGGTTTGAAAAAACCTTGAAGATCATTCAGTCCAACCATTAACCTAACATTGACAGTTCCCAAACTACACCAGATCCCTCAGCGCTATGTCAACCCGACTCTTAAACACCTCCAGGGATTTCAACGCCTAACAACCCCTTCTGGAAAGAAATGCTTTCTAATATCCAGCCTAAACTATCCCTGACACAACTTGAGGCCATTCCCTTTTGTCTTATCGCTTGTTACTTGGTTAAAGAGACTCATCCCCAGGTCTCTGCACCCTCCTCTCAGGTAGTTGCAGAGGGCGATGAGGTCTCCCCTCAGCCTCCTCTTCTCCAGACTAAACACCCCCAGTTCCCTCAGCCGCTCCCCGTACGACCTGTGCTCCAGACCCTGCACCAGTTCCGTTGCCCTTCTCTGGACACGCCCGAGTCATTCAATGTCCTTTTTGTAGTGAGGGGCGCAAAACTGAACACAGGAATCGAGGGGCGGCCTCACCAGTACCGAGTACAGGGGTCAGATCCCTTCCCTGTCCCTGCTGGCCACGCTATTGCTGACACAAGCCAGGATGCCATTGGCCTTCTTGGCCACCTGGGCACACTGCTGGCTCCTGTTCAGCCAGCTGTCAATCAGCACCCCCAGGTCCCTCTCTGATTGGCAGCTCTCCAGCCACTCCTCCCCAAGCCTGTAGCGCTGCTGGGGGTTGTTGTGGCCCAAGGGCAGCCCCTGGCATTTGGCCTTATGGAAACTCCTCCAGTTGGCCTCAGCCCATCGCTCCAGCCTGTCCTCATTCCATTTCACCTCACTTATACTTTATAAATCTGAGTAAAATAATACTAACCTAAAGTTTAGATAATGTCTGAATTTAGAGTTAAATACCATTTGATACCTAAAGATAATGGTATGGTACTTTTGCCCCCAAAGCTAAAAGCCTAAAAGAGTTAGGGACTGTATTCAACTCAAAATATGAAAACTGATGCTATCATCATATTTCACAGAAGTTTATAACTTGTTAAAATAGGATTAGTTATAAGCAGGTGATATACTTAGGTTTTAGCTTTCATTTCTCAGGACTGTTTCATTCTTTCACTTGATTTTATCCCCCCCTTTGCATCTTTTTGATGTTATTACTAGGAATCAGCCATGACAGAGGTTCAGGAAAAAAACAACAAACAAACACCACAACCAGAACAGAATGATATACCATGATCAATGAAAGCACAATTATGAACTTTTCTAGTAATGCTTAACACTAGTAAGCCAAGCCAATGGAACTGTGTATAGATCACAAGAACATGCATTCAGGTAACTGAATGTATATGAAATAAAAAGTATCTCAAAAAGACTTATTTTCTTTTTCACATAGTGGGTTATCTAAAATACCACATACACAGAACTTTTCTAAGTTACAATTTCAAAGACTATTTAATTAAATATTATCAGTGTTAGAATCATGACCTAGTTTGAATGAAGAAATACCTTCATGCTGTAGAAAGCTTTTCCATGAAGAAAAATATATATTTGAAGGATGCCTGAAAGACGATTTAACTGAAAGAGGAATGATAGGCATGCCTTTCTCAGAAATACACATACATCTGCAATTCTTTAAGATTCAGCTAGGTGCACATAAGCGAATGCAAAACTGTAAGCAGATGACAGATTTAGAGTGTAGGAAAGTAACCAGAAGGACCATCAAACTAGAGAAAATTCCCTTTCTTGTGACAACTAGTATGTTCTCTTGGGCAAAATCCTGAACTGACTCACGTCTGTAGTCACATCCTCCTTAATGAGACAACTCAAAGAGGTAACAGGGGACCAAGATCTGCAGCTTCTGAACACTCTTCTCAATTTCTTGTTATTGTGCACTGAGGTAACCAATTAGAGTGAAGAAATGTAAGAAGGGTTCTTCTAGAAAAATGAGTTCCAGCAACTTTTCTTCATCTGCTTAACAGACACTCTGGTGCAAGGGACCTCTGCAGGAAGAGTTACCTAATCCAAAACATTCAACTCCTGCTTGAATTGATTATCAGGATATTCCCAGGCCATATTCCCTCATTTTTATTTCTTGAGATTTTTTTTTTTTTTTCTTCACAAGAACTGCTTGGGGGTTTTTTGGTTTTGTTTTAGGTTTTTTGAGGCCAAAGAGCTAATTAAGGTGATTTTTCTTGTCTGTAACAAAGTTCTTAGACCAAATATAGGTATTTTTCACCACTTAAGAATTTCAGAAATAACCATAACTATTAACCTTTGGACTTCCCACTCAGACCTGAAAAGTAATTAATGAAATGTCCATGGCTACAGTAACTTCATTCTCCTATAAACTGCTCTTAAAGTTATATGTGCAGCCAGTTAAAAAGCACTATCGTTCAAGACATGCTGGCCATATTCCCTTCTTTATGACCACCATACCTTCATTAACAGTGTAGAGGTTTTGAAGATGTCTTGAGCCATTTAACATTAGACTATGATTCAAGAAAATGTTTTTCACTCGAGTTTTGTTTGTGCTGGTGAAGCACAAAAGTTTGGAAGGTCCCCTGAAAAATCAGGCTAAAGTTAATTAATCTGTTCTATTGAATTCCATAATGAAAGCCTAATTGTGGAATAGGATCTTTGATCTCTCCATGCTCCTTTTCTCTCTCTACATAGATATTTTCTTTCTGGACCCATTCAGCCCATAATATTTTAACCAAAACCCAGAAATTATTTTTTTTTTTCCTTAGGAAGGTTAAGCATAATGAGGGTTCTAACTTCAAGGAAAACAACAACAACAACAACAAAAATTATCATAGAAATACTATTCAATCATAACATCAATTAATAACGCTAAACTATCTATCTATCATCCAAGTAAATGACACATGGAAACAAAATTTGTCCTGAAGCCCAGGAGTTCATAACACTGTTGGGTGGGGAGACCAGGGTGGTTATGGGAGGGAACAAAGCCTGGAGCGTAGGAGATAATGCATGTCCAGGGAGATGTGCAAGATGATCTGCAAGCTTTCTTGAGGGTGGATAAAGGCTTCAGCAACAGGAAGGTCAGAAGGAAACTGCTGGCAAATAGGTGTGGAATAATATTCTTGAAGAAGACTTATGGGAGGGATCCAGGTTTGAACTCAGGCTAGCTTAGGGAGTTTTGTTAATCAAGTTAGAAGTTAGGAGCATAGTCCTGCCAGGAATATGATGCTTCAGTGATAGAAAGTGAACTTTTAGAATACATAAAGATATGGGATTAAACATTTCTCTGGTGCCTCAGAGAACTTTAAAAATTGCAAGGTCTGGGCATAAACAAACAAACACAAAGTCTTGTAAAGATTATTTTTACTTCTTAGGTAGTAGAGGTCTAACCTTCATAGACAATAATGGGAATTGGAAGCCAAACACCTGAAGCCTTCAGATACTCTGCCTGAGGTGTCCAGGCTCCATAAAGAACACACACAGTTTTAAAAGTACCAAAACCCAGTTCATAAATACAGGCAAATGGAGGAGTGATCCACCTAAGCTGCTCAACAGGAGGCATAGGCCTGCCTCTGAATGATGTAGGAGCAAAGGAAAATCTTTCCTACCACTCAATATTTTCAACTCTGAAGTCTCCCTTAGATCTGAGTGCCTAAAAATATTATTCATTTTAAAGTAAAAACTGGAGGACATTCTTGTACTTTCTGTGTGCTCAGTATGCCCATTGAACCAGAGAGACAAGGAGTACAGCTTGGTGGCTTGATTGCTCTGTTTAACCCTCAGACCTTGAGTTCAATTTATTCATAGAATATTGAAGATTTTGACACAGAATTGAAGAGCTTCAACCAAAAGAGCTTGAGTGCAAGCATCCCTAGAAGGTACTCTGGCACTCTCCTGATCAGTTGGGGTCCTAATTTTAAAAGCATGGGCAAAATCAGACAACAGAAAAGCACGGTGAACTTGGATCTTTCTTTTAAGTCCTAGATAGATTTAAGAAGGGCATTACCACCACTACCCTTTTGTTACGTTTCATGTGTTAAACCAGTGATGCAATAGTCAGTAAAAAAGTAGCTAAAATAACTTCTATGGCACACATAAGAAATGGGCAGTCATGATGTTGACCAAATTAATAGAGCTGTAAATCAATTCGTTTATGATTATCCTTGATGCATGATTTAGCTAACTCTGCTCTGAACCTTGCTGAATTAGTATACCTCAGGAGAATAAGTGAGAAATAGCTTGTCTGAGACTCTGGTTGTAGTCTGAGCAGCAGAGTTCTATCTGAACTTGTCTGGTATGCATTTAGAAGCTGAAATGCTCATGGCTTAGGCCACCTCCTAGCCTAAGGGACAGATGTCCCAACAGTATTAAGTGTATGAAGGACTGAGGGGCAAGGGGAGAGTTTTGTTATGTTGCAGAAATTGGATGTAGTTGCATGAAAGGTATTCAGATGTATATCTACCCCTGTCCAACTTTGAAAATATTTCTAGTGATATTTGTACATGAATGCATTTCAATATCTTTAGACATCTGATAAAAATATCCTCTGATAAGACAGCATGCTAACTTTAAGTTAGCTTCTTTTAAGTGGAAAACAGAATCAGTCATTTAGAAAGTAGTGCTGCTTATACAGGTTACTGTAGCATCCAAAACTTAGCATATATGCATGCTCATCTTGCTAGAAGTTGATATCTTTCAAATACACTTTAGAGAAAACTGTCCAGAAAGAAACCTCACCAAAATTCTTATGCTTAATTAAGCTTAAAAACTTACTAAAAAAAAAATCAGTCAAACATCTCATGGAAAGAAAATATTTAAATCAACTTTGAGTTGATTGACTTTTGTAAACCACACAAAAGTTTTATGTTTTAAAAAGTCTAAGACCAGATGAAGAGTGATTATTTAATTTTAAATGGTACTAATTTCTGTAGCCCTGAGGTAATTATGAGGTAGGTAGTGTATCTTAATTTTGAATGCAAAATGTATTGTAGAAGGATATATTTTGCATTCAATACACTAATATTAAAAATAATATAAACTGTATGACTGTAACATGGTGGAATTTGGCTTAGAATTTTAAAAAGAAACTCTCCATCAGACACAGCAAAGAATATCATATTTAAATAAGTTTAAGATGTTTTCAGTCTATTCTGTTTTACTCAAGAAGACATTTTTTCTCTAAAGCAGCATAAAAAATAATTGTATTTAAATAAGTTTAAGATGTTATCCAGTCCATTCTTTTTTTCTTAAAAAAATATAATTCATCTGTCAATGAAGACAATTATAATGTTTCTGAAACTTCCTAGCCACAGCAATAATGAAAATGCCATTTGTACATAACCTATCAAAAGACAGAAAAAAATGCACATTCTAACATGATAGACAGACAAAACTATCTTTAAAAATAAAATTAAAAGGAGTAATCAATATTATAGCTTCATAGGTTTTGCTGACCATAATTAAATGTCAAATCAAAGACAACTCATGCTTTTTTTGATCTGCCATTTTCAGATACATAGTAGAATGACTCAGAGTGCCACCTTCATTATTTTAAAAAATACAAAGAATAACTGTCATTAACACCCTCCTCCACTCTCCCACACTATTTTTTCTATACTTTCTTTCTTAGTAGCTAATAATGATTTGAGATTGCAGTGTATTTTGTTACTCTGCCTAGAGTGAAAATCTAATTCTCATTCTATTTCATAGATCCTTCCAAGATTAAAAAAAGCCCAAACAACCACAAAAAAACCCCCCACCAAACAAAACTGATTAAAGACTAAATAAGACCAATATGAGATTTTCTGAGCTACAGGATGTTCTTCCTAACTATTCAATAATTTCTTCAGTCATTTTATGTGTGATCTCTACAGTTCACATACCTTAAGGCAACATCACGATACCTTTAGGCTACAGCAGTAAAGTACATTTTAGAGCACAGGAGTGCTTTCTAAGGAGAAGGCAAAAAAATATTTTTTTTAAAGCTCTACTGTTAAATCTGGTTCTACAGAAAACAGAATATCTGAACCTGCAGAGATCCCTGTCACCCATCATTGCTGCTAGCCTCAGCTACATGGACTGAATAGGATAATGAAATAATTTCGAGATCATTCACCACTATCTCTTTTTCTAAAGACTTTGGATAGCCACAAACCATCCCTAATCTAATGTGCACAATGATTTTGGCTTTTATTCTCCATTTGCTTGCAAGGTACGCTTGCTATGTAGCACCATCACCTTCTCATGCACAACACAATCTGAGGTTACTCAAATCTGCAAAAGCCAAGAATTTTTTACATTTAGCAGAAACAGCATTGAAAATACTTCTTTCTCCTCAAACCTCTGAACTGGAAGAAAGTTGTTTCCACCAGCAGTAAGAAACTGTGATGGAGCAATGGACTAGGGAAAGATCTTCGGTTTGCCTCATATTAAAGTTCAGAAAAAGAAAACACGAATATTTCTCAACAGCAGAAAACCGAGAAAATCTTGAAGGAAATGTTCTTTTTAGTCAATCAAGTCTAAATCCTACAGAATTGTTTTACAATGTGCATGCCTAGTGTGTACATGCTTTTTACTTATTGATTCGGGGAGCAGGGGCGGAAACACAAAGCAACTGAGTATTTGTATTTTTCACTTGGGAGATGGAGTCAAGCTAGAGAGAAACTGTAAGTTTATCATGGTTGCATGCTGCCCTAATCAGTGTAGGCAAGGGTTTTTTTTCTTAATGCCATGCTAGTAAGTGATAAGTTCAACATGATAGCACTGTAACTCTGACTAGGGACAATCCTGTTGATTCTGGGTAAATGCCGATGTAGAATGAGCATGTACAGACATTCTGAGACTCATACAGGAGTCATTTGAATACATTAAAATGCAGAAATCCTTGCTACAGAAGAAATGAAAGCGGTTTCTGAGGGAAGTTAGGGTGTCTGTAGCTCATAATTTGAGAAATAATATGCTTGTCTCACCTTCAGATTAGGGGAGGATTTATAGGAATCTTTGTAAACCGGAATGAACAAGGAAATTCAAAGGATTATATGAAAAAAATCACCATTCCAGCAGTGGTATGGAACCTTCTGCTGCACTGCTAGAACTCCGGTCATTTGGAAATAGTTTGATAGACTGAATGATATATTAGAAAGAAACATGGATTTATTTCATGCTCCTGCAGTGCTGAAACAGAGAATGGTTTTGTTAAGTAGGTGATTTTTCTACTTTAAAAGCCCAGTTTCATACCAAAAAAGGACCCATTTATGAACTCAGTTATACAGTCACAGACTCATTTCCTGTCTTTATATTTCCAGTTTGCTTTCAAAGTTATTCCCTTCTGCAATTTGCCTTTTAAAGGAATAAACTGCTATTGAAATTGTGGGGGCAGAAAAAAAAAAAATCACATTTCCTCCAATGCACTTGTGAATTTCATTATATGTGAAAAGCAGTTTTTAGCTGCAGAAGCCAATATTGCTTAGAGGAAGGGGCAGCTGGAGGTGAAAGGCTAGTCTATACTTTCTGTGACCTGTCAAGCTGAAGCACATGCATGTGATGTAGGCCACTTGCAATGGGGTGAACCTAAAAAAGGGGGGAAGTTGGTGGTGTCAAGGGAAAAGCCTTGGAGAATTAGCTGAAAACATTTGCAACAAATTGCCAAAGTCATTTGAGTTCGATTTATTTCTTGTTGTGTTGCGAAGTGGGTCAAGAGTTCCCTACACCCTGTACCTCTAATTTCCTTTCTCTTTCCCTGAAAATGAGCACTGATAGGGGTGTGAGAGAAGGGGAACAAAGTGGGAGGGACTGTGGGTTTTTTAAAGGTAGAAAAATGTATCTAGGCAATAAGGAGGGGGGAAAAAAAAAAAAAGGATAAAACCCTCCAAAACAAGAGAATATGTGAATGATAATTCAGAACTGGGAAGGAAACACACCACCACCACCTGCCCCACAAAAGTGCCCTTTTTGCAGAATGCTACACCTCAAAAATATTAAATTTTCAAAATATTCCGCTGGTATAAAATTCACTGCTAAAATACCAGACATTAACTTCTATCAGAAAGTAAAGCAATAGCATCCTAATTTTCCACTTTCTTTCATGATTTTGACTGAATGAACTCTGTGATAGTTCACAATTAGCAACATTGCCTTTTACTCCATTTAATTTGGAACAGGAGAATTAGGGTAGTATAATTTTTTTTTTTTTTTTAATTCAGTGTATTTTATAATGAACCTTTTTATTTTCTGGATGTTTAAAGATCAATTGCCAGGTTTTCCACTTTCTTTCCCCATGTTGGTTTTTCTCTGCATGAGAAAGGGAAGCCCTAAAATACCCTGATAACCTTCAGTTTACAAAGGTTACATCTTATCTCGCAGACGGAATTTCGCCACATGTCAATTTTGTTGCAGTTAATGGTAAATAAAAACTAAACAACACATATCTGAAAGAGTATAAACAAATCCTTTGTCTCTTGTGCATCATTATCTCTCTGTAGATCGCTCTACCTGAAAAAAAGAATACAGCTTGTCCTGTGGTTAAGCTGTCTGTATGAACATATTGCCTTTCTATGGTTTTTAAAGCCATTTCTGAAATGCTTCGTAAAATATAACATTAAGGAGACATTCTCAAAAATACTCCTAAATATGAACTCGGGTCTGCAAATTTCAGATTTGAAACTTGTGCTGTAAAATCTTGTTAAATTAATTTAAATATTTTTTTGCAGGACAAGTATAGAAACAAGCAGATAAAAGACTTTCCTTAATATATATGTTTTCACAATGCATCTTAATAGTTTCAGAAGAACTAGTTACATTGTGACAAACTTAATCCACAGATACTGATTCAGTAAATTATATTTGTGGAATAACTGGACCATTCTTGCTCTGATTGATTATAGCTGTGTTATTAAGGCTCCAGTGTATGTCTGTGTATTATATGAAACTTTTTTTCCATTCAGAATCAATGTTCAGGTGCTGAGAAAAATGATGGGGTTAAACAAAGGCTACCCCTTGTAAGCATCAGTATTTTAGAAGAGTTGAGGCTTGTTTTATTAATTAAGATTAAGTACTCATAAGAGATGAGTCCATGGTTAAGCCAGCTCAACCACTTGTTTGTTGACATATCCCCAGAGTAGTGGAGTTGGGCTTGGGGAACTGCTCCATAATGCATTTAGTGATGTGCAAAAGATGCTAAGTGAAAATAGTACCAGATTCCAAACTCAGAGAAAAAGAAAATATGAGCCCTACACACAAGAAAATAAAAAGAGTGTATAAAAATCTTGAAAATAGGGCCAAAAGTGTCAGGTAATAGAGCACCAACACGCTTTCGCAGATCTCTTGACTACCAGAGTCTTGGCCTAGCTCCCAGCTTCAGAGGTTGGATCAAACTAATCTTCGTTTTGCCAAAGCTGATGGAAGCTCTAAAAATGTAAATCTGAGCTACAGCATAAAAGTGAAAGAATATTTCTTGCCTTAAACGATTTTTTGAAGCACATAAATTTTAAAATTAAACACTGGGACTCTACAAGATTTGGACTATGCAACAGCCAAAATAAGTTACCAAAATTAATGGAAATAGGGCAGTAAGCTTTTTCAGGATTATAATGTGATGCAAGTGTTAGGCAGAGTGATGACAAGTCCACTGCTCCTCTAGATATCTGTATTTCATTTTTCTGTGCTCAGATGTTGCACATAGTTGTTCCATTTACAGAAATCAAGAAAGTTTTTCATCTAGATTGTCACTAAACAGAACAATTTATCAACCTACTCCATTAATTACCATTTAACAAATCTTGACAGCTAATTTGGGTTTATAAAAAAACCCAAACATATTAAAAATATTAGGAAGGACAGGTTACAAGGAGTTATCTTTTCCAAACTAGAGACAAATGATAAGCATGCACACCGTGAAACCTTGTGAATTAAAAAAATAATATTAGGAGGTTTGGAGTAGAAATACAAAGTTGATGGCTCACACACATGGCTTTAAGGTACAGTACTGGGCTGAATGAAAATGGCATTGCTAGGCAAATTTGAGTCCATTGTAACTTTCTGGGTCAAGTTAGGGAAATACTAAGGAATAAAAGAAGTCATACACAGGCATTTTGTCAAAAAACATATATGTGAAGTAAATATGCATGCAATATTGTGGTGACATGAACATCATAGTTAATTCATACAGGGTAGATCTACACTGTTTTGAACAGTGACATCAGGTTTTATAAGAAAAAATAATTCTTAGGTTAAACGATAATATCCATCAGCTATGTTTGAGCTGTAATCCCATTGAGACAACTTCAGCAAGACAGATGTTCCACTATGGAAAGATCCCTACATACACCACCACCCCCCATGAAAATATTTGCACATATTTCCCAACATATAATACACATACCCTGCTTTATTTGGTGGTTTGAAGCAAGAGAAGAATTTTAAGAATGTGTTCATGCAAATACTGCAAAATACTGTTTTCCTGGTACTATTCACATCAACAAGTACTCAAACACCTAGCCTATTCCAACAGCTTGCCAGTGAATTATGTTACAACTACTGCATCTTTTGTAAAATGAGTTGACCATTTTCTCCCTCTGTTTTACCTACTCATTAAGTTCTGTCCTGTCCCTGGACTGAGGAAAAGAGACTCTTCTGGCATGATGGCATGCACCAACAAGCACCTACGAATTACTATATTACTATAATAATAATAATAACATAGGGTGGTGCTGTTAAGTCAGTAAACTGACTTTACCTAATTATTCTTGTTATACGAGTCAGCAGTTTTAAGATCATGGCCCAGCTGCACTGGATGTGGTTTTCCAGAAGTGATGTCAGCATCCCATGATCCTTGTTTTTCTCCTTTCCCCATTGTTTTCTCTGTGAAAACCCAGAATGAAATCCTGGGTCATTCAAAACATAAACCAAAACTCTCATTTTTTTGATAAGATATATCAAGATAGTATAAGGAACTGAGGTCCTCAGTGTCTGATTGCAAGATGGGACAAACTAATCTGGAGATAGAACATATGAGAGAATAAAGTGACAAACTCAGCTGAATGTTGAAACGGGAAGAAAATTAACTCTGCTCTCAGTTGATAGAAATACTGAATTTCTCCTGTACCTAGAAAGATGTTAAGGTGCAAAGGATGTATTTATCACAATGTTTTATTTGAGGTCAGTATACGCTAAAAACAAATCTGGTCATCCCCACTTGCTGAGCTTTGGTTCACATTGTAGCTCTGCAGTGTCAGAACTGGATTCTTTTGGTGAAACACAACTGGAAGATGCCCTCTGCAGGCAGCACACCTAATGCCCTCTGGCTGCTACTGAGCGTTCAGTCTGCAGACCAGACTACAGCAACGCCAAAGCAAAACATGTACCATGTAGACTTAGATCCTCAGTGCCAACCAGTTTGCTCTAGAGATCAGTTCCTGTTGTGCTGCACTGCTTTCTAATGTAGACAGAGCTGTATTACTCAGGCAGTTGAGGGAGAACTCCAAAGACTCATTAGTTGTACTGATGCCTCAAAACAAATAGAAAATGTTGCTTTCTGAAGCAAGTGAACACAACAGCAAGAAACACTTACTGGTTTTGGAGGAAAATCAACAAAAACAAATCCATTTTAAAAAGTGGAAAAAGCATCTGAAATGCTGAAACTTCTCAATAAAGATTTGTTGTGGTTTGTTTTGTTTTGTTTTTCCATACTGCTAGTTTCAGATTCCAACCTTTGGGAACAAAAAAGGGTAAGCATGGAGTAAACAGAATAGAGAATGACATATATTCTAGGAAATGCTTATGACATAAAACTACCTAGAAGTGGGATGTTGCTGACATACTGGCAAAAAATTCAGTCATGAATGGGAAGATTAGTAACAGAACTTCTTGTGTGTTACCTCATTCATACATGAAAGAGGAATACTTGATGGTGAAAGCATAATTAATACCCTATTTCCTTTAGGATCAGTAAAATGCAAGAATAATAAGAAATACTAGTAAAATTACATTTCTACTGCTGAAAAAAATGTCAGAAAAGCTTATTTTTAACTCAAGGAAATTATAAAAGATGCAAACATTTTTAACCAGAATGATTCCATTTAAATGCTATTATTTTGCACAAATATTGCAAAAAAAGGAACAAAAATAATATTTATAATATCAAGTTATATTAGGAAATGTGAAATCATATGCAAAAGAAAAATATATGTCTCTGTGAAAATCCAAAAATGAAGACTCTGAGCATTTTATAAGTAGTTGTTATGAATTTATGAGATATTTTTAAATGTAACTTAAAAAAAAAGGAATTAACATTTTACATACATCACAAATGTATTTAAATACACTGTGCAGTTACTTTGGTGTTAGAATACTGAACATAACTAGTAGGATAAGTAATGGGTGATTCATGCCTTGTTGTTTTGGAAGTTTACGTGAAAGATGATGGTAAAACATGCAGCAGAAATTCTGAACAAGGAGTGGTGAACATCTGTGCTGTTTCCTCTGTAAGAAAAAGAAAAGTTCATATCCCACCCAGGGAGAAGAAATGACCCTGATAAAGAATGTAAGTGATCTTGTTTGACCTGTGACACAAGACTAGTGCTGACCTCTTGCTGCCTAACCACAATGCATGTTTTTTGTTAGAAGAGTGAGCAAGAGTGCATTGCTAAAAAGGAATGCAAGGAGTATGAATGATGCTGAAAGTCAGGAGAATGAAATATTGATTGTGGAAGCAAAAGTGTGTTTGTTCAGGTAGGTATGAAAGACTAAACAGAGGAGGAAAAGGAAGAAACACAAGAAGAGAATTAAAATAAACACATGCATAACCAAGCCATTTCTATTCTAGAAGCAACCCAAAGAACATGCCACTTCCTTGTCCCCCCCAGGACCAATATTGCTCTTACAATTTAAAGCAATAAATACCCAAATATTGTCCCATATAATTATGGAAGTGCCAAAATGTTAATCCAACTTGATTTGTGAATGTTAGTCATCAATATTTGATATTATTTATATAACTCTTCAAATTATAAATTAAGTACTTCTAACTCAGCACATGGAGAGCATGATTAATCATTCTAATCCAGAAACCACCCATTCCACTCATCTTTTTCTTTAAAAAAGCAAACACTCTTACTTGTCAATAGCTGGATGCATAAATATTTCTAATATCGGTATAAATACAACACACTGTTCCTGAAAAATGAGCACATGAAAGATTTTAATTGTCAGCCTTCCCACGTGGTAACATTAAAGTAAAATAAAATACAATTGGCTGCTTACTGACTATGTTCGCTCTCTACAGTACAGGAAATAGCATGCTTAACATCCAGTCCTTGTAAAAATATTGTCTGTGTAGGTCTTTTGTTAAATAAGATTAATTCAACAGATGAAAAGCTGAAGTCAAATTTAATCCATGCAATCTCAAAGCACAAATCAATACACTTTTCACGTTCAAGAAGCATAATCTGTTGAGGGAACTATGGAAGGGAATTTACTAAATGAATTCACGCCAGCTGAAAATTTGGCCTCAGATTTTAAAAATGACTAATACAAAAATTAGAGAATGTAACAATAAATCTAATTATATTGCAGCTAGTCTTTTCTGGAACACTTTAATCCTGAAATGTAAGTAGAAGACTAGCATGAAGCACAACAGAATAACACTGCCAGGTCTGATGTACATATTTTGGTAATATGTGAAGCAGGAGGACAAAGAGAGTCTAACCTGTCAGCAGTCAATATGCAGTACATTTTTAGCAACAGTAAGAATATGTTTGGTGGAGCTGGATGACTCAAAAGACAGGAAATGTAACATGGAACTTTACATCTCCAGGTCACAGGTTCAAATGTAACCAAGGGCAGGATCCACAGTGCAATGAATAATTGTAAAAATTGTAATACAGATGCCACTCACTCTACATTGCTGCTTAAGACACCTTATAAACATACAGGGAAAATAAAGATATTCAAAAGGAGATCCAAAAAGGCTATGACACCAAACAGGCAAGTTCAACCAGCTACCAGAAAAATACCCTTTCCCCCCAGAGAATGAGCACTTCAATTTACAGTTTAACTGAACACTCTCAACCTCTGGATGAGTCTATCTCCAGGGTCAGGCATTCAAACCTGTTTCCTAAGGTGAGGCACCCAACAAGTGAGCCCCTCAAAAAGCAGAGCGAGATTCACTCTTTTTAAAATGTAGACGGAGAAGCGGGTGGTGGTGACTACCAACCTTTTACAAAGTCACCCTCAAAAAAACCCTAATCTATTATAAAGTCACGAAATAAATTGTCTAGGAAGATTACTTCATATTTCTCCTTAGTTCAAGGGAGTTCACACCCACTTCCATTCTTTAGCATGTTCCAACTGCCATACTAAAATCTATACTGAAAAAGGGAAAACACTCTTTCACTGCTGACGAAATTATACCTCTACACAAGAATAGAATAAAAGACAAGAAATGAGAGAAAATGTCTACCAAAAAAGGTGAACATGACTCTACAGACCACTGACTTAGGAAATCTCAATTCCAGTCCATGCTTCTGTTGCTTTTTACACAACTTTGACATGCAACTTTGCATTAAAAAGGATATTCACCAGATACAATAAAGTCTGCTGATACAGGTACTGCTCTGGAAGGTAGAGACATATATGTGTCTCTTCAGAAAGAAAAAAGAATTGCATACAGTTCTTCTGCTTCCTGAACAACTTGGTTTTGCTAGCCTATTATACTTCAGGGGAGGGAGGGAGAAGTACTAACAGTGTGCAACACAACTGCTGCTGCATCTTGAAGGGATCTTGAACCTGTCAGTACCATGACAGTATTCTCTAAAAGTATATTGGAACAGGAGTCCCTGTGGTACAGAGAGGGGAACTTTGTCTTGGTCCCCAGCAGACTTAGGCATGTTCAGTCTTCAGCAGTGTTGAGAAAACAAACCAGCTGAAGTCTGGGTACTTCCAGTGTAAGAAAGAATTTTTAATGACAATTTGGGCCTCAGCTGCTTCATATAGTCTCTCTTGAGGTTGTCAATCCTTTCGCTACCAGTCTAGCCTATCAATTACCAGTGTCTGGAATTGCTAACAGTTGATGGAACATGTGAAATTCATGAGGTGAACATAACTGTATTTGCAAAAAACCTCTATCAGCTGGCACCTCTTCTTCCAAAACAGGGTCTAAGCAGTGAACACAGAAAGAACATACTTTCATCTGGCCAGAAATAAGGCACACTGGCCAACCTAACAATGTTGTTTAAGCTACACTTATTTCAGTATCATCATCCAGTAGGTAGTCCCACCATAAATATGCACATGGTAATTGTATTGTATTTGATAAATTTTCTTACAGCTTTGCTGTTTGAATGAATACTTTAACTACTATGGTGTTTATGTTGTATTAAAATATGGAAGTATAATAAATTAACAGCACCTGTTATACATTAGAAATTCTAGACAGTAGACTGGTTTCAGAAAAAAAAAATAATTCAAAGTAAGGAATATACTTCTAGTTCTCAGTTTTTGCACATGCCAATAACTGAGGGATTAAAATTTCACCAGCAATTACAAATGAGCATTATTAAATTTATACGGATGGCTGATTTGTGAGCTCAGATGCCCAAGTGACATTAGTTGTCCCCTCAAAATACATATCCCACTTTCTTTTGCAGCTATCCACAAATCACTAAACAAGCACAAGAATACAGGAATAAATTTTCAGAAGTTAGTATCCTGCAAAATTTTCCCCATTTTGAAGTCACAGACTTTAGAAGTAGAGAAGTAGATCAGAAACTACATCAACATTGCATAATCCCACAGCAGGTTTTGAATTTTTCTGATAAATACTGAAAGAAATGCAAAGAAAGTTATGTTGTTACTATGTTTCCTACAAGTTTCATCTTAGCCTGCAAATATCATCCTTTTCTCTTTTGAATCTCATGAAGTTTGGATACTCATATTAACCCTATCCTGTTATTTTTCCAGTAAAATCCTGCCAGTGGATTTCTTTCTCTAGTGAATCCGGAAATGTTTCTTAGTAATACTGTTTGATGGTTCTACATGTTATATCTTCCATAGCCATTGGACCATTTTAATTGAATAGAAAATAAACAAAAAAGCTTTTTAATATCTCGGTATGCTACTTTTTCCAACAAATATCTATTTCCTATCTTATAGCAGAAGCAGTGGCCCACCTCTTAATATTAATCACAGTGTTCTTACTCTACAAAAGAATGTATCACTAATAGCAACACAAGGGACTTGAAGGGTTTCTTCTGATTTTATCACTTTCATCATCATTCAAACTTCAAAATAAAGCAATGTGTCTTTTTACATCATATTTTCTAGAACATTAACTCTTCTGCCCCAGGGACTTGCACAGACACCTCAGCCTGATCTCCAACAACTGCAATCAAAACTCCTGACATGTCCTGAGGTTGAATCCATTAAAGTGTAAAGGCTCTGACATTTTGGAGCATTCTCTTATGTTACATTGACAAATGGAGGGGTTTTGTGTTTCATTGGTTAAGAGGGAGTCAGGTTTTAGTTATTTGAACGTGGGGTAACTTCATTCATGGATCAAAAAAAGACCTCTTGGGGCTTCCAAAGTCTTAATTATTTTAGAGCTACAAGGCATGATTTGGTAGAGATTTGGGTAATGGGAAACATATTCTTCTGGGATCACTTCACTTTGGGGAGCTTTCCAGCTGTGAAACAGGCTCTCAAACTTAAAAGCTCTCCAAAGCTCTACCTGGCCCCAGGCCCAAATTTCCCTGTAACAAAAGTTGACTCGTAGAAGAACTAGTGTAATATATGCAACCAAAAAACTGCAACATTAAAGAATTGGTAAGATTTATGATAACACTAAAAGTTGTTGAAGTGTTTTTAAAAGGTCAGCTTTTCACATTTAGAATCAGAAGAATGTTCATTTTTATATAATCACCACATACCTAATTCCACATGCAAAAGTGACAGCTATTTTATTATACAAGGTATATAAGGAGGTTTGCACATGACAGTATTAACTTCTATTAACTTATTAAAATAAAGTGAAGGTTCCATTTGTTATCATTCAGAATGATAAATATCAGGGCTCTTTTTTATGTTAGAATAGGTTTTCTGGAAAACTGCTTATATGGTGAAGGCTCATTTATTAGTTAATGTAAATATAAATAAATAACAAATCCATTGAAATCTCTGGGTGTCTGACATTACTTTGCAAAATTTAAACAAAATCTATCACTTTCAAGGCATATTTATCAACAAAATATATGGAAGACAGGCTACTCTTAAGCCCATTGATAGTAGTTTTACATTGTATGTACATGCAATGGTAGAAAAGAGCTGTCTGCAGTCTGGGACATCTGA
This sequence comes from Athene cunicularia, assembly GCF_003259725.1. NCBI lineage: Eukaryota > Metazoa > Chordata > Aves > Strigiformes > Strigidae > Athene > Athene cunicularia. The sequence goes on along the minus strand of NW_020799095.1, from coordinate 21,835,310 downwards.
ATAGGGTATGATTTTAATTCAGAATTGTTTAAACTGAAAATTTTTCTATTGCTATCAGGATGAAGAACAGTAAGTGGCTTTTGAAAAATCTAAACCCTGGAATTTTGTAGGCTCAAATCTCTTTAAAAGTGCACAGAAAACCTCAGGGGCCAGAACAGACCTTCAGCATAAAGTTCAGTTTGTGCTTCAATATGGTTTCTCATACAGGACAAACTGAAAACGTCTTCTTAATATGAAGAGACTTAAAAACAACTGACAGAATTATGTATGCCATTAAACAAAGCCATTAGGCTTAAGGAAATTACACATGCATGGAAATCACACATAGCAACCACCAAAATTCCCTATCATATCAAAATATCAGAAAAGCAAACCATGAGAAAAAAAAACTTCTGCAAAAGTGCAGGAAAAACTCTTTCAAGTTTATGGGCTCCACTTGAAGTCTGGAGCCCACACATCTCCTGTATCCAAGAAAAAAAGAACTGTAGATCAACAGTCTTTCAGTGTCTCTATGGTCTCTCCTCTAGTCCTCACCTAGAAAAAGTGCAAATCCTGTTCTACTCTGCAATTACGATGTTTTTGAAAAAGGTTTCCTAGGACAATGATTATTAAAGCTTCAATACTATACTATGGGTGACTTTGAATAATACTATTAAGCATGTATTTTCCTTTGAATCTGTCCTGATATCGCTTTTTCCTTAGTTATGTCTCTTCCTTACCTTAAAAATTCTTCACACCTCTGAGAAAGCACTCTAATCGTCTAACTGAACAGTAACACAAATACTGTCACCTCTCTGGTATATCCAGTAATGTTGGGCATCTGGGATATTATCTAGAATAGAAAAATGCAGAGGAGCAGAAGATGGAGACAAGCTCACGCTGGGTCAGTCCAGGTGAAACCTGGTCCGTCCTGAGCCAGAACAAAAAAGATTTCTTTGACCAGATTCCTGCAGAGAACATGGTACTTTTAGACCGTGATACAAGAAGATCAGTGTTTATGGAGGAGACAAGTTTGTTGGTATAGGCCCAAATTTGGATGCGAGCTGTCTCCCTGTGAAAGAATAGGGCACCAGTCCAAATAAAAATTGTTCCTGGAATCAGTAGCATTAAGGAGTGTTACAGGCAGCCATGGAAATGCTGCTCCTCCACACCCCCAGCTCAACCGGATCTGAGACATGGGCAGAGAGATCTCAGATGGTCATGTGTGCAATTCACTGTGCAACCCATGTCTCACTGGGTTTATTAGTTCATGCTCCTTTCTCAGCAAAAAACTGCTAGCCTGCTCTTGAAAAAAAATTTGTAAAGTATCATCATGTTTGTCAAGTGCCAGGACTGAGTCAATAATCCAGGTTGCGGGCATCAAGCTCAGTGTCTTTCTATTTATCTAGGTTGTACATCTACAACCTAGATAAGCTGTCATGGATAACTCAAAGCAAACTAATAATAAATATTCATAATAAAACCAAAATCTCAAACCAGTAATTTCTGGTTGCCTAATAAAATTTTAAGGGCAAGATTATATTCAGAATTTCTTTTCAGAAAGGAGAAAAGTCCAGAACTGACTTGCGAGTCATTGCTAAGTATGGGACAGAGCTCAGGGGGTGGGGGGGTAGGGCATGTTGGCAAGCGCAGCACTTAAAAGTCATCTCATTTTCTTTTTGGGGATTCTCTTTATGTAGTAGGACTGCCTGATGCATATGTGTAGACTGAATGAAATAGACCACACTGAACAAGAAATGCATGTAAAATAATCTAAAAACATTTGTATCTTTGGAATTAATTTACCTGACAAACTGCCAGGTTTCTTTTTGTTCTGTTCATTGCTTAAGATTTTTAAGAAGGAAGTACTTAGAAAAATCCAAAAGTCTGTCTAGCTTAGTATCTGATAGTAGCTGAGCACCCAAAAGCTAATGCCTAGGGAAGAGTGCTAGCACAGGGCAAGCATGCAATGTCTTTTTAGAACACCCTCCCAGCCTCCAGTGACTTCCAATTCACAAACTGAAGGAAAAGATTTATCTGAATGATCATTACATACAATGTCTATTTCTAGAGGCAATGACTCTTAGTACATTAGTACATCAGCTAAATAATCTAAATTCTAAAAATTATCTTTATTCAGTAAAAATTTATGTTAATAGAACAGTTATTTGAGTGGCTGCAACTGCAGTGATCTGAGCATGAAATGTCTGTGCTGCATACACCAACCCACAGGGCATTCTTTATGTCTTCACTTACAGTCTCCTGAAAGGTTCGCTGTCTTCAGGACAGGGAGGTCAGACAAGGAGCCTCAGAGCTGCACAGAGACAACACAGATGCTCCCAATCCCGGGGAGTGTTCACACTGACAACCAAGAGTGGCCCTGAAGCTGCTCTTCACACAGGATGGACTTGCCTATTGCATGGACAAAGGGACTGCAAGGATGTGCTCCATCCTCACCAGAACTTCCATGCCCAAGTCCTATAGGTGAGACTGCACATAAGTAGGTTTTCTACAGCCTGCCACTGAGGCAGCAGCAGAACTGAGGGGTTGAGCCGTCACAGAGCATTTGACCCTCACTGCTCTTCACAGACATAACCACTGCTTGGCCCTAGTCCCACCAATGCATGGAGTTATCCTAAACCCTAGGAGTGGTCCTGTTCTATCTGGGCTTGCTAATGCTTTAAAAAATAATAATTTTAAAAAATCAGCATTATCAGACTATTGGTCATAATACTAACAAGCTCTTCAAATTCTATTTCCCAATGTCTTGCAATGACATGTTTTAGGTATTCCCAAGGACTGGAGCTAGAAAGACAATTCCACAAACTAACAGATTTCACCATTAATTAGACCTGCTGAAAAGTCACTGTTCATGTTGACCTGTCACAGCTTGTGCAAGGGAAGAGCCTCTGCTGCTGCCGGACAATGCTTCTGGCCCTCTGGCAACTGGCAGAGGGTCACCAAAAAAGATCCCAAGGAAAGAGAAAGTGGACAAACTGTCTTTTTTGGTGTGAATAGTTAAACATGTATAACTTTTTAGGCAATGACTTTTTATGGCTACCGAAGGAGCAACTGTGACCGAGTACTCCAAGTTTTCACAAGTTGAACAGGTCTATGCATATTGCACTAGTGTGCCCATGAATTTATTCCTTTTAAAGACAGTAGAATTTAACACACTAATTGTGAGAAGGGAAAAACAACAACAAAACAAACCACTTCAGCAATTAAAAAAATGAAAATAATTCAGAGAGAGGAGACTGCTGTCCCATCCACAGATAACCTATATTTGCCAAAGCTACCCTGACTTGATGTGACATTTTAAAGATACTTATTTCAAACTGTAGGAAAATCACTCCTTGGTTTGAAATTTCAGCTGCTGCAACTTCTTCATACAGAAAAGCCTGAATCTAAAATGCAAAGCTACAACCAGGACCTGATCAAGGTTTCTCCTTTGGCCATGCACATCAGCATCAAACCAGGCCAGCAACAGTGCTACTGGCTTGATATTTGCACAGACAGACTTTATCAGAGAACAGTATCCCTCCCCTTTAAAGACAGTTGCTTTAAATTTTTTCCCGGAGTTTTGTTTCAGTAGTTATAGGAAGGAGACACAAGAATCAGGTTACACCTTCTGAAGGACTTCCTCACATCACAGGCATCCCCAGCAGGAATCATACAGACTCCCTGACACTGCCATGCTGTATGACTGCTTTCCTGCCCCCACTTGAAAGAGCAGCAATTAAATCATTTTACCTGATCCACAACACCTGTTAGAATGTAGTTCTGGGTAAGAAGTCTCCATAATTCAAGTATTTGAAATCAGCTTTGCACCAAGAACATATGGACAGCAAATTACATTATTCTGACAAAATATTTTTTGCACTATTCATCATTCCATACAGCTCTATCTTTCATAAGCACATGCATACAGACTCAAACATCCACAAGGGGCCTGTCCTCCTCCCACGGGTAAGAAAATTTTCATTTAAATCATGTTTATAGGTGTGGTAATACTGAATACTTGCATATCTTGGGCATATGAATGCTGCCAGTATACATGGCCACACGTACCCTTTTTATAGTCAAAACTGCAAATCGTCTTCTGCACTGAAATAAGTCATCACTCATCAGTTACATGTTGTAGTAAAATCTATCTCTGTTCTCTCTCTGGGTAATTACTTCAGAAGAATCTGCAGCAGAGAGCAGCTATGAATCTGAACAACTTGGCTAACGTTTGGTGGATCAAGTTTGGTTTTCATTTAAAGAAATTTTTTTTTTTACTCCATAATTTTATTTAAATAAACATTAAAAGCTTTCAAAAAGATTCAGTTTTTCTAAGTAATCAAAGCTGTGGTTATTTAGGCTCGTTTTTTTACAGGATGGTTACTAACACATTAGCAATGGTTTTCTTTTTTTTTTTTTTTCCCTGCCATTATAATTGGATAGCACTGTCCCAGTCACTACTGTGTGAGTGACCTCTGCCCCAGCAGTCATGGCAGAACAGGCTAGTTGTTGCCCATTTATCATATCAGGACATAATTTCAGCTATCATGATATACTTGCTAAGGTCATGCTGCAAATAGATTTTCCTTTTTCATTTTCCTCTTAGCTGCTCCTACAGGACTTCCCTTTTCTCACCTAGATCTAAGAACTGTAATTACCTAACCTATTCCGATGACTTGAGACAACTGTAGGTCTGCTAACACAAAGAATGATTAAATTTTGTTTTAGGGACAATTTTGGAATTTCAGCGTAACAGATAAAGCATACCAGTGACAACTAAGTCTAAATCATGGGCTCAAATGTGTAAGTGTGCTGAGATGAGACTGTCAAATGAAGAAAAGTGTTCTGTGGCATTATGAAAACAAATGCTTACAGGAACATTATAATAAACAAACAGCAATGTTTTTGTCACAGACCTTTGGAAGTTATTGTGCTTTCATTCCTTCTGATAAGCAAGCTGAGACTTGCAGTCATAAACATGTTCAAATAATAGTGACTTGAATGAGACTTGTAGGATTGGATCCTTCAGGAATTACTCATGTACATAATGTTAATAACGTATGTAAACTTTTGCAGCACCAAAACCTCAGTTTGTACATTACGCACATCACATCATAAATTGTGTTATGCAAGCACTGTTTCCAGTATTTTCACATCTTATTTTCTGTCAGCCTGTTAACATACATTTTTGTTGGTATTTAATACAGACACCACTAAAAAAAAAAAACAAACAAAAAACCCAAACCAAAAAACAGACAGACATTCAATTGCAATGAAGTGTATGCAAGGGCTCCTAGGACTCTGCTGGGCTGCAATTTCCTTGGATCAGTATGGAAAATCTGGCTGGGTTAAAAAAAATTTCATTTGGACTTCAGCCTGAGAAAGTTTGGCAAAATTCCTGGTTTATAGAATTTCTGCTGCCTGCTGCTTGTGTTCCAGGTAGCGCAATACTTCAGAATCTTAAAGACTTCTGCTTTAGTAATTATTTTTACAGACTACTTGATAATGCCAATTAATTGATTCGCATATGATTTAGCTCTTACTGCTTATATTATGTCATTCAAGATTAAGTTCAAAATCAGATGGTAATAGGACTCCTCTAAATATTTTATTTAGCTTACCTTATATATTTAACATGGATAATGTTAAAAAAGAAAACAAAAAATAAAAAAATAAAATAATTACCTGAAAATGTTTGGAACACATGAAAGTCTGCTGCCTTTGCTCAAGGAGACTAGAAAAATATTCAATGTGATACCAAATCTTTATAAAAGTCTGTGTTTCCATTTTGAGTCAATTTTACTTATAAGACTTGACATGACCAAGCTGATATTGTTGAAAATCATATCCAGCATCTTGGCTGCTTAATAATTTATTTTATTTACTATGTGGTTTTCTGTGAGCAACTGGCAAAATCCATAATATAAGTCTTGGTAATAATGCAAAATTGTAATTATCATGACTTTTTTGGGAAAAAAAAAAATAATTAAGCAGTACCTAGCTTCTCCTTTAAGCTTTTTTACTACTATATGATTTCTTGATAAAGAAAGTGTAAAAACAGTAAGAGGGAATGGGCCTCTGTATTTGGTTCTTGCTTTTGGGGGTAACACAGTAAGAATATCAAAACATAATTTGACAACTGGGGTCACAGGGACCATGAAATACTACCTCATGATGATTGGGATAGGAAGAAGGACTAAAACAGAAATAAACCCAATGAACTCCACTTAAATAATGAAGTTTTCTATAAACTTACAGAATTGGTTGTAAGTTTTCAAGGAAAAATTATCTAAGGTGAAAAGGAGTTAACAGTACCTTAAAAAAAAATTAAGAAAGTAAATGTTAAAAAAACTCCCAACACACCAACACAGCAAAACAAAAAACCCCTCCTCATGATGAAAGAATATTAAGATATAAGTTGCCCCAAATCATGAACTTATCCTGATTCCAAACACAAGATGGAATGCACAGGAAATATTTGAAACATACTGTAACAGAAGGTCAAATAAACTATTTATAAACAGATATATATGTATAAAGGAGTCCTCACAAACACATATGTAAAGCATAACATCTAGCATAGTTGTATGAAAAACAAACTGAATATATCCACATTGGATAGGACAGGAGATAGCAAATATGATTCAGGCTTAGTAATTTTTTTAATTCTAAGAACAATTAAATACTCACAGAAAGTCTTTGGAATTGGTTCGAAACACATCTGCCAGGATGTCTGTTAGGAAGTGTTATTGACCCTGTCATGAGGAAGGCAGAAGGACTGGAGGCATTTTTTGCAGTTCTTGCAACCCTACAGTTCAGTGTCCATTTCTATTAAGTCTATCAGTTTTGTGTGGTCTTCTGTGCGCTTCAGAGCCCAAGCCATCTCCTCATTTATCCTGTTTCTATGAACCTGTGGCTCTCCATCATACTCCCCTAAGTACTACATTAAGGGTGGACTAGTCCATCTCCTCAGTATCTGATATCCCTGTTGGTACGGTAGGGAAAGAACTGGGCACAGAATGTGAGGATGTGGTTATACTGCAGTCTGGGGCTGGACAGAATTGCAAGGGGAAAGGAAAACAAGGAGGGAGTTGAGTTTCTGTGTTGTGTATAAGGGTAAAAAGCAAACAAATGCATGTGAAATGCATTCACTGGTGTAGTATCACTGCTCACGAAAGGTCAATGCACAGCGTTCGCTGAACAGTGTTTTCCTTTTTAAATATCTGATCAAAGGTTTCATTAAAAGTTGGATTTCTGCTAGAATAACTATGTCACACTGTTTTAGAATATGTGAAGGTTTTTTAAATTATTATTTTCCTGACGGAAATGCTTGTTGCATTTTGTGAAATGTCATCAATAAATAAAGAGCTTGCCCACAAGCACAAAGGCCATCTGCTACTGAGGAAACTCAAACGTACTAGTTTAAGCATCAAAACAATAAAGCACTGACCATGCCATGTTAGCACGACATTCCACCAAGACAATAAGCCTTGCATTTTTTTGCATTTTGTGTACCTGAGGTTTTACTTAGTTTTAAATCCTTTTAAGAAAAAAAAAAAAAAAAAAAAAAAAACAAAACAATGGAGTTTTAAACAGCTGAGGGTTCTTGGTCTGTGGGGACTCTTCTATTAAAAAGCAAGTAATGAAGGGCCAAAAAACCCCAATGTTTTTTGTAATGTTTCTTATTTTGTTTACTATTTGCCATGCATTTTAGGCGTCCTTGAATCCCTAGGAGTGCAGTTGGCTAAAACATCAATTCATTTCTTGATTAATGAAGAAAACAGTGTGAGGCTAGAGGGCAGTCCCAAAGTTCCTTGTATATCCCTGATCCTACCTTTCATCTGCTGTGCACAGTGGTGGCCCTAATGCATTTTAGCCAAGGAAGACAGCCAAGGCTGAAACTGCCAAGTCTCCCTGTGATAAAGCTACTAAACAGCCTAAACTCTGTCTAGCCCTGGAGCAGCAGGGCCCTGGAAGCCAGGAGAATTTCTTGTCTTGTCTCTCATTCCCTTACTCTGAGCTCTCTGAGGGACATGGAAAGTGTCTCAAGACTATCAGACACATAAAGATTTTGGACAGTAGTCACATAATCATTACTGTCACTATTTCCTAAACCATTTGCAGCTTCACAGCACTCCTATAGTATCTATAACTCCACTTAAGTATGTGCAAACTCACAAAAGTTTCTTTTATATGGCTGTTATGGTTGACTCTAGGAAAAGACTTTCATAATCTAATAACCTGAAGACCCTTCCAGTAACAATATCATAGCTTCTAACTCCATAAGAAAGCTACTTATAAGTAACATACACAATTTGTCTGAAGTACTTTAAATATCTATATTCAACTGTATACCTACCATGAACTTTACTGTAAACATGCTAGTAAATGAAAATTCACATTTTTAGGGTACAATCATATACAATTCTTATTCAAATCAGCAATGCATTTTCTACTATTGTACAATAGCTACATCTGTCCATATTTGCCAGTTGTGCTGTGTTACTGTGCAAATTAGACAATCAATTTCCTAAATAAATGAGGCGCTTTTTCTGAATCAGTCAGTAATTTCAAGCTTCTTTTTGTTTAAGTGTGATCACGGATGGCTGGTCAATATTGAATACCATCACTTTTCACAGAACACAAATTACCATATTGCCAGCAATCTACTAGGAATGAACCATACCATTCTTGACTGCAAACACATAAAACCAAAATGGCAAAGTTTCATGGAAAATTGATATTTAGAGTTCAAATAAAAAGAAGCCTAATGTCCTCTAAATTCAGGTTAGTTCTTCTTTCTTAGTTGTGTGTTGGGAAAAAATAATTATCAGATATTATGCACCAGATTTTGAATTAGATTTAACATTACACATCAAATTTTTCAAATCCTTCTTGCTCAAGAAATCCCTGAGCCAGCCACAGCTTCTACATATACAAAAACCTGTTATGATTTTGGAACTCTTCTAGTCCCTTAAGCCCTTGTGAACTTTTTGTTTTTACAGAACCTTGTGAGAAGTTCCAAGGCCAAAACCACATTTTGTCATCAACCACATCCTTTTGCGCTTTTTTTTTTTTTTTTTTTTTTTTTTTTTTTGTTTTGCCTTCACCACATGACATATTAGCTTCAGTCGATGGTAAGCAGTCTAGTACTTTTTCATTTGTCTTTCCATGCAAACAGTGCATTATATGCTGCATCAATGAAGCAGAGGTCCATCGTGGAAACTGGCAATGCAAAGATGTATAAACTGCATAACCAAATATTTCTCATTGCCACATGAGCTAACACATGTTCCTCAGCTGTGGATTCCCTACAACTTGTTCCTCAGCTGTGGATTCCCTATAACATGAGAGGTTTGTAAAGTGACTTTTCAAGTGGAAAAGTTTGAGAATTTGATGGGGAAACTCTCCCCCACACACACAATGATCTTTAAAATATTAACAATTACAATGCACCAAATACTACAGGGCTTTTAGAATTTACAATAATACTCACATTTTGCATCTCTGAAGACTAGATTCCCCAGTAGACAAATATGCTATTGATATGTTACCACCTCCAGCTGATTTATTCTCATTTCTGTTATTTTTTATGTCCCATTACTAAACCCAAGCATATGGTTCAGTCTGTATGTCTATGCACCTGTCAGCAGATCAGTTACAGCTGATTAAGGGTATATTCAGAGAGTTTCAATATTTCAATATTCTGTTTACTAGGGTGTTTATAAGAAGCAAACCTAATATATTAAGATAAATGCTGAACTTCATTGCTGTCTAAATTCATTATCTTATCTTTGTTGAACATACTGTAGCTGATAGCTATAGCACACAGCAGCTCTTTAAAGAGTAAAGATGAATTTATTTTTTTTTACTGTTATTTTTTAAACACAAAAATGAGATGTGTGTAGGGAAATCCTTTTAAAAATCTAGAAGTATGACTCAAAAATCCCAAATCAATAATGCAATGACATTTTAATACTTAAGAATAGTCCCTCTTGAACAGCTCAAGACAAGATCAATATATTCATAATAGTAAAAATAATGCTGCTGGACAGATGAGCCAGCACTCAGTAGGTATTCAATAAGAAAGGAGTGATGTCTAGCAGATTAGGGATTAGACAGAAGCAGTAACAAGAAAAATCATGAACAATCATGAGATAAAATAACATAGGCAAATTAGTACAGAAATTACTCATTATTAGTTCACTTGGAGATAAAAAGTAAAAGAAAATAGTTGGTGATTTCAGACTCACTTCAAACAAAATTTTCGTTTCTTTTGCAAGACCCTGAACAAATATTTAAATTTTAATGAATATTTCTCAAGGATTTAAATTTTTCAATCATAATATTGGCAAAACAAACCTGTAGTTCCAAACAATATATCAAGTGACATCATAAGTGGCAGCAAATTTTGAACCCATCTCTATTTCTGTATTTTTGATAAACAAAACCAAACTCAAAAGACTTCAGAAGAAAGTCTGAAGGCAAGAAAAAGTATGAATGATGATCTATCTGGTTTATGATGAGACAAAAACTAATTCAATTTTTAATATATTTCCTATAATATATACTGTATACTATAGTATTTGATATACAGCATGTTTGTGCAGGTGTGTTAACTATATATGTTCAATATACACTTTTAAAAAATTTTTATATATATGTTAATATGTAAATATTCATTCAATTTCCAAGTTTATGTCTGTGTTCTCTTACTTTCTCCATTTGTCTCTTTAAAAACATGGAAAAAAAAGTGGAATTTCATGACAGATAACATTCTTCGGTGTTCATTTCAGTAGGGAGTAAATAGCCATGAATGACCTTCTTGTCTTTACCTTTGATTTTTAAAACGTTTCTTGGTGCTTTAACAAATGGTTCACCACACTTCAATTGAAGGGGAAGAAGATGTCAGTGACTTGATGGATGCTTTTTACTATAACTACAAGTAGAAAGAAGACATTTAGCACCATGTATTCTCATGACTTGTTTTGTAATCCTATTGAATAAGTACAGTTGAATTGCTAGAATATATCGCTAAGAATGTTGTTAAATCTTTATGTATGAAATCTCTAAGATTAAATTTTGTGAAAAGACACATAGCATTTTCCCTGAAAAGTTTATAATGAAAAAAATCTGAGAAGATCAGATTTTCCTCCTAAATCTTTATTGGAATTTGCTCTTAGTCTTGGAAACAAGAATGTCTCAAAGTTTTCTGACAACGCTGAGAATACACATTATATTGCAACATTCAAATAACTTCACAATATCAATAACAACAATAGAAAGGTTATTGACAGAAAAAGCTTTCTACAAAGAACTGTCATTAAAGTTGTATGCACTAAATTAAAAAAAAAACAACAGTTTTATAATAGTGACATAAGCTAATGACTACAAGACACATACATTTTGGGAATGGGAAAGAGGGGCTTGATTTGCTGTGGTAGGACCCTCTGGCAGTTGGGAGGCATTTCCTTTATGATAGATCCAAGCTTAATTAATTTTTAATCCACTGTTGGTTCCACATCCTTTTGCAACTAGCATAAACTAATGGGAGATGACAGACAGATTTATATAAGTCACTTGGGGCTGGCTCCAATAAAAGACTGATGCCTTAAATTAGATGCCACTACACCAAACTATACTCAACAGTCCCTCTCAAAGATGTCCATGCAATTTTTTTTCTTTTTGAGCTGAAACAAATTTCAAAGGTACTGATACCAAAAGACACAACGACAGATTAGTTTCAGCTCAAAAAGGAAAAAACAACTTTCTAGAAGGTAACTCAGGAATTTCCAGAAATAAACAAGACACAGGACTTCTGTAAAAGTGATGTGCTATTAGGATAAAAGATTGAGCCTTACAGTATTGTCAAACTAGTACTAGTATGCAAAGTACATAAAAAGAACTGCCAGCATGGCCAAATGCACAAGTGGAAACTGACCCATATTACTTTCCTATACAAGGAGTGTTACGTTCTCTGCTTCATTCCCTGCTTTTCTTACCAAAAAAAAAAATAAAAAAGAAAAAATCATTGCACAGGTTCTTTCTGCACTCTTTGTAACTTGTTTAGTCAGTTCTATCTATGCAAGCCAAGCGCAAACAGGTCTGAATGCTAGCAAATCACAATGGTGACAAAACAGCTGCATGCAGTTCACCAAGAGAGACCATCAGGTACCACCATATGTAAGTAGGACCTAAGATGCTTTCACATTTGCGTTCTGTTCTCAGTTCACAGGACTCATTACAAGTCTGCAACCCAATCTCAATGCACAATTTAAGCTATTCTAACACACAGTCTAGCAGTTTCAAAGAAGGTCCCATTTCCAGAGGTAAAATTACCTATTTTTACTGGTATATTGCCAAAGCAAGATAAGCACATGCTACATACATCTTGGTTTTGCCCTCACCCTTTTACATTCAGGAATACTCCTTCTTCACCACCTTTTGCACTCTAGTGTTTGTGGAAAGCAAAGACATTATCTTATCTTGCCCTTCTGTGCTCTCCACTTTCTCCTTTCAACTCATCTCACAAGCACTATGATTTCACTGTTCATTTCCTGTTGGACTATAAATATTGTCTTTCTCTTGGCATATTTTTCATACTTTTTTGTTTGTTTGTTTCCTTTGCTGGCGTGTTCTACAGCTCCCCACCCTTTTGTATTTGTCTCTTAATTGTGGCTAGCCTAAAAATTATACGGATAAAAAAAGTCATTTCCAAAAAAGTATTTTTCCCCCCCTGAATACCCACTCTCCACTGACCTTCCACTTGTTTTCACCCTTCCAAGCTAGGTTTACTAAAGTTCAGCCAACCCTTCTGTTTCATTCAGTAGATTATTTATTTTTAAGTAATTGCAATGTGGGAGTATTATCATGTCAGTTCTCAGCTAAGTGGTCTAAGTAGAAGCAAATTCATTAATTATTCTACTCTACCTTTTCAGTTTGACAATCTATTTCAATCTTTCCAGCGTGGACATAACCAGCATACTTTTAGATTACAGAAATATTTTCCAAATTCTCCCACATTAACACAGAAATTTGTACTTTCAATATATAGGATGTCCTAACTATTACAGTGTAAAAACTATTATAATTCATTTTTTACTTGGTAAATTAATTTGCTAACCTGAAGTTCTGAATGCCCAATCTATAAAACAAATGGTGGCATAGAGATTTAGAGATAAGTGGGGAAAAATACCATTTGCTCTCCAAAAAATTCTATTTTCCACTTTGATCAGGAAAGCAAAAGGCATAAGACCTTTGTCTCCATGGCCTCACTGTAACTTTAATTCAATGGGATTCCAAGGAATATGGGAAGACTTATTAATCCCCCAAGGCCTGTAAACTGGCTATTTTTCCCTTCTTCAGCCTCTCTTGTAGGCGGGGTTCTTCATTTTCTAAAATCCTCTTAAGAGCTGAGGCAGTGGAATTTTAGACTTCAGATTTAATAAAGGAATTATTTTCCCTTGGGTATGCAGCACTGGGAAGAGGTATAAGAAAAGTTCAAACCCAAAATTAATAGAATATTTTCACATCTTTTTTTACTATTATCAAGTTCAGGCGACTAGAAAACACTAACAGTTAAGTCAATAACACGGCATCAATACAGAAATAAGTGTATTTCAGATACTGAGGTGTATACTAGCTCACTAATGAGATTTTAATTTAAAATGACAATTTACTTCCATACTGCCAAAGGGTATTGAAAAGATTTATTTATATACCTAATGAACCATAATGTAGAGAGTTGTATAGGAGTATATTACTCTGTGGAGCTTCTATGAGTTTCGCATCTCTATTTAATTTTTACTCTAATGAATGGTAATTAATTCTAGTCATTTACTTTGACAGCTTTCTGTCAGGCAGCCAGGTGTAATCTACAGAATACACAGAAAAGCTACAACACTGAGATTCATATCACTCTACATGTAAAACATTAAAGCAGAAAACATTAAAAGCCTATCTGATTTATGATTGAAAAGACAACAATATGGAGTGTTTTTTTCCATGGACTTATGCCTAGATTAAACTGATTTGGACACATAAATGGCAGGGGCTTTATTAGGCAGATCCAAGAAAATGCAATGCTTTAAGAGGCTCAAGTTCAGTGGCCATCATTCTGTGCCTGAAATTAGCTGTACATGTAAAATTGCAAGTACATTTAATTAAAAAAAAAAAAAAAGTAGAAAAATTCTTATTTGGCTCTCTAATTGACTGTTAAGTACTAAGTTTTCAGTATACAATTTTCCATCCTTAATATGTCTTGTACCTATATAAATTATGCCTCAAAAGAACTTGCAAAGCATCTATATACCTTACTGTGACACTTCACCCTGAAGAAGACTCAGTAAATGTATACAGCTGCATTATTTCTGCTTCAGAAAATCTGGTCTAATTTATATGTTCATGGTCCAACTCCCTACTCAAAGCTTCCATCAGATGGCTCCATCAGGGCAGGAAGCTTGAATTTGTCTCAGCAGTGATGTAAAATTTTTCAGTTTGGGAACGCTGATTTAAACACCTCTGCTTGAGGCCACAATTCTAAGCATGAAAGGTCTGTACCCCTGGGCTGTTATCTATAACTTTTTTTCTGTCCTCCCAACATAAATTCAGCCATAGACTCCCTTCCTAGCTGCTAGCTTCCATTTCTAATCTCACACAGAGATTCAAGGGTTTCATTATAACAATGATCTATTTGTTCAAGGGTTTCATTATAACAATGATACTATTTGAATGATTCCCTGGTGACTTCCAGGACAAAGTGTATTGTGTACCTGCTTTCAGGGCTTCTCAGCCACAGCAAAACATTTGCTGCATGGCCGAGGACAGGGCCCTCACAGAGGCCAGAGATCCCTCCTAGCAAATTCTTAATGTATCTTTCGCTGAAAATCTTCTACTAAACCGTAACTGCCTTTTAACATGTAATTCAACAATTCATTTTGGGCAGCCTTGTCAGTACAGTCAACTTTGCAAATTCAACGTAGGTCAGGGTTTCAATAAGTGAAGGATTATAAAAAAGCCTTAAACTGTCTTTTTTTCTCATTGGCTTATAACCGATAATGACCAAGAGTTTACAGATAAGAAAGACAACTGTGAAGTATGCTTGTAGGACATGTCTTAGACCAGCAGCCATCTAAATGTTTCTTTTTGGCTAGCCCTCACACACACACTGGTTCTTGTCTTTCAGGGGCCCTGAAAGTAGCCGATACTGAGAAAGGATTTAAGGGAGACATTAGTAAAAAGGAACATAAGAAATCAGTTCAATGAAATAAAGGAGTAACCAGATAGAATGAACACTTAAACAACCAGGCACCAACTTCCCTGATGAAACAAGAGGTGATGGGAGACTAACTCTGTGCAGTCAGGAGCATGGAGTACAAGAGTAAGCATTTGCATGGAAGATCTGAAGATTAAGACAAGAAGTTTGAACTCACTAGGATTGAAGTTGGTGGAAGTTCAAGAAAAGAGTGGGATGATCACAAGTTATCTGGCAGGCATTATTATGTTGCAGTTCATTCCCTTTGGGGAAAAAAAGAATAATTCAGAATCTCTTTTTGAACTGGATTGGCAACTCTAGTTGTGGGACCACAAGTATGAAGGGCACGTCAAATGAATGATAAGAATGATTTTTTTCCTCTCACATTCTCCCTTCAACCTTCTAAAAAATAAGTCTATCAATACTACAGGAAATTAATACTAATTTATATACACTTTCCAGTTGAAATCATCTGCTGAATATGCATGATTACAAATAAGCTTGTTTTAATACATTACATTTGTAGGGGTAGTTTTCATTATCACACATCTCAGTCCAGATTCACTACAGCTGGTTAGACAGAATCTACCTAAAGATGGAGCAGATAAATATGCTTCATGAGGCAGGGAAGATACTTGTTAGAAATCACTAAAGCAGAAGTGACTATGAGCATTAATGCAACTCCTAAAATAACAAAAAATTATCTCCTTGGGTATTTTACACTCCACTCATGAAATGACTGGGAGTTATCCAGGGTCAGAATCTAGGTTCTACTGACTTTAAGCACCATGTGGTCTCTAAGTTCAGTTAAATTTAGTTTATGTCTGAATTTGGAAATAACGAAGGCTAGGGGAATTTCACTTTCAGAATTTTTGTCAGACTTGGCCCACTTAATCCTTTAATTGGATGTTGAACTTTATGAATGTAAAAACAGAAACTGTACATGTTTCTCATACAGGAACATATGGGAAAAATAATGTGTATAAAATTGATAAAAATCGGGGGACATAACTTTAGAAAATACTTTTAAAGTACAGAAAAGTTTTCACAAAAAGTTTTGTTCTTTTTTTTTCAGTCGAAAATAGAATCCAGAAATATTTAGCTGTATTGTTTTATGCTAACATGGGTGATACAGCTGACAACACCTAATGAGTTTCCCAATATTTATTTCAAAGTACTGCTTTACAGCTTGAAATGAATACCAGTGCTGGCAGGTGTCAAGACTCAATAGCAATTTACTCTCAGAGTAATGATGCAAATTACACACTTGATTTCTACAAAGAAAAGAACAGCAGTAAAATATGTAGTGACAGTACTATGAAGTTTGAAAGTGTGACGGATCGGCTTCCTGATATATCTGGTTTACCCAGCACAACAAAATCTTTGTGACTAGCACTGAATGCAGAGTGTACTTAAATTTAGCTACGGGACTGAACATTGTAATAGCTTAAAAGATCCCTATGTTTATTTCTGTTTCCAGAGTCTAAATATTTTTCTCTGATTCAGCATTTCTGTACATTCTTTTTACTAAATTGAATGCTGAATAGGAAATCTTCCAACACCAGCACAAGTTCACTGACTCCCAAAAAGACACAACAGAAATCAATAAAATAGGCAATTCCTAGTTATTTTATAGCAATGTTGAGAGACCATTAAAGACTTATTTGAGTAAAAAATAGTATAAAAGTTAGAAGATTGCACCAATAATATATTTTTAATATAAAGAATTATTTGTATTTTCATTTGAAAAGTAATTATATAAATACTGGCTCTGAAAAATTAGTAAATATATACAACTTACTTTAAATTTGTAAAAATTGTGCTACTAACCCTAAACAAACCCAGAAAAGACAGAAGGAATAAAATTAAAATCCCATGGCAACTAGGGAAGATCAGTAAGTGAATTCAGACATATAAAAATCTTCTCCACAGACAGAGAGAATTTTCAGCATTTCAGACCATGAAGGTAACTGCCTTGTGTAAAGGCTCAGGTTAGTGGAAAGGAAAATTTAGACTACAATCCAGTAAAGATTTAAAACACATGCTTAGCTTCATGCACCTAAATAGTCCCATTAACGTGAAGTTAAGCATGTGTGCATGTCTTTGTAGGATCATACTCAAGTGATATCCCTTTGATGAATGTTTCTTCCTGTGTTAGCAGGGAACGGTGTTTGATCAGGCCAGCATGGGGTTAAGCGCCCTTTATCTTTCACCTCTCCACTTAGAGGACCCTACTATGTTGGTGGGGGTGAGGATGAGGATGAGAGAAGCAGCGTCCAGCCCTAAAGGTATACAGTTCAAATTCTGGTTATTTTAAGAAGAGAAGCCTCTAACACAGCTGAAAGTGAAGGTCTAACTAAAGGATGTATATCCTGCAAGTTCCTGAGCTGCTTTTAGGTTGCCAACAAATTGCTGATCAAAATGTTTTAGGGTTTGGGGTTTTTTTCATAAATTATATCTAGTGATTAAAATAGAAGTAGCTCTGCTGATTTCCAGAGGAACCTTTTTGTGCTAAGGATATACTGAACATTTTATTTTATGTTCCCTTCCACCTATAAGAGGCCCATTTGTGTATATACCCAGACATTTTTTTTTTTTTTTTCAGTTTGGATCTTAATTGCAACAGCAGTGATTGCAAAATAGATGCATAATGTATCACACTGAACAACTGCGAGCCTAAACTGAGCTCTAATTATACATTCTTGGCTTAAAGTGTCCTCAGGCATTCACTACAACAAGACTAGGACAAACATCTCCAAGAGAGAGATGGGAGAAGTGTGTCACAATAGATAACAAATTTTTTGTGCAGAATAAAACCGAGAACACAGAAAACTGCATTTCCTTCAACACTCTAACTTCCAACTGCTTAGGGCCTTTGATAGTGTAATTCTAGAGGCTCTTTACAAACACAGTAGTCATACCTAATAAATACATTATAATGTGGGCATTTTTGGATGCATTTTCCATTCACTTAAACAAACACAAAGAAAGATTCTGTCATTGGCCTAAGCAGTCAGTAATCTAGCAGTAGGCAGGAATGGATCCTCAAAGTTCCTATTCTCATTTTAGAAGTAGCTAGAGAGGTTGGATTTTCTCCCACATTTTTTATTGAAAATATATCATATTATGCTTCTTCCAAACAGAAGTTTATAACTGCATATAACTGCTGTATTATGGACTGCCCTAGAAAGACACGTAACTTGACTGTATAGGTCACAAGGACGTAACCACACATGCTTCCTAAAATGAAAAAGAATTCAAAACATACGAAGTATATGAGGAGAGAATATAAAAGAGAATTTAACAAAAGGACAAAAGGAACCCACCCTAGATCTTTTGGTAAAGAAAAGCAACTGAGGATTATTAATGGCCACAAATATTCAGTGGCTGTGAAAAATGTTGTCAAAAGCTAAACTGATCCAGAATAGAAACAGACGAGAAAGCTGAGAAGCTCTGTGAAAAAAAAAAATAAAATCTTATTCTTTTTCCCTAAATCCTGTTTTAATATTCCATATATTGTTCTAACAAAAAGGGGATTTGGATGTATTTAAATAAGGAATTGTATTAAAACTAACAACTGACTCATTATACGTCACTTAAGTTGTAGCATCCCTGAATTACAGTTTGTGATGGCTTTGCATATTCCTAACTTCACAGCTAACATGCCTTCCAGTTTTTATTATTACCTCGTTATTCCCATTCTTCCTTTATGATGTTATGGTGACTAAAAAATATGTGACTAGAAAATAGCAGCCTTTCATACTTCAATCCCTTGACTTCCCCTGGGGGAGTGGATTACTGCATCATAATACTGGTATCTGTTAGTTAATGCTGTGGGCTTCACTCAACTTCAAAGCAAAGATATTAAAGGCTCGTTTTCCACTACAAGGCAGGTGTATTTTTATTAGCTCTTTTTCAAAATTGCTATGACTTCACTTGTGGATATCCCGCCAACAGCCATTATTGAAAGCTGGACTATAATTGCTAAGGAACATGCAATGTCTGAAGCACTAAACCAGCGTTACTGCAATCCTCCAACAATTGACTGAAACCAAGTGTTACATCATTAAAGCTGAATTACAACACACCCATGGCGTGTTTTCCATGTGTGCTATTTTAAACAATGGTAGAGAAAAACCTGGCTATAAATTCACAGATCCCCAATTTGTTCAAAATTCATGAACAATGAGGGCTGTCTGACAGGCTCTGTTGGCTCTATTTTAGTCAGAAATGTCACGCACCATAATTAAATGTCTGTTTGGCTTTTACTGGAGATGGAAATGCTAGCTTTAGTTATAAATTTAAACAACCTGTCACAAGGGGAGACTCCACATTTGTATGGTTTAGGAAAGTTTAGCAATTGTAATTGCTCCAGGAAAGACAAATAAACTAATGGAAACTGTTCTATTTCTTAATTGGCTTTGCATTGGAAAAAAATAAGCTAATGTGGTTATGGTATAGCTTTCATCTGGTTTGGACTGAGTTCTTTGCTTTGGTAGATAAAGTTAGTGCACCAGTACTTTCCATTGCTGTTACTTAATTCTCACGCAGAAATTAACTGAAGACTACAGCAATCACATCTTCTAGATGAGAGAAGATGCCATTTACAAGTGGCAACAGAATACCATCAGCCATCCAGAAAAATGTTTAGTTCAATTCAGCGCAGTTCGCCCTGATGTTGTCCAAGTGGAAATATTTTGCCGTCACACTGGTATGCAGAGGCTATTATAGTTTAAGCAAATCCTGCAATTTTTCTACTCAGCTTCAGAAATTTTACAGTGCCCAGATTCCAGTGGAAAATATTTGATCACTCATATGCCTGGATAGAATTTTGTCACCTGGAATAGAAATCAGGGTAAACCTGCCAGCATCCTCATGCAGACAGGCTCTGCAAATATATACTAGGCAAGACCTCTGCCAAATAACTTGCGTCTGGCCAATACCACCTTTCAAATAGTCTATGAATACCAGTTGCCAATAAAGATTCATTATACCATGTATAGGTAAATATTATTTTAGCTTTTGCATCTACAGTTTTAAGCTTACACAGTAGCAATTCATTTGCTCTCCACATATTACCTGTCTGCAAGTTTCTGTGCAGTAGCCAATCACAATATTCACACTTCTCACTAGCACCTTAACAATATTCTTCTTTTACTTAAAATAGATCACTGTCAGATGCAAACATTTCCAAGTTATGTTTTTCACTAACACACAAAGTACGTACTATGGCTATTTTAAATAGTAATATCACATGCAAAACTTCAGATTAGATGTTATAATCATCTAAGTCTTTTCCTGATGCACTGCTTTTAAAGAAGCTGATCGTTTCAGCTAGATTCTATAATCTATTTAAATGTAAGTCCATGAAAATGTTCACATATTAAACTAATGCAAAAATTAACACTATCTCTATATTTCTTGTAGCAAAACTTTAGAGCCATTCCCTCAGCAATGGTAGATCTTCCAGAATAGTCCCAAATCATGTGCTGGGTTACAGTTGTTAAAAAAATAAACTGTTTCAGAAGGGAGTGTTCACCACTTTCACCATAAATGTTTGCTCAGACATCTTCACTCCTTGTTTAGAAAAAGCCCACCAATTCAGATTATCTCACTTCAGCACGTTATTTACTTTTTCAAAATTGCACCAAACTTGCTGTTATGAAACTTCTTAAGCAGTTGTTGCATTGCTTTCATTTTCACTTTAATTTTACCAGTATTTTCACCTATTAGAAGAACTATGTGAGAACACTTCAGTAAATAGCTATTAATGTTTGATTCTTAGAAACATATGACAGCAACACCATTTAGCAATTTTTTTTTCATAACATTTTCCCATTTACCTGATAAATCAGGCTGCTTTCGCTCCTCCATACTTTCCTTCTACTACATTCTTTAACACAACTTCATCACTTTATTTTTCCCTCACCTCTTCCTATCATAAAGACTTCCAGTGTCCTTATGTCTCACTATCACTTCATTTATTTGAAGCTCTCTCCTGAAATCTTTCTTTGTTGTTGCTCATATATTATTTCAGATTTTCTATGGGGTTTGTTCTTTACTCCTTTCTGGAAATGTTTGTAAACATTGAGGTTTATTTTAGAGGGTCCTTTTTCATATGAAGAGAGCTAATAAATGATGTTTTGCCCAGATTAAAGGCAGGGTACACCAGCCAGGATAGCTAATGGCAAAGATTTAATTACTTTTTAGCACCCTGATCTCTGATTCTTCTGGCTATTGATTTGTCACAAGCATTGTTTCTGAATTATCAACACTACTTCAATTTATTCCTGCTTTTGCAGAAGACACTGGTGGCTGAACAATTGCTATATCACAGATGAATCCTCACTCTCTGACAATAGTAAAGGTCTTTTGTAGTATTAGAGCACTCTATTTCAGCATGACTAGGGATCACATTTGGTCACAGTTGCCAGAAAATTTCGTTTTCATGTGCTCAAAAAAAAAATAAATCTCACCATCATGAACTCAGCAAGGATAAATCTATTAATCTGTTGCATATTTTGACATTTTTCTTTAAAAAAAAGATCTTTCCATCATTTTTTCTTTAACTGAAAAGATCTATTGTGTAGATCTTGTATAAATAGTTTATTTTATGTCATTATGTAGGGCTCAGTAGGTACATCAAGTTTTTATGCCATTACGTCCACCAAGTTTTTGTACAAGGTCTGTCCTGGTTCTGCTTTTTTACTCGTCTAGATATTATCACCCTCAGCACAAATTCTACCATCTCTACGCAGATCCCACTATTCTGCAAGTCTTGTTCCCCTCCCCCCAGCCAACTAAACTGCAGCCTTCCCAATATTATTGTGTGTCTGATTGTCATCTTAAATATAATTTATTTATTTTCTGTTTCGAAATAAACTTTGCCTTCTTCTTTCGGTATAATTCTAGATATCATCATCACTGTTTATATATTATCTTTGATTCCCATCTCTCCTGAGACTTCCCCACATCCACATATGCACATTCTTTCCTAACAACATACCTGAGATAATGAGTCTTATTCATTCATGCATCTGGGATTTTCATCCAGGCCCTTGTCTGCTTATATCTCTGATACAGTAATTCTCATCACCAAAACCTTTACACCTCACTGACATGCATCCAGAATGCTAACAAAATAAATATCTTGGGCTGTCCTTTGGCTATGTCATTCCTCTATGTACATTTCCTTTGTCTCCCTTTCAAAAAGTAAGCTAATTTTCAACATTTTAAGGATCTTTTTTGCATATCTCTCTGTTCTCTAATTCTATTAGCCCCCATGATACATATGCTCAATTTTCAGAAATACTTTGTGATTTCTCCTCCAATGGTCCTTATGCTTGTCCATATTCACCTACTCCATTTTATCTCATGTTTACACTGTATGTGCCTGGGAACAGGACTATCATTTTGTTCTGGGACTTGACAGTACCTTGAACAACTGTTAGAATACCTGGATGCCAACTAGTTTGACTTCAGAGTTAGTAAAGGAAACATCTAGTCTTAAGCAGCACATCACAAACAGTGATTGTAGTGATGAAGTATTTTGCTACTTGCAGTCCAGCCTCTCATTAGAGCATTAAAATACTGATTTGCCACTGCAGAGTGAATGGACAGCAAGGGTGCTTCAGGATCTCTTTAATACAGCAAAGGTCAAATACACCCAAATGTTAACAATGAGATCCCTAAAGAGTTAAGTAACAGTTGAAAAGTATTTTTTTCTCCAAATATTTTGATATTTTTAATAGTTTAAAATTTTCACATTTAGAAAGCATTTTTTAAAACCAGACTGTCCAGAAGAATATTTTAGAAATGTTTTTTCTTTGCGTGTAATAACACCTGTAAGGTGAATATAATTGTTTTTGTTAACGGAGGGATTTATTTACATTGATGATTCCAGTTTTTCTCAATTAACAGTGAGAGCAAAACAAAACAGAAAAGCAAGACACTAAACTACCAAATTTCATCTAATAACAAGGCAATCTATCCTTCTGTTCAGCAACATACTTCAAAGTGCATATTCAACCAGAGTTTTTTCAATTTTTTAGCTCCCATTAAAATAAAACAATGAGGTGTTTCATGTAACGCTAAGTGTTATTTTAAAGCTAAGCAGTATGAAAATGCTGGATGAGAATGAGCCCCAGAGATCTGGCATTCCTTGAAAATTACTGTACATGAATAGTTACACATGCATAATTATATAATTACACTTGATGGCAGCAATAGCACATAGAGAAGACTATTAATAGCATGTAAAATCTGCAGAAATCTCATAAAGACGAATATCCTCCACAAGTATGAAAAGGTGGCACTTGGTGCAGAACATATTTTAGTTTTACATTTCAGCATGACAATTACCATGAAAGAAAGGATCAAAGTCAAATGGCACAGCTGGCAGCTTGAGAATAATTTAAGAGGTGTACTGGCAATAGCTTTTTGGTTTCAGTAAGATGGACTGCATTAACCGTAATAGGGAAACGATGGTGGAGAAAACTCATACAACATTCTTGCCTGGCGTTAGTACATTAGTTGAATCTGCCGTTTTGATGACTTCATACAAATTTTAAGGGAGAAAACTTCTGCTAATGAATACGAACAACAGTAATGTCTCCTCCACAGTTTGGAACAAAACAACAATTAGGCTTAAATCACTGATTCAGGAACTCATGACCACTGGTGAAAATAAGATTAGCATGTGCCTATAAAATATCCAACCATGGTTCCTTGACCTTGCCCCAAACTACAAAGAGATAATCTGTCTGCAAGGACATGACTAAATACTTTAGAAATCAGAGCAGCTGGGCTGGAAGGATGTAATATAAGATATGCAGATAATGCTGTATAAACCCAAGGCTCTTCTCTCGTTTCCCACTCTTCCTGCAAAGTTTGAATCTTACAGTATTGCAGGGGTGGGATCAGAGAAGTAACTTCTTGTAATTCATTCCCGTTACAAAGGAAGTAATAAAAGGAGTTTGGGAGAACGTACAGATCCTCCCTACTTTCCATCCTTACCCTCACTCTCCCCCAGAGCATTACAGCTGTGCCCTGTATGGACAGTAGAGGGTTTCTCATGTCTCCCTTGCCCCCACCCCTCACGCTATTTCCCTCCACTCCACTTTTAACCAGGCTAATATTTGAATATGCATACTCTGTCCAGCAAAGAATAATAATAATGTTTTTGATAATACACTTGATAGTCACCAATTTCCACATCCTTTCCCCAAAGAAGACATCCTTGGACTGAAGGCAAAAGTGTGACCTGTCTTAGCTGAGTTTTCCTTCAGACAGACATTCAGAAGAAGACCTACTTTTATTTGGTTTGAAAAGTATTAAGCACAGCTTCAGTTTCTTGCAATTAAGCTAACAATCCTTTCAACCACAGCATTGCAAAGGTGATTTGCATTCTAAAGACTCTAAGCCAAGAGGCAAACATTTGTCCACACATGAACAGTCCTGAAAATCAGAATCTCCGCTGCCAAATCTATTTTGGGTTCTCTGAAATTGCTGGCATATATGCCCAAATATGCACACTCTAACACAGGCAGATTTTACAGTTGTAGTAGGCTTTTGTGTAGAGTTTAATAGTATGGATTATGGCACATTACAAAGCAAAATAAAATCATGAAGATTATGTAATTTGATCTCCACAAAGATCAAAATAAAACAGCAGAGGATGTAAAGTAGTTGGTTGGGCAGATTTTATGTGGACTGTCCAGGAAAAATGGACCAGTTTTGCTTGCATGCTGCTTTCACAGCTATTATTTTTGTTAGTTTTGTAATCTGATGCTTTTGATTTTTATTTGATGCTAATAAATTCTGAAAGCCACAGAGTTTACAAAGCCAAAGAAATAAACCTGGATCCACTAAAGATTCCATTTTCCTCTATCTTAACTCTCTACTAGCCAGGAGTGGAACTATCAGTTTTACCTCACTGGAAGGAGCAGATTTGATTCATCTAGTGGATTGAGACATTTTGTAAGAACTTGGCAGAAATTACTAAACACTTAGAAGGTGATAAATAGCTCAATAAGATACTCAAAAACATCAAGTTAAGATGGCATCAATTTATATAAAAATTAAGGCTATAAAATTATATTTGTTCTATCACTGTTCTTAATCAGAGTAACACTGCATAAATTGACATCACAGTGGGAAATAAAGTTATACAAGAATATACCATGCTATTATTTAAATTTATTTCTTGTTCTTTGATATAATTCATTGATAGCTACGCACGACATATACACATAAAACAGACCTTTTTTTCCCCCACATAGATGAACCCAGCTGTCCTTCAACCAATGAAGGGATTTTCTAAGATCTTCATGGTGCCTCTATTGAGAATTTCTTACTCTAGAATTATCTATCTGTTTCAAGTGAGCTACCTTTGAGTAATGTATAATGACAGAAAAAAAAATCAGGGTGTTAAAAAGCTGATGTGAATCAGGTGCTCATATTCTACCAGTATCAGGGGCTGTGTTAAAACTTGACAGCATTTGCTTTTTTTGAAATATCCAGTTTCCCTCTGCTAATGGAAAGCTTCTTACTTCCAACAGCAACAGCCTCATATAGCCACTCAGACAAAGCTCTTGCTAATCTTTGTCTGCTCTTAGAAGTAGAGATGGGATGATTTTATCAAACAATTTATTTATTGAAATGTATCATGTCAAGATCAATTAATTTACAGCAAGTTGAAGACTACTGATTTTGTTTTAAATGGAGAAGTTTGAATGTTTCCATTTGAGGCAATACTTTCTTCTGGCATTTCACTATTCTTATTTTATAATAAGAATCATAATGTGAAATTAAAATGTATTAGTCCAAGTAGAACGAAGCATTCTAATTGCTCATCTCCAACCTCCCACTTGTTTGTTTTGTCTTACATTTTGCAAAAGAATTGAAAAGACTTCCAGTTCTTGAACCTCAAGTTGTTCTGTAGGTCTTGTATTATTTTGATTTGGTTAGTGAACAAAAAAATAAAGTTTTCCTAGATATCTCTATTACTTGAGTCAACAGGGCAGAGCACATTGAGCAATGGCAGTTTGCGATTCCAGCAGAGTTGTGAGTCTTTACTGACCAATTCAAATATTCAGCACATTGATAGGACAAAATATGTTCACTACTGTGTAGTTACCAACAGAGGGCCATGTGAACAATTCTGTCTGGAGCAAATAAATTTAATCAGAAATCTTGGCCTAGGATGCAAACACAATTGCTAATATTGGTTAGAACTGGTTGGTTTTTTTTTTTTTTTTGAAAATGCCCCATGAGTAATTTTATTTTTGCTTTTTATATTTTAAGTTTTTAAATTAGTTCCTCTGTGTAAGTTCTCATATTAATTCTCTCCATTTCCTTTTAGTATCTTTTATTTTTTCACATATAGGGGGGGGGGAAAAAAAAGCAAAAGTAATTAAAGGGAATAGAAAGAGAAAGGAAGACACAGAGAAAGGAAAGTTAAAAACTGTATCCTTTTAAGAAAAGTCTCAAATATTTTTCAGTGTTTTTTAAAGAAATGCAAAACCATACGGCTTTTTTCTTTTTCCAGCCAGCTGTACATTTTAGACTTCTGTCCAGAAGACATGACAAATTCTAGCTAGTTGTACCCTAATTCTTAACAATTTACGAAGCTCTTCTCAGTTGCTGGTGTCTTGGTAACACATTTTTAGGTGCAGTTTACAAGTCTGACAGTTGAAGTCCTGCTTTTTCCATGTTTTATGGTCTGGTGATGCATTTTAATAAGATTTAGATAACCCCAAAAGCTAATTACCATCCATAAATGTAGTATGGAGGATACATTTGTAATGGATTTGGCTTAGGCCAACACTGTCATTAAAAGTGAAGACAGCCCAACAATCTACTAAAATTAGACTTCTGAATGCATCTCATACTGTGCTAGAATGTATTCAGCTGAAGACAACAGAGAACTTAAAAAAAAATATGTATGCATTAAAAAAAAAGTGAGTTTTCTAAACAAGGAAGCTGTTTAATAGGCTTCACTTGAAAATCAGGAATAAAAAATGACCAGGAATTTAACTAGGATGCTGTCAGCTCCATTTACTGCTTACATAGTGCACAGAAGTGGGGTTGGCCCTTTTACATATGCACAAAGGCAGGTATCTGTCCTACAGTGTTACAATTTAACCAGACTGTTCTCAGACAAAGGAAAGTGGAGATAAGTATTGAGACATGTAGATACAAAACAATGCAGTTAATGGTCAGATTCTGCTTCTTAACATCCTGCTTAACAGCCACTTGTTTCCTATTATCTGACTGTTCTTTGTAGACAATTTACATGAAGTCAACAAGAAGAGAAGCAAATGTATCTAGAGACTTATAGTCATATGCAGATGTGCAATGAATTCAGGTAGTAGCTAAGGACAAAATATAGCAACCTTTTTTCCATAAAATCTGAAGTGTCCAAACTAAAACCAGGCATTTTCAACTATGTATTAGCTTCCAATCAGTAAAATAAACAACCTAGTTCAGGCATTCCATGGGCTTCACATTAAGATAAACCAAACAAATTCTGTCAGTACAGATGTGATCACTCCCAGACTCCATAGGTGGTTGCTGCATTACTTTACCTTAGTTTCAAGTGATAACTAGAGCTTTACATGCACTTTTTTTCCCCCCATAACACCTATTTCCAACGTTTAAACATACAGCATTTTGTGTGTTTGGCAATTGGGAATCAGTCGTTAAAAAACAGCATTTCCTAATCTTCTTTCATCAGGCAAATTTTATTTGGCATTGGAAGAAGAAGGAAATTTTAAAACATTCTTTGTCTTGCATAATACCCAAATATAAAAATAAATATAGCACTGTTGCTTTCTCTACATTACCTGACTCTAAACATCATAGAAAACAGAACTCGTACAAAGGAATGATATAACAAGGTAGTAATAAAGAAAATAAATCACAGCACAGATAATTACTTGATTTTATCTTACTGGTCTATTGCCCACTTTAGACAAAAGGCACTGGCTGGTTAGAATTTAGCATGCGATTGCCCAGATGTCATGAACTAGTTTTCAGTCTCTGTGGTTATTTCAGGTGCTGCTAGTAGAAAAACAGAGGCTTGACTTTTACTATGCTTTTCTTTCTTTGTTGTTCATAAGAAGCTTCTGAAAAAAAGAAACAGTCTGAGTAAAAGATTTTTTTTTTCAATCATCAATTCTAAAATATATTACAGAATATTTTAACTTCTCCTTTCCTAAATACAGGTATTATTTTGGCTTTCCAATGGCCTATGTCACAGCCTGATTCTTTGGGTCATATATAGACATTCTGTTCCAGAAATGCAAAGTTTTCACAGCTGCCATATTCTGCTCGTTGTTACAGAAGTGGGAAGAGACATTTATGGGAAGAAGAATCTTGTACCTCCATTTCCCTTGCAAGACATATAAACTGAGTAAACCTGGACCGCATGTCTTTTTTATATTTGGGTTTTCTCTATTTAAATCTTGTGAGACAAAAATATCCAAAATGCTTTAAATACTAGGCTGGTTCTTTGTGGTCACCTTGTATCTGCCAAACCCAGATTTATTCCACATCAGAAATAGCTAGCGATATTAAAGCTGTCATCTCCTAAAATCTAATGCCTGTCATGTTGAGGATAAAATTCAAACTAAGCCATCTGCCTTCATGGTCTTGGCAACACAGGTACAGCTCTCCTCTCTTTAAGATTAGGACAATTCCCACCCGCCATAGTTTTGGTCACAGACTACCTGCTTTTGAAAAGAATTCTACTAATTTGACGTATCAGGTTGTCCTAATAAACACACACAGGCAGGTGAGCTTGGCTACAGACAGCTACAGGCCACAAAGCGCACACATGCACCAGCTGTGCACGGTGGGGCTGGAAGCCTCCTTGCTCCGGGGTGCCCAGCACAGCTGGGGGACACAGTCTGATGGATGCAGAAAGTATCTTCTGCTTCTCCCCACACCGCATGTGCGGATGGGAAATTTCAGCAAGTAAGCCGTGTCTTTCATTCAGGATGCAGCAACCACTCATCCTACCCTTGCCTTTGACTCAGAGATTGCAGTGTGCTTTACGCTATACCTTTAAATCAACTTTGAATGTAAAAAGCGTAAGAGTGTGAAGTGATCAGTAAGCACTGGCTCTGTCAAGCATAGGAAACACAAGTCTGTTCCAACGGCCTTTGCATCTCTCCTACCGAATGCAAACAGCACGGGGTCTGTGTACGCCTGCCTTTCACTCCAGCGTACACCAGCGCTGCTTGTGTTGTGATGCAGAGGTGCCTCTGTGCTTACACAGATGACTAATCCTGCAAACAAGGCATCTTCTGAGAGCTCCTTCACTGAAAGTACTTTTTTAAACTGTTTAAAGGGAGAAGAAGAAAAAATTACTCCACAGATTAGTTTTCCTAACAGTACTGCCTCTGCAGGAGAAATCCAGGTATGAAACGAATATATGCATTTGTGCATTAGCAAAAAAAAAGTCAGTTAATACTCTAGTACTGGAACTGCAATTACACGTACAGAAACATCTACCCATGTGGAGTATCTTAGTAGTCACCAGGGATTAATATTGGTGAAGCAATTCACTGCTATGGATATTTCCATTATCATCCATGTGTTATTATGATATATAATATAGAAAAGAATGTAGTTTGATGGGGTTTGTAGCATTACTAGCTTTTTAGAAAAATTACGCTTTATGAACCAAACCAGTCTGCAATGCAAATTAGTAACAACATGTGTGAAATGGCACAGTTTCCTTTACACAAAGACACCTTCAGATGTAGAACTGAACATTACTAACTTCATTTCGCATGGTTGTTACCTGTAAAATGCAGATATAAATCAATCACTAACGGCTTTGGGCTAAAAAGGGTCAGAAAATGAACTTTACAACTATCAATGTGAGTGTTGACAGAACAAAACACAAAATTTCAGACCGTATATGTGAATATGTATTTTCTATCTTCAGAGTATCACCTTTGCTTCATCTTTGACTGCATGCTTCTGATTTCTATTAAGCATGACTACCTCCTTGTCTTGTCAAGCAATTAAAGTGACAAAAGTAATAGCAGATGCCTCTTTCACAGTTAAAACTACAGCAAACAGACCATAGCTTGCATTTTATTACAACCACTCTATACAGCCTAATAATTGCAAGGTAATTGAAAAGATCCTGATAATAAACCACCAGTTTACTTTTTTTAGACAAAATAAATATATAACCCAATTCAGGCTTCATTTTAACAACACATTAGATGGTTTCCAACTTGTCTTGATTTTTGTTTTATTTTATGATTGTAAATAAACCCTGGAAAATTCCTTCCCCCATTTTACCACCTGAAACTGCAGCTGTTGGCTGACACTATCAAAGCCTCGCAATTCCGAACTCACGTGCAAATCTCATCAAGTGCAGACACTTCTAATTGATTCCAGAAGTTTTTCTTTTGCTAAGATCAGCGGGCAGAAGAAGAATAATGAGCAGCTTTTAAGCAGAGGGGGAGGGTGTTGAGCTCAGGGAGTGGAGATTTTAAAAGCTCCAGCTTGGCTGCTCTGCCAGAAATGTGGAGCAATTTTACGGTCAATTGGCCAGAGCATCTGGAACTATACATCATAGTCTTTAGTTGATGGTGGTGAAGCCGACTCTCAAACTGGCTAAGTCTAAAATCAGTAATGACTCTGCTGTCACACCTAAGTGGAAACTAACTTAATCTACTGCCAGATTTTACTGTGACTTTTTCTAAGGGACATTATTCCCCTTAGGGCAGTTGTCAAGAATATTAAAAGTCCAGTCCCCGGGATACACTGCATGGTATAGCAGACTTTTCTGAATGAAGCTAACATAGAAAATACAGATTACAACTCGTGTTTGTTTAATTCCATGTGTGTTGACAAGGCTTTTTATCATAAGGTAGTAGAGTTTCCTTCCATCCCCAGCTTCACTTCTAAAATACATTTAAAATAGGCCAGCCAATCTAGTTAGGGCACAGAGACTGCATAAATACTAAGGTCATAAATCACAGCACAGGGCATGGAGCTTTCACCTTAATGGAAACCAAATATGGGATATGCTGCTCTTTAAAATGTGGCACAGATGATCATAATGAGGGACCAAGGAAAAATGCTACAGTGCAGAAAACTATCACTGATGTGGAAATAAGTTCTTATGAGTAAATGTTTGCTTTAAGTCGGTACTCATAAGTCAGTTTTCCAATGCTGGTAAATTACACTAAGAAACAAGTGAGGTAACAGCAAGTCTTTGTACGATGAAAGGAGAAAAAAGTAGCGTGGTAATATATCACATTAAGAGGGACTGCTGTGGAACACAGAATATAGTGAAAATCAGTTCTTTAATAAAGAGATATTCTATATTTTATCCAGACAAATTAGTTGACACACTCATAAGAAATAACAGAATTGCATCAAAGATCAGAGAAGCAGTCCATTTGGTACAGAATATTGTCTCCAGAAGTGTTTGGAACAGCTGCATCTACTAAGTTTAGATACTCTGGAGGAGTAAATAAACAATTTGACCACAACAAAGTTCATTTCCGCTTTCATAGTTAAGGGCCAAATTATACCCTGCAGCACAAGATTTTATATATCTTACAAAGCTGGTTATATTTCTAATGGACTACATGCCCACATAAAACAGAAAACAAGTTATTAATTTTAAATATCACAACCTCTCTTTTTTCCTCTCTTTTCCTCAGTGAAAGTTGTCCTACATTTTTGTCCTTCCTACCTATAAATTAATACATGCCTGCCAGGGCTTTCACAGCCAGGCAGCCCAGGAAATTGCAGTGCAGACAGAGTCTGGGTGAAGAAAATTCAGATACAATACCTTAGCTGAAACAAAGGTAAAAGATAAACAAGCACATCAAGACAGATGTCTGTATTACCTTCCTCACTCCTAGCCCTTTAGTTTAAGAGTCTTTCTCAGTACCAAATTGCAGCCACTATGAGAGCTGGTGAAAATATTTAAGACAAGAGTTCCAACAACATGTCAATGGCTCTCATTTCTACTTGCTCCTCATTAGTACTACTGTCAAATAACAGCCAGTGCTTGACCAAAATCAGCTCATGGAATATGCTGGCCGATGCCAAACCAGAGCAGTTGGATGGAAACACTTTGAAGAGGTGCACCATCATCACAGATTTATTTTTACATATTGTGCCTGCTAAACTGTCACATAACTGAACACCCAAGCAATGTTTTTTGCTACCTCCAGGTGGTTAGGAGACTCCAGGCCCAGTCTGACAGAAAATGATTTGGCTTTATTAACACACATGATGACCACATTACAAAGCCATGAAGTAATCAGCTTAAAGAAAACTAACTAGTATAGCTCGTGGCAGCACACATCCCCAAGCAGAAACACATTAGCTCCTTAGTTCGCTGTCTACAACCAGTTAAATATATCTCTGCCCCATCATCAAGGTTTTCAGTGACCTGCACTCAAGAAACAATTTTCTCAAGATCTGAATAAAAATTTCCTCAAACATCACCACTTCTTTTAAAAACAGGAAAACCCCCCCCAAAAAAAAATACAAACACCAAAACCCCCTGCTTCTTTCACCTAACCATCCATATGAAATACAGGCAGCACAAGGAACAGAAAACACATGCTAAGAAACATGCATAGTTCCAGCTCCCAGAAGGGAAAAAAGGTCACTTTTCTAACTTTGATAACTTCAAATTACTGTCTTGTTTGGGTAAGGAAAGATCCCCTAGACTTCACATACAATAGCAGGGATAACAATATCTTTAAATAATCATTAAAATAACATAGTTTTCTCGTGGAACCAAGGCTGGTAACACAGAACATCAAAGTATCAATAGAACCAGTGCTGTACTTACTAGACTGTGGACACAGTTAACAACCATATTAAGATTGCAGGTTTAGCAAAACCAGAAGTCCTTCCTTCTTACACCCCTCTACTTCCACCTTCCCTGAGCCTCAGCATTAGGAACCTTTCTTAATCCACCGCAAGTTGCATCACTTAGCTGAAGAAGAATCTTTGGCTTCACAAATCAGACCAGCCGGCTAACCCAATTAGCTGGGCAGTGAGGGTAAGAGGCTGGAGCCAGAGGACAGGACTGCTCCTCGTGATGGAATTGCAATCCTTAGCTGCTTTTTTCACACTCACCTGAGCTAATTTAATGGAAAAAATAGAAAGGCTTGCTCCTTGTTTCCTCTGTTGTTCTCTCTCATTGCTCCCCTACTTTTCTCTCACTACTTCTGTATTTTCCTTCTAGCTTTCATCTAGGCGGACTTCTTCCTATGCAGTAGTTCTGATAACTGTCAGACCTTCTTATGAGCCAAATGCAATAATCTGCAGTTTAAATCACCTATTTTTGCTAGTTAGAGTACCCCGCAAATAGTAACTGCAAAGATCTGAAACCTTACCTACTGGTTCTAAAACATTAATGAGAAATATCAACATATGAAACAGTCACAGCAGAAAACCGAACATATAGTCAGGAGTCTCATACTTTTTCACTAATTATCCAACATGCTGTTGGCAAAATCAGTCTTACACTTTGCTGCAATGTGCACCATTAACTTAAGAATGCTGGGACAGAATTATTTGTTCAATTCTAGACACACTGAGAAGTGCTATCACGCCTCTTGCAGTTAATTTTTCTTCATCCCTAAGTAAGTGCCCTGAAAGGCACAATTTATAGACAAAAAAAAAAAAAAAGTAAACAGAAATTCTTTTACATGATATTGTGCATTCATTCCTATTGCTCATGAATATTTTATTACTAAAAAATTGTTTATTTGGTAACATATAAGGATGATGACGCAAGGAGGACATCACTCAAGTGATTACATTACAGATTATGAGTACTAGAAATATAACATTAAACAGATCAAAGTCAGCTAAATCCAGGTGCATGTTAAAAATTGAATATTTACCAGAGGCAAATGAAAAGCTTAAATAGATGTTTTAATTTGCACCTTTCAAAAATGTTAAGTGGATTTGAAAAGTGGAACAGAGCAAAGGAAGTTGAAAAGCAAGCAGATAAAAAACTACTAGTACATACGTAGTAGAAATTTTGAAAATTTCTTACGAGAGAGGTCTGTGTTTATGGGCCTCACAAGATGTTAAAAGTTATCTACACTATTATACTATGAAGGATAGATAACCTGTTTGAATCTTGAACAAAAACAATTTTAAAGACAAATTTTAGACCTAATTTCTGTGAAAAACTTTTATTTATCTATCTATCGATTTTGCTTTCTGGTGTTACTGGTACAAAATGATCAGGTCAATATTGAGCTAAAACAATATTTGAAGACTTTTCAACATGAACTGACAAATCTCTGGCAGTTTCCCTTTGCTCAGAATTTTTTTATCATAAATCCCATTATAACAATATTACCACTCATAAGAACATTCATACCATGAATCCAGAAATTGTATGCCATAAGAGCAAAAGCAGATCATTTATATCAAAATGGGGGATCCTTTGAAGTTCATTATATACATTCACACTACATATAGGAAGAAATTTTTTACAATGAGGGTGGTGAAACACAGGAACAGGTTGCCCAGAGAGGTGGCAGATTCCCCATTCCTGGAAACATTCAAGGTCAGGTCAGACAGGGCTCTGAGCAGCCTGATCTAGTTGAAGATATCCCTGCTCATTGCAGGGGGGTTGGACTAGATGACCTTTGAAGGTCCCTTCCAATAATATTAATAATATATTATTCTATGCTTCTATGATCACAAAAGCTATTAGTATCACAAACTTGTGATATATAATAAAAATATATGTCGGCGTATTGGCATTACTCAGAAGCATTATCTATTCTGGTGTCCCTGAGAGCAAAAGATATTTTTGCCTATTTTTTCAGTATTTTCCAAGAAAAAAAATGTGAGCAAGGTACTCCTGTTTCTTGATAAAAATGGATTACTTAGTACCAAAAAAGGGACTAAAAAAAGAGTACAGAGAAGTATAATATAAAGAATAGAAGGAAAAATACTAGACAGAAGAAAGGATAGGAAAGTACAGTAGGAAAAACTTGAGATGGCAGTTAAAAGTTTGATAGATACATGTAAAGAATAGAGTAAGAACCATTTTATTTTACTATCTTCATGAAAGCTGTATAGTTCCCTACAAATAATAGAATAACCTGATAATTTTATTTCTACTACTTTCTTAGAAAGAGACACTTTTACACGTGTTACATATGTTTACACACACTCCTCAGCAAGGCAAGTACTTTTTTTTTTTTTTTTTAATTCAGAGTGTATATTTTGACATACAATTCTCTGCAAATTCAGTTAGAATACTCAAATAAGTCAAGTCTGAGAGCTGTATCTCAAGGGCTATAGAACTAATTGCCAAATTTTAGAATTCTTTCCTTCAGTAGCCTCTACTATAGTAGGTTACTTAATAAATAATAAAAACATTTTCCAAATGGTATTTAAGCAAGTAAAAATCCTTAAAATATCTTGTGAATTCTGGCACACTCTTATCAAAGGAATTCAAGAACTGTTTGATCTATATACCAAAATTTTGACAATGTAACTAAATGGGAAAAAATCAAACCCATTCTTGATTAGTGGTATTTATCTAGCTTTAAATATTGTCCAATAGTTATGGTTTCCTATCCCAGGTTAAAAAAACCTAACAACAAACAAAAAACCCAACAAAAACAACAACAACAACAACAACAAAGAAAAAAGAAGACCCACAGTAGCATATTTTTCCATTATACTATTGCCTGATCTTTTAGAAAAGCGGGGGAATCAGCACTACTACCAGAAACCTCCAATTAGGAAAGTTCCTATAAATTTAACAGATGTTTCAAGTCAAAGGAACCATTTTGAACTTGGTTTGAGGCTCAATCTCTACTGTTTTATCTCATTTTTTCTGGTTTTAAGCCAAAAGGTAACTTTCTGGTAACAGTTCTACTAGTCCAGCAACCTGTTCATAACCTTGCTGATAACTGTCTTTGCTGGTAACCAGCACTAGGTAGCTTGGGAATGTTATTCAGATCAGAATCATATTAATGATTTAGTGTTATTTTATTCAGATAACATCAAAAGAGCTATTCTGAAATACCACCTGTACTGAAAAAAAGAAAAAGATAGCTCAAAAAGTAAAAGTCACAAACAGGATAAAAATAAGTCCTAGTAACCCAAAAGCAACCATACTTAATCACACCGGAAGTCTATTTAGTCCAGCATCCTACCTTTGTCAAGGGCTAAAAGTCTGTTTCAGAGGTACAGTATAAGTACAGACAAAATATTTGATATTTAAGACTCTTTCAGCCTCCAAGTATTTTCAGATTTGTCCCATGAAAAGGTGAGTTAATCAAGTTCAAATTCAGCAACACATTTTTATTATTGTCTTCAGAGCATATGTCTACTAATAAATTATTTTTGCAATAGATGGTATATATACACTTTCCTGACTTTTTTTCAATGGAAATTGGTATCTCTACAGAAAAACCCAATAATTTTCTTTCAAGTTAATCACAAAAAGTAAGAAATAAACAGATAAGAAATAAATCAATATTCTACTCAAATAGTATAATAAAAAATAAGGAAGCAAAATATATGTTTAGTGTTTCTGCTTTTTCTAAAAAGATAAAAAATTCTAGAGCCATTGGCATAGACATTTCAAAATAAATGTCTTACCTCATAAACATAGCCCAAGTAAGAAAACTGACTCCTTAAGTAGCCAAGTTTGTACACACCTATGAAGACTAAACAGCGGATGATTTCCGAAATTCCTGCTTTGGGCCTAGAAACAGGAATTAATTCAGATTAACATTCAATCTTTTCTTCTTTGTTAATTTCAGTGAAAAAGAGAAGGTAGAAATAGCCTGTGATCTCCTGCACTTATACGAAGTCACCTTTCTTAATCTTATAGTTAAGTTTTCATAGTATACACCTTACATGGACTTACAACACTGAATTGGCTAGGTGCGAGAAGACACATACTCACAAACTACATATGAGTTCTCACAAAGGTAGCTGCATATATAGCTATCCTCTTTTGATCTCAGAAATGACAACAGCAAAATTCTGAAAACTGCTACATGAGTAGTTCAGAATCTTTTCATTTGTCTGTTTCTGTAAATGTTTACTAACGCACATTATTAACTCCCTAAGTTATATACATCTCTGGCATATTCACAATTTCTATTTATCCTGAAATAAATTGTTCAGCCCATACAAATGAAAGGTATTCCTTTCTGAAAACATCGAACAGCAGGTGCAAAGCAGAACTGACACCTCAGTCTCCAAGGAAGCTTCTATTCCACATTTCTGCTCTGGCAGGGCATAGTTTCTTTGTAAAGAAACTGTAGCTGATATTTATTCTTCTGCAGGGTCATGGTGCCTGTATGGACTACTTCCATAGTGTATGGGCTGGTGTATTTAAGATCCAGTTTGATTTCAATCCATACTGGTTGAATTTAGTCTTAAGCCTACACCATCCGTCACATGATTTTGAGTCTACTCCGAGATACACTGTGTGCTTTTCATCACTGTATCTGACACCTACGGCATGCTCCACAGGACTGACAATTCTGTTGTGGTCTGACCTTGAACAGCCTTGGGACAGCCTGTAGGTCTCACTGGCCTGCCAGTGTCCCAGACCCAGAGATGTAGACCCAGCCAACGCAAGCACAGAGGCGTGACAGGAGTAGTCCATCCCATAACTTTTCTGCAAGGGACAACTGATACGGGAACACTCCTGAGTTTAGGTGCTGTTAGTCATGTATTATTTTCTAGTCAACAGATAGCAACATATGTGTCTGAGTGCATCTGTATTTCTTTATCAATATAATTTCTGATACACTTGAGATATCCATATAATGATAAATTATGCATAATAAGAGAAGAAGAAAAAAAAAAAAAAGGTGTATTTGTATCCTACCTGTTCTCCATAAGTAGTCCAAAAGAGGTCAGGGACAGAATGATAAAGCCAATTCTCAGGAGAACAGTTCCCTGTGATAACATCTGTTAAAAAGTAGACAAATAATTCATTTAGAATAATTTTCTGAAGAGAAATTGAGTTTTAACGGAACAGTAGCTTCAACCTCCTCACTCAGTTATGTCAGTGTCTGCTTTTAACGTAATTTGTTACTTTAAATTCTACAACAAAAATATCTGCTCTGGATAGCTCACTTTTCTGGAGTAACCACCTTTATAGGTTTTTCCTGAATGCTGTATTTCCAAAATAATTTTTAAGATATTCATGTGTTTTCCTGAAATTACTTGATTCCCGTATGGCTTTACCCAAGAGAGAACAAATTTATTTCTAGATTAAAATCCCAGCAGCCCTGTTAGTTTTCTTAATTTTGTGTTACCACATCTTTACAATAGTCTTCTATGAATCCCAGTGGCTACCAAAACCAATACATTGATGAGAAAATTAACGTGCCTTCATGACAACTCGACACTTGGTTCCCAATTCAACAAAACTCTTCATACCATTAACTTCAATCAGACATAAACCACTTTTAAACATTAACATGTGTGTTAGTACTTGCATAAATAGCAGCATGAGGATTTATGTCCTTAAAATTTATATCAAAATTATATAAATCAAATGCAAGAAAACAGAAATTATTTTCATTATGAAGTCTGAGATTTTTCTTTTCATTTATTAAATATTTTTCATATTCTACACAGCTGCCTTTGAAAATCAAATATTTTATCAGTTTTCTTGTTCCCTCCCTGACTTCCTTTCAAATATTAGTTTTGAAAAGCCTTTGTTTTTTCATTTAAAAAACAACAAAAAACTCCAAACAAAAATAGTGGATCTGGCTGAGTTATAGGAACCCTTTCTGGCTTCAACAGCAACAAGGTTTATGAACAGTATCTTGCATTTCAAGATTTCAGGCAGTGGAAAAATTAAAATCTATGAATGCTTGCACTGATTTTGATAAATCCTACTCAGTGACAGGCCCACCTTCCTTCAGTGGTGGCCCCTACACTGCAAAGAGATCTAAGGTAACTATCTGTGAGCGTGGGAGGCCACAGGAGGATATTCTCAAGTTTTACAGCTGTGTGAACTTACAGTGCCCATGTTTGCAAAACACATCAAACCACACACTCAGGCTGGACAGGTTTCTGTTGTTTTACTGAAGAATCACAAGCACCTACTCAGATATCCTTAAGAAATTGTTACTGAACAAAGAAAACACAATCCCAGCAATGAGTGAGCTAAACAGAAACTTCACCAGTTTACAAGCCAGAACACACTTCTCACAAATGACGCCTGTCAAGCTACCCTGTTGCAGAGATTTATACCAGGACAGATCAAATTCATTACTGCATTTCCAATCTGTTCCATCCCTCCTTATGATAAATTTACAAAACCTCAGTCTGATGATTGCCACCATCATCTACTTATATGTAGAACTTGAGAAAGGATATTCTTTACACTTTTCTTACATTCTTATCCTGGGCATCTGCTATCAGCTATCACAGGAGACAGGAGATTAGTTAAATATTGAACCCTGGGGGGACTCAGTATAGCAGTTATGTGTGGAGACTCTTGCTTAAGTCAAGGAAGAAGAAAATGCTCTAATGGGCTTATAGTCCTTTATCAACATTTGTATCACTTGGAATACATTTGCAAATTCCAAATACAAGTTTCCAAATTTGTCAATAAAAGGGTCCTCTTTCTGAAAACTTCAGTTTCTATAATCCAAAAATCCCACAGCTATCCTAAATTTAAAAGACTTCACATTGTTAACACGAAGCAATTTGTTTTGAAGTGATGAAATTTTTGGACAGTGTTGTTTTTTTTTTTTATAAAAATCAGGCACAGGCTCTACTTAAGTTTAATAAAGTAAGTAGTTCTTTAACTGCTCATCTAGCCATGGTAAGTTCAACTCCCACTTCAGCTTCCTGTCGAAACTGGCTCATACGAAAATTTCAAGAAGTGAGCAAAGAAAAAAACATGATTTGGCACAGGCATAAGGGAACTCACCCATACATTTTTCAGATATGTTTTTCAATGATTGTTACTTGTCAAAAAAAGGAGTTTGTGAGGGACCTAGGACTGGAATTCATGGTTTTCCTCCTTAGAGACTGTCCTCACTTTTAAATTGGAGAATTACATCTTCTTTGAAACCTAGTTCTTCTGGCCAGGTAAGTCTGATTTTGCTTTTCGCTTCCAGTGCAATGCACTACCTTCTACAGACTGCCCTAAAAACGTTCCCACAGTGGCAGGGCACTATTCTGAGAAAAGGAACATAACGTTTTGTTATCCCCCTTAGGCAGGAAAAGGAACTGAACATCAAATCCAAATTTCAAGCAAGTCATGTAATTGCTACATTACAATATATGGCTAAAATCACACTTTAAGGAACACGTGAACCTGCAATGGTTTTGAGACAACAAATGTTACTATCTGTCTTCAGGAAGGATCCAGCAGCACCTGACATGAATGAATAAGGGTGTCTCCAATTTTAAAAAGCTGCATGATTTCACACTTTTTTGCCCTCCCAGTGTTTCTGAGCTGACTAACATTAGACAACCAGACATGAAGTCCCAGGCATCTGGGTCTTCTTGTGATTCCAGTTTCAGAAAA
This sequence comes from Athene cunicularia, assembly GCF_003259725.1. Taxonomy (NCBI): domain Eukaryota; kingdom Metazoa; phylum Chordata; class Aves; order Strigiformes; family Strigidae; genus Athene; species Athene cunicularia. The sequence continues at coordinate 21,794,520 of NW_020799095.1, read as the reverse complement.
CTGAGGTGCTGATTCATTTTACCTGCCTTTAAGTACCTTTACTGAAGTACCTAAAACCCTGTTATTAACTTAAGCATTCTCTGTAATCAGTGGAGAGAAAGAACTTTCTAAATTATTCTATTTCTTGTCATTAGCTAGACTGCAAATCCAGAGGCTAAATTTGGTCCCTGCACTAAGAGGGGTTTGAGTGGATGATGGAAACACTTCTCCAAAGCAGACACTTCTGGTTCATATTTTAGTGATGTTTTCTCTCTTATATATTTTTTTTCTTTGCTTAAAGATATATTTTAACTGCCGTTTCTAGAGGAGTAGGAAGAAAAGTAAAATTAAAGTTAATATATTTTCAGGAAACAACAACAATTTTTATTATTGTTCTATTATATTGTCCTTGATGGACCTTGAAATAATGATAAGCTTGATATTAGAGACACTGTAATATTATAATTCAGACTGCAGCTTTCTCCTCACGAAGAAAGAGGGTTTGAATATAAAATTTTTGAGTGTGACCCTGCAAACTTCTCTTACACATTTTCTTTAAGATGTGCAAAATTGAAGCCTGGCGTTATTATTTCACTCTCTACATAGATCAAGAACTTAAAAGGAAATTAATAGATTGCAGTTGTTTTAAACATGGATTTCCAGAGGAAAAAAAAAAAAAAAAAAAAATCAAAATACATTCTAATGTATATCAGTAAATCAGAACTGAAGCAACCTTATAATTTAGGAAAATCAAACTATAAACCAGCCTTTATCTTTAAATGGTTAAAATGGTCTATGAGGTTCTTCAGCATAATCTCTACCTGAGCCAGGTATGTTTATATTTTACAGATTCTGTTTTTCAGGCCAATTTCCATTTCTCTGAAGACACTTTCCTCCTTGAACCATAACATTTTCAACACTAGCTGTTCGTAAGACTTCTTATGGTCCAATGCCATCTGTGGCCCAGAACATGAAGGATTGGAGGACTCCAAAGGACAACCTGTATATCACAGTTAACTGCAAACTGGCACTACCATCAGATTCACATAAATGCATGGCACTGTAACGTCCCCGTACAATGTTGCAGCCTTCCACCTCCCAATTCTTCAGCTCTCTGGAGTGGTGAAGGGTGAAACATAAAGCCTTACTGGGAACCATGAAGGTAGAAAGTGTAAGTTACCCTTCACTGTAGATACATGCACCACATTCACATACAGCAAAAAAAGAGTGTTCCCTCATTTGTGCTCCTAGTCAAGGACTACCAAGAAATCTGTGGTGGAATACACCACGATGCCATTTGGGAATAACATTTTTTAGAAAACCAGCAATGTAGCATAAATTTTAGCATTATTAGTTTGCTTTCGTAACTTTTCCTTTTTAGTTCCAGTAGTACAGTTACATGCTGCCTTGATTCTTCTATTTACTTTCAAACATGTTATCACCCTATGAAGTGGATGCTGGCAGCTGAAGCATCCATTTTCTAGGCATTACTCTACCAAAATCAACAAAACAGTCAGTGGGTTATATCACTAAACGAAACATCATATATTAAATCTACACACTGCAAGTTGCAGTATGAAAAGAACGTGCCTTTTACACTTTCGTTACGGCTAGCATCCTAGTTCCACTTAAACATAATATGCATGGATGCATATATACAGTAAATGAGTATTTATACACTGGAGTATTTGTATAAACAGAGAAACCTGTGGGACCACAGCAGGTTCCCCAATTACAAGTCAGTCACAACTTTGTAATGTGGTTATTGGCTGCAATCAAACAGAAAAAAATATTTCTGTTGGATTTTGATTTCACTGAAAGCTTTAAAAATATCTTGCAGCCTTAAAAAAAAAAAAAAAAAGAGGAGTGGGGTTATAGAATTTGGGAAGAAGCTTACATGACTTTGTAATCGACAGAATGCCACAGCATTATTATTTTATAGTTTTTTTAGTAACGAAAAAATAACTAATTTAAATGAAGGAAATGTTTTTCCAAATGTTTATTAGACGAACACTGAAATATTCCAAATTTACTTTATATTTCAAAGAACTCAGATTGTTTTAATCCTTTTGAAGAATAACATAAATGCATTTTCTCTTCCTGATGTGTTCAGTGTTTCAAAAGAACTGCTAGAAACGATGTCAGCATGTTTCATAAGCTAACAGATGCCTTGCTGTCATATATCAGACCTTTTGACATTTAAATGAAGAATGCTAATACAATGCTATGAAATTTGTATTGTTAGATGTCTTTGTATGAATTTATTTTACCTTCGAATTCCTAAAAAATTTGTAAATTCTTAGCAATATTCCATATACAGTATATTCCATATACTAGGTGATGTCCTACTGATGGATGAGTTGTGTTCTCAGCTTTCAAGAGATCTATCTTACCCTTACTACTTTTCCTCTAATTAAAACTGCTCACATATTCATAGCATTAGAGGCACAGTAAATGTTGCAGTATCTATCAACAACAAAGAAGACACTGCAAAATGTGTTTAAGGCACACTTCAATTTGATTTATGTGATACATGCAGTTCTGGAGCTATGAGACTTTTGCTTTGAATGTACTGCAGTTTTACACTCCTAGCACTCTCTCTGGGACTGATCCAAATCCCATTTCTTCAATGAGCTTTGGATCGGATCTAGATGTGCAGAGCTCAGAAGTAATTTTTATTCCCTAAATGTAGTGCAGATCACTATATAGAAAATAAACACTGTATGCTCTCTCCTGTGGAAAATATATATATTTGTTCCTTCTAGTCTTGCTCTTTCTGTAAGTTAAATGTAGGTCATTCAGACTGGAGGTATATGGTTGCTCTTTACAAACAGAGAAATTTAACACTTCTACAGGGCGTGAGACCAAACACTGAGCAACTGTAATCACTTGAGAAATGTAATAGCTGTGTGCTGTGTCTTATGGCTATTATGAAATGGAACTTATACCTAAAAATGAGGAAAACAGTTAGCTTTCTCCATTTATGGAGCTATGCCACAGTTATGACATAATTCATAGCCAGACAGAAAGTTCCAGTTGTATCCATAGACATTTCATAACTCAGTGTAGTGGAAAACTGATATTGAAGAAAGATTTTTGCCAAGAAAAGTTATTCATACACAAGCTTCCTTCTCATGACAGCTTCCCCACTGTACTGCAGAGCGATGCTGGAACTCTGCCTTGGGACCAGCACTTTCTACACCCACGCTGAAGGTTTATGTCCTGAGATGAGGTGCTTCTAGACACTCTCTGTCTTATCCTTACTATCTTATTACCCTACAGTTTTCTGCAGAGAATTTTCTAGTTGTTTTCCTCCAATAAGTTAATAAATGTGGATCTTCAGGACGTTTCCTCCATGATAGCAAGAATTTAATGATCATCTGGGGCTTGGGTGCATTTTTCAACTTTCCTTATTACCTATTCTTAAACAGTTGCAGTTATCGGCAGAGAAAATAATTTGGACCATCCATTTTTCCTTCCAGGACCACAAAAAGGTGAAAAGAGAAATGAATAAAATAGGAAAAAATTCATAAGCAGACTCCTTACTTCTTGCTGCTAAAAGCAATAGCAAAAAAGTAGAAACAAAAAACTAATCAAACAAGAACTCCACAGTGTGATCTCAGTGCAAATACGACTTGCTTCTGCTATGTAGGAATCTAGAAGCATATCTGGAAAATCTTGAAGAGGCTTTTCTCGATATAAGAACATTAGCAATCATGTATACTGTATGTCTTGTATACATTGGAGGTATTTATCCTTATCTTTGGCTCAATTTCCTGTCCTCAGAAATTACTTAGAATAGGCTAAGCCTCAGATGGTTTAGTAATCTCCATATTCCCTGCAGTTGCACTGTGACCCTTTATGGAGGTGAACACAATATGTAGAATAACTTAATATTAATCAGAAGAGTATGCCTGAGGTAGCTTTTATATTATATCAGGAATGATACATAAAATGTTTTTAAAACTTTTCTCAAAAATTGCATCATTCTAATGGTCTGATGTGTTACTCAGAATACATCTAATCAAATACCTGGAAAAAAAAGGGCTGTAGCAGTTAGTATATGCAGAGCTGCCAGAACTGCTGTAAGCCTGCTGCCACGTATCCCAAGAAATAATTACAGACAGAGTCCTTCTCTTGCCCTTCTTGCCCTGGGACTCAAGTCTGAACCAGAAGACCACAATATCAACATTTGGACAAGATTTCTGACAATGGCTCTGACAATTTGAAATGGCTTTGCAATCCTCTGGAATCTTTCAAGGATGACCATGGTCAGATATGCAAAAGACATTTCTAGAAATCTGCCTCTTGACTGGATTCAGACATGTTGGTGATGGGCAAAGGCATCGGGGTGCAGTGAGAGGGGCTGGGGCCCAGTGGCATCCAGTAGACAGGGCCATAGACCCACAAGAAGGGTGCTGCTCTGCACTGTCCATCGAGGTGGACAGGGGACAGTAACCACCACTGGCCAAGGGTTGGAGATCACTGGGTGAGTGTGCTGGGACAAGGCGAGTCCACAGGCGAGCAGAGGCTGAAGAACCCAGGGGGCCCTTGGCACCCTGACAGCAGTTCTATGGCAATGTGGGTGACACAAACACAACAAGACTGCTCTTCAACCAAGGAGATCTTAGAAAGGGTTTAAGAAGGTGGCCAAGGGGCATTTTATCAAACTGATAGACTTTTGGGGTGTTTTGATAACGGTCTTTGGCTGATTTCTGGGAATATTAGATGCGTTAAAATTATGCTTCATAACGAAAAGATTTTACCTTCAGTAAAATAGAGTTGTCAAGGAAGGAAGAATGAAAAGGAAGTTAGAAGGCTGTGAACCCAGGGAAGCAGTTAATATCTCACTTCTTGCAGGTGGAGACGGCCTTGTAGTTCACCTTCAGAGACTTCTAGGTATCCATGGAGGAACCACATTGTGTTACCAGGAAGATCCTGTCAGCCCAAACATGAGGTGGGAAATATGTGCCTCTCCTTGCTCTACTTCTATCAATGCTGTTGTATGTTCCAGACTGGAAGAAGGATTTGCCCTTACGCTCCACCTACTCCAAACTCATGCTGACACCAAGCTTCCCACCATCAAGCACCACAAGACCTTTGCAATCTTCCTTCTAAATTTTAGGCATTATTGGCATCTAACAATGTGACCAACCTTGACATCTTAAAACCTACATAGTTTCAATTCTGAGATATATTTTTCCTCTCATGAGGTCTTAAAAACAGAAGCAGACACATATGTCTTCCATGGAACATTTATTATTTTTAAATTTAATTCCTTAATTTAAGCATATTTATCTGTAAATAATTAATATGGTTAATATTGACTAATAAAAAATACCAAACATATATTTTATATTAGATAGCTATATATTTAGCCATTTATGTTGATTCTTTTTACAGACTCTAGTTACTATTACAATAGTTTAAATAAAATAGTATATGAGTCAGGCTGTAGAGCCTCTACTCAATGCTTTATTATTTAATCATGTTGTGTGTCCTATTATGAAACATCATCTCATGCTAACAGTAAAGAAAGGAAGTACTTACGGTCACAGTACCAAGAAGTTCAGTATACAAGTCCACTATTACGGCAAAATGTACAACTGCATAGCAATTAAAATAAACCGGTACACTTGGATTGAAGGGAACTTCTTTTCCAGTGATCTGTATAAAGCAAAAGAGATAATAGCCTTTGACAGTGACCTGCTCCGGCCTGTTATTCCTTAGTATTCTTTATACTTACAACCACAAAAAAAGATTAAGGGACAGAGATAATTGTACTAAGATAATCTACTATCAAATTTACATGCTACTTAGTGTGAGACAGTGTGTGTGTTTATGTTCACAGCTAAAAGAAAAAAAGAAAATATTGTACTCTATAGAACAGTTTTGAAAATCTCTTTAGGAAATGAATAATGAAAAGAGAAGTAAAAAAATATATTTCTTTCCTTCAAATGAAAAGAAAAAAAAAAAAAAGGAGAGCTAAAACATTAATTTCCTTCAGTTTCTGTTCCCATTTTATCTTCCCCTATGCTTTATGACTGCTAATTTGCTAATTTAAAATAGCATGTGTAGAGTTTTTAACATTGATCCAGTAGCATTAAGAGGTCCAAGTAAATTACACAAAACTGAAAGCCTGTGCATGTTCTATTTACCACTGGGATTTCCTCAGGAAGGCCAAGTCTAGGTTTGCCTGGTCCCCAGCCTGGCCCTTTGAATATGACAGAAAGCTTATTGCAGAATCCAGGTGTGGCCCAAAACGTGCTCCAAATATGAGCCAAGGGACGTAACTGAAAAAAAGAGCAAGTAATTCTTCATTGTTAGTGAAATAAAATTTAATAAAACATTATATTTTATTCATTTTTAGCTCCCAAGTAAATGATTTTTCAAAGTCCATAACGAGAATAAATTAGGAATTGTTGAAGACAGTCAGAGGTTCAGAAAACCTGACGTAAATAGGAAAGAGTCGTATCAAAGTCCTTGGTTTATAGTGAGGATTACACTGACTTCTGGCCTGAGGAAAATCTGTCTCTCTTGTAATCAATCCAGAGTATTTCCTCGTATATTGTATAGATGTATTTATGGTTGTTTTAAACTAGAATTCGGTTACTGGGACCTTGACATGACATACTCTCAATACCTAAATTATTTAGTATCTGACTGGAACGGACATAATTTTGTGGGCTGTGGCCATCCTTCCAGCTTCCAGCCCAGACACCCCTGTAGGTAGAATTTCTCATTCTTTGAGATGCCTCCTTGGGTGAACAGTCATGAAGAGCAAACAGGGACTTCAATGCTTCTCAGTCCCTGAGGTTTTTACAGAGAATTTTTATCCAGCTTAAGTGAATCCTAAACCAATAAATCTAAGCAGCACCACATTAAGCACTTTTTCTTATTTTTTCTTTTCCTTTTTTTTTTTTTTTAAATAAAACCCTTATATTCAACCTGTTCTGGAGGTTTTGTTGAGATCATGATGGCTGCTATCTAATGCTGTCAACACAAATCATTCTGGCATACCTTAAACTGTAAATATGCAGAAGAGATAATAGCAAAGATATTACCCCATGGGTTTATTTATGAAATAACAAGATGTAAAGAAGACAAATAACAGACAAAATATATATTTTTGTGCTTCAGTGCATATTGCTTTGCATATAGCAAAATGGACATCAAGTTGAAGGCCATTACAATATCACCATTGTAATTAGTTGTTAATGTTACTGTATTGTATTTTCATGATGACTACAAGCCCTGCATACGCTCGATGCAGTGAGTAGAAATAATTGTTTTGTAATTAAATAGTGAAGAAATTGTAGATGATTTAACTGACTACGCAGCAATGCAAGGATAGCTTCAATTCTGCTTAAGAGAGGAGTTACTTTTGAATGTGAATGCTGTTGAAGATACCAGTCAGTGATACAAACTATAGCACCTGGAGCATGATGGGATCAAATGAATTCACTGGATGTGTTAAGCCATATACAACTTCTGCATCTTCTGCCTCAAATGTTCCTGATGGAAGAAGAAAAAAAAAAAACAGAACCAACAATCAAATTCAAAAGTATACATATTTTTGCCACACTAACTAAAAATGAGGGAAAACACATTATTTTTACTTACCAAATATCCTGTCCCAGATAATGAGTGTGCCGCCATAATTTTTGTCAATGCAGTAAGGATTTCTACCTATAAAAACCATTTATGAAATCAATAATTGTGTATGTAAGAATACACTCTACTGAATTATGAAGGGAAATCTTCTTCATTAGCACCCATCATTCCTTATATGCCTATATTTTTTTTTTTTCTTACTAGGCTTATTGCTCTCTTTCTACTCAGATTCAAACATACAAATCAAAGGTGTCACACCCAAAATTTCTGGAAACAAAAGGATTCATTTGGAGAGTAAACTCACTTAAAAATATAAATACAAATTAAAAAGCAAACAAAAATCATTTCCCCAGTTTATACCTAAGAAAATATATGCTAAATATATTTATGCACAGTCATTAATAGCTTTCAGCTGTCTCTATCTTCTATGCCATATGTCTGATCCTGCCTTCATTATTGTTAACTTCAGTGTCAGGAAAACTGATCCTTCTATCTGTTTTCTAGGGAATGTATTTGTATATAAGCTGTCCTATCAAAAGTATGAGCAAAGAAACATTGATTACACATCCCCATGTTCATGGAGATTGTATGGAGTGACTGTACCACACTTGATCAGCTCTGGATTGATTCTGTTTAACTCCGATCAGGATTAGAGGATTAGTTTGGATTTACAGCAGAGTAAATAAGAGCAGAGTGTCTCCCTCCAGGATTACCAGTACTTGTACAAATTTTAAGGATTAGACACTTGCAGCACCACAGTCTTTTTAAAAAGTCTACACAGTGCCATAAACACTTTACACATAGAGGATATAATAAATATTAATAACGTCCTCTGTACATATAACTGCATTTGAGTCTGTTTCAAATTATTTTGTTCTTCCATCCCCCTAATACTTTTTTACTTATTATCTCCGCACACTGAATGAGCCAAGGGCATCTATGAAATCCACTTTGATTCCTCAGATACGTTCATGACATTTTTCAGTATGTAATGGAGTTATTAATCCAACTTATATATGCAGTACTGTCTTGAATGCCTCTGAATACTGATAAAAAGTCAATCATCATGCACTTGTGTGAAGTGAGATTTTTCAATAATTCAGACAGCTGAAACCAAATTCCACTAAAATATTTTACAGTTCTTCTAAAAGGTAACCACATCTTTTCACACATTCAGTGCTTGAATTTGAATGCAAAAGCATCTGTTAGTGATTGACAAGTTGATGTTTTAGTAGTCAGGGAAGGATGAGATTTTTTTTTTTTTCCTATCACTCTTCATGTTTACAAATGTTGAATTGTTTTGCTCAAGGTCTTAAAATTATTTCATGTTATTCAGGCTTAATTTCCTCCTAATAAGTAATCTTAAATGCAAAAATTTTAAATTTAACATTAAAAAAAAAAAAAGTTTTTTAAAATACTGTGACATTTCTAGCTGAACAAAGCCTATTTTTGAAGCAATGATCAAAATTAAAATCCTTCTATAAAACTAATTTTACAGTACAACTTGAGTACTTTATTATTATACAAATAGTGAGCATGAGAACATACGCACTGAGGAATAAGAGGTTATACTTTTAGCTTACCATGATGAACTCTGTGATGACTGGGAGTATTAAGAATCCACTCCAGAGGCCCAAGGTTGCTGATAACCTTAAAGTAAGTAATGTTTTAATGAATTTGAAAATACTGTAGAAGGAGGAAGGAAAATAGGGTGGAGAAATGTATTAAGATATTTATCTTAAGGAAAATTGCATAAAAAGACAAGAATGCATTTTTTTTTCCTGAATCATTTTGCTGCATTACTGTTACAAGAATTTAAATGAAAAAAAAAAAAATTTAGTAAAATGCAACTTAAAAATTAAATTTCTTTTTGAGCTAGCAGCACATTTTCTTATTTTTATTATCAATTCATGATTCCCTATAGATCATTTCATTCACATTTTTTTTACCCATATCCATTGGCACTGCTTGGGATGATCCCAGTTATTTGAACACTTTACATCAGCAAATGGCTGGAACTGACCCAGAAACAAATTCTTCTTCCTCCTTCAGTACCTTTAATTGCTTGTTCCTTCTATCAATACTCATTCTAGCCTGGCACATATGCAGTAACACAACAAACCTGATTAGGGAACTGATGCAGGTTAAAACTAATTCTTTTTTTGTTTTTCTGAATTAGTTTAATTGGATGAGTTCCTGAATATGGTTACAAATACACTGTCATGAGTCAGAGACACGAAAAAAAGCAGACTAGAATAAATTCACAGTGGAGCAGCGATCTAAGTCAATGATTTAACGGCAGAGAAAATCCAGCCTTGATCATTTCAGTACCAGACCAAAAATGACTGAAAGTGTTGATTTCCACAAACTGCCTCTTTGTCAGAAAATACTGATGAATTAAGTTTGTATCAGCAGGGTTTATGCTAAATTAGGTACCTTCTGTCTTATGGAGCCAGAGGACAGCCAGCATTAACTTCAAATTTTGTGCTTTGGTTAGTTCAACAGAAGTGTGTAGATACCCAAACAGAGCAACCATTGAATAATCCTAAACACAAAACTATCAGTCACAAATAGATGAAATCACTGGATGACCAAAAAGGATTTATGTTCAAAATATGGTATCTATTCACCATATGTGATTATGACCATAACGTTTTGAAATTAAAAAGGGGGGCGGGGGGGAATCAGCTAAATAAAAATGCTTAGACTTTAACAAGCAAAACCCAGAACTATCACCTTTGTCTTTTACAGAACTTAATTAGTAAATTTAATACTCATACCGCCAAAATGGGCGATCTGTAATATAATAATAGAGATAATGGTGGCAAACAACACATTAAGTAGAAAGGCAGACAATCAATACTCCTAAGAGCATGCCCATCCATCTAAATAACTAAACATACAGGGATTTTTAATCACTTAAGGTTTTACAGAACAAAGTCCTAAAATATGTTAGTTCAATTTCTGTTTAACTCACACTTCTGCAAGTGAAAGTAGATCTGTACTCAAAAACTAAACACAGAACATTCTCTAGATGCATTTAAATTTGTATGAATCAGGCAAGTATCACAATAAAAGGAATAAATACCTTTTGTTCATTTTTGTCTTTAATAACAGCTAAAAGAATTTCTATTTAATAGGTTAAGCAGAGCATTTCTGTAATTAAAGGAGTATAGAAATAAGTAAATTCTTCAGATACCGAGAACTGTAACATTTGGAGCATCTGTCTCAAAATCCTGTACACACTTGACTGGAAAAGCAGAATACTGGGACATTTTGTAACGTTAAACTGGTTTGTTTCATTTTGTTTAACTCGGAAGCCAAGGACAACCTAAGTAGGACCATGTGTATTTCTCGATTCTCCTTCAAAATAAGTTCAAGCCTGAAAAGACCACCTAAAGGTGAGAAACAATTCATCATTCATGCTACCTCCATTTCCCACCTTTCTCAAGCAGAAAATCCCACTGTTTTAAGATATGTGAGAGGTGACCACTAAATTAATTTGAGTCAAATGTCTTGAACTGCAGTCCAGCACCTGAGAGAGCAGTGATTTATCTATTAGATCACACCTAACTTCGATCTACTTGATTGTAATATATTTTTAGCTGTGTTTTAACTTTTTTTTTTTGGTGAAAATAATCCAAATCTGTGTTAGGAGAATAGGGAATCACTAAAGAATAGCAGTGTTGACTTTTAGCCTACGGGTAGATTATAATACAATGTCCTCAGAATGAATGCTTTCAAGTCTTCAATATCCAGCTGATTAAATTAATATTTTAAAATTAAAATTCATCCTTTTGAAAATCCATATAACACATAGGTATACTAAAGTAGAACTTTGTGTCTTGGGGCTCCTTAAGGACCTCAGGAATTTACATAAAATTTTAAATAAATTCTTCTGACTAAGCCTAGATAAAGTATTTTCTTTGGAAAATGAAACCTCTCTCATCCTTTAAAATAGTCTTTCTTTGAGTGATGAGATTTACAAATCTACTGAAATATCTTCTCTGCAGCATCATTAATGATTGATGCCTGAGTCTAGTTCAATTCATTATTCAGCCAAGGTTACCTCCATTGCAAAGACATACTAGCCACATGCTGATGGAAACATCATCTGAGATAACAATTATAACCGCATGACTTTTAAACTCAGAGGTGGTACAGAACTCTCTACCTTACCAAGCAAAAATCCAGCATGCTGAAATTAGCAATCCATAAATCAACACTTTGGCTAAAACACATCAAAAATATTTTTTCACCAGATATTTAAACTGGCATATGGTGCTATTTCTAGAAAATTCCTTTGCTATCAATAAGTTTATTTCTATATATTTAGCACATTTCTAAACCAGAAAAAAACTACGGTCAGTGGAAGACTTTTGGTGTAGAAAATTTTTAAAACATTTTATAAATGTATATTTTATAGATATATCCATATATCATTCCAACAAACAGAAACATACCACCTCTGGAAAGCTGAATTTTGAAGGGTCCTGCAGCACAACAATAACAAAGAACATAATTATTCTGTTGAATTTTTATTTATTCTGCCATTTTACCAGGGGCAAAACTCCTACAAGCAGATCCTTTACTGAAGTAAATTGTCAAAGTTAGGATAGTAAGAGATTCTTTGCCAGGCAAGCTTCTGACCCTGTCATGTCAGGCTGACAGGAACTTACTGTAATGACAGTGAAAGGAAGGAAGTTTGTAGAAATTGACTTGTAACAAAATTTGATGTGGTGTAACAACAGTCCATATTCAAAAGAATGCCTAACAGGCAACAGCAAGGAGAAAGGCAAGTACTCCATCTACCAGCCTACCTTTCTGCTGTCAGGCTACCCTCATTTCTATGTCTTCATTGCATCCCGACATTTTCTTTGGAGAATGACAATTTCAAAGGAGCTCCTAAGTGTTCACGGTAGCAGTAACCAGGTTTATGCTGCAGTTGCAACTAGTCACCAAAGCACCACTAGGTCTCAGTCATTCAAGACAGAAAAACATTGTCAGTTTAGAATAGCTTAGTTTTCAAAATAGCTTTCACATTTCAGAAAAAAAAAAACAAAATTAAAAAATAACAAAATAAGTGTGATAAGAATATCAGAACACCTCAGGTTTTGTGGCTTGTAATCAAGATTTTCATTTAAAACAGAAAAATCTTTCTGCTATATTTTTTGTATGCAGTAGAAAGTTTTGTTTCAGGTCTTTCTACTGGAAACTAGTTTCAAAATTAAAAAAAAAAATAGTAGAAGTGTCATTATTCAATATCCCTTTTGACTGTAGCTCAAGCCCTATTTCATCCTATTGAAAAGAAAATGAGTCTGCTTGTCAATATAAAATATCCTTGTTCTTTATATTATCATCTTGCAGTAATTTTTGGAATACAGAAAAACAGCTACTAATCCCCTAAAAGCTGAAATACCCCAACTGCTTTCCAATGATTACTTTATGTGTATTTTGACCAATATAGCGGGTGTGTGTGTGTGTTACTTCTGTGTTTGTTTCACTGATAAAGACACCTACTGTTCTAAATCAATTCCTGTCTCCAATTTTTCCTCTCTCAATTAACACATCATGTGGACCTCAACTCCCATGCCAGTGACCCACAGATGAACTACAGCGCTCCAGTAAAACTCTTTTCCTGTTTGCTTTGTTTATTCTTTAACATCTATAGCAAAAAAAAAAAAAAAAAAAAAAATTCCCTTGCTAAAAGCCTTACAAATTGACTCAATAACTACCTACAAATCACATAGGTAGGTATCTTACATAAGTTATAAAAGCTTTGTCAGATCTCTCCACAAAACATGTATTGCTCTCCCTTCTTTTTTTTTTTTTTTCCTCTAAACAAACAAGATATTCCCTCTCTGGTACTTGGGTACTGCTAAATAACAATGTGCAATAACTGACAATAATCAAAGCAATTGAAAGAGCAGCTTAATAAAAATAAAGCAGGTTAAAAGCTGCATGCTTAGAAACGGTTTCCATACTTTGCTGAATAAAACATGCTGGAAGTGAAATCTTCATATAGGAGAACTAAATGTGGCTTTTTTTTTTTTTTTTCTATAATGGTAGTTCTTATATAAAGATGTTTCCTTTGTGACAGCAATCCCTAGCCTTAGGAAAAGTACATTATGCAATATCTCTTGTGGCATGTAAGCACCTCCGTTTGCGGTCTCAGAGTTTGTCAGCACCAAGGGAAATCTTTATTGCCTGGTACCTGCACCACTTCAATGTAGTTCTTGTTTAAATAATGAGAAAAAATCGTGACATGAAATCCAAGGGAAACTTTACATCTTGTGTAACAACTCCTCCTGTCACCACTACAACATGAATCTTTACTTAACTCTGTTTCAACATAAATGTTAGGAAGGAATGTCGACTGAGTAGAGAAGGCAATGTTACAGTAAGACCATTTGTATATAAAACGCTCTGGGTTGTTGGCTTTTTTTTCTTTAAGAAAAGCTGTTTGTAGCACAGCATTACTTTCAATATAGCGTTACTGATCTGCAGGACAGGAGAGGCTAAATTCATCCCTGGAGCATCACTTACCAACCCTCTGAACTTAATTTTGAGGTTTCTGTTAGACTAGTTGGTAGTAAAGCACATATTACTATTGATTTGCTCATCAAAACCAAGATAAGATTTTTGTTCCTGGTATATAAATCTGTATTTCAGACAGTCTTATGGGGAAATTTAAAAATAAGACCTTAATTACATTCCCCAGTAGAGCTGCTGTGTTAATTCAGGACAACACACCCATGTATATTTATACAGATGGCCCTGGTGATCAGATTTGCCATGTGAAATCTCTACAGGGAGGCTGAGGAAAGGCAGAACTCCTAGGATATGTGCTCGTTTGCCAGTTTCACACTTTGAAATCCTCGGCAAACCCTGATTTATACACTGCCAACTGTTTTCCTATCTGATTAGGCAGTTTTCTACTCCAGTAAGCATGTAAAATGGATGTAGCCAAATTTCCACACTGAGGAGTGAAAAACCAATATTTATAGTTTAGAAATAAAACAAGCAAGAGGAATCAGGCCTGTTGGGATCATAAAGAGTTTCATAGGGGGTGAATATCTGATAAATCTGTATTGTAGAAATAGGAGGTAAAAGCCTAGTTTTAATGGATAGTCTGGTTTAGGGCATATTTATATAATAAACACACAGACTTAGAAATGTGTTTATAATAAATTATCTAGAAGGCAGGCTGTTGTCACTTTTCATTGTTTTATGTCTCAACCAGGAGGTAAGGTTTGAATCAAACTGGCATCTTCTGTGAATATTTCATTTAACACTTTCAATAAGTTGATGCAATTTTTTTTTTTTTTTTAATCCAATTAAACATGTAGGAAAGATGAGTACATATAGGGAGTTTCAATCAAATTGTCTGCTAAAAATGAGACAAAACCTACACTAACTGGTTGTTTTAATTGTGGCATTACAAATAGCAGAGCATGGAGAAAGTCACTCTTTCAGTCATATATCAATTTAAGCATTTTAAACAAACTGCAGGAGAAAAATTGCTATATAATTTCAGTACTTTTCAGGAGCTTGATAAATACATGCTGGAAACTGCATGGAAAAAAACAGAAATAAATCAGTATGCCAGTCCTGAAGTAGACTAAAATATAGTCAAGTGTTGCTCTTCACCTTCCTCTTTAAATAGATCAGAATATAGTCAGCAGCCTACACTTTATGTAATGTGGTATCCTTTTATTTTTATATTAATTTTATTTGGTAAATGAGTTGTTTAAATTGTTTTCCAGGATGCAGAATGTACTGAAATGTGTTGCATGTGTTTTAAATCTCCAGAGACATAACAGATACAAGTAGCCTAAATAAAACTTTTGAACTATGAATTTTAGTTTTAGGGTTTTTGCAGGCAGATTAGCAGTACTCAGGCCCACTGCTGCTGAAGTAAACATTTCACAGCTGTCTCTTGCAAGAAGAGTCTTTGGTGCAAGGCCCAGAAGCCAACACTCAAACTCAAGGACTTAATTATTAGGATGAAAAGTGAAGTTCCTGTGTATATTCTTGTCCCATCAACTTTTAATTTCTGGCCTCACCAGTGACCCCGCTTCAACAGCGAAAGGGAAGAGTTCCTCTGCCCAGATTGTTGCCCGTCAAATGCAAATCACCGATATAAGCCAATTATTGTGGAGCAACTGCTTTTTGAATGAAAAGATCACAGCTCCTGTGCTGCACACTGAACTCAGAACTACTGGGTGCACAGTACTAATTTGTTCATTTAAATGACTTGCATATTTTTTTAAGTCCCTCTCTATTCTGCAGTTCACTTGAAAGAGAGGCTAGATAAGAATAAAATACGTAACTCACCACGTCAAGGTACTTCTGTGTGGACTCAGATACCTAAAAGCACCAAGGGGCACTTAGCTTTAAAACAGGAGGCTCATTGTGGGGCTACTAAGGTGTGAAGTCGGCACTCCTGATCATCACTGAGGTCCTAGGTGCCACGGAAGGAACTCCAAACCCCATCCCACTGTGTTTTTCTTCATTAAACCGTGTTCAAGTGCAACCTACATAGCAGGACAGGAACAGTGTGTTCTCTTATGAATGCTCTATTTTCTCTCTCCTTTGTTATTATTTTTATTTAAAACAAAAGCAGAGTTATACACTTCATATATCTAGAAAGATAATAATTTTCTCCCCTCGTGAGGGAAGTGGAACACATTTTGCAGCTATTGCTAGTATTTCTGCTTAGTGATAACGTTGTTAGCTTTGCTCTTCTTCACACTCTGGCAAGCGCGATGATGACAAGACTTTCATTCTGCAGGTTGCTCAGAAAATCTAGTAAGCCATTTTGGCAGACAGCCTGGATTGAAGCAATGAGATCTCTGTTTATTGGAATCATGTTTGAGTTTTATTGTCTATATCATATATATATCCTATTTGGACCTACAATGGCACTTTCTGCATTAAAGAAAGTATTTTTATCTCCCTGGTATTTATTGATTTATTTGTTCTCCTCCTCTCCACAGTAAATGCTCGAGTTGAGAGTTTGCAGCAGGCGAACAATGAAGTTCTGAATGATAAAAGCATTGGCTACCAGGAATGGGACCAGAACTTTCTTTTGTAAACCAAAATGTTGGTCTTTATGCAAATCAGCTGTTAGTTCATTCCCCACTGGAGTTAGAATAATTTCTTGGACCTTTGTAACTGAGAAAATCCAGCTTTTATAAGGCAGTAGGCTGGCAAACAACATGATCTGTTTCTAGAAATTCTACTTAAATCTGCACCACTGAGAGTTGTTGGACACAATCTTGAACATCAGACTAGAAGAATGGCTGTAATCACCCCTAAATTACAGTAATCTTTTTGATGACTTTTATCAAAAGTCTTGTGAATGGTAAATTTTTGATCGCTAATCCTACATGACTAGGATAGATGTGTGTGCTTCTAGTTTGGAAGGGCACATCAGACAGACCCATGTCTATTTTTGGTTATAGTGGCTGAAGAAAATAAGTTTGTTCTTTCATTAAATGAACTAATGTATTAGAATACACAAAATGAAATGTTTTGTTGGCATATGCTATTTGAATTAAAAATTGAGTTTCCAGCATCAAATTCAAGACAGACTGCAATTTCACAATTACACTCAATACACTGGATTATTACCAATTTTATCTCTTACTGGTGACACTCTTTATTAAAAAACCAAAACCAAACAACCAAACCAAACCACATTTCTCATCTAAGCCAGGAAATCAAATCAGTCCACCGTACTCTGGTTCCACCAGGATCCATTCAGTACCACTTATATACCAACATTTTGCCAAAACTTCCACATGTTAAATTTGACTCATTACTTCATGACCTTACAGGAACTATTCAAAGTACTTTAAATTAAACATAAATATATGTCTCTGTAAACAAGGCCTCTTTTTTTTTTTTTTTTTTTTTTTTTTTTTTGCAAACTATTGAAGATTTTAGTGCATTACTGAAAATCTTTTCCCATCTCCTGAAAACAATCACAAAAACAGAACTATCTTCTTCCCACTGCAAATTCTCAAAAGCATTATAGTAAAAAAAAAATTTGTTAAAATGGTTTTTAAATTCAAAGTCTCATTTTTGGATCAAATTTAACTTTCAGTTTTAAGATACAGATTACTAAATTGCTTCTAAATTACCAAACTATTGAAAGTACTTTAAATAAACATTGTTACACTTGTTTACTCCTGCATTTCTTTCTTATTTAAATAAGACCACACACAATGTGGAAAAGGTAGGTCCAATAAAATGGAAAAATTAAATTTGCAAGAAAATAGAGGACCAATCTCAATTGTTAGAGCCTGGGAATAATTAACAACTGTATATTTTATTTATTTTCTCAGGATGTCACTTATTTGTCACATTGTCCTAAAGATTTTATGATTCTTTTAAACACCATCCAGAAGACCTTTCTCTCAAACAGCTTCTGCTTAAGAAGACATGCATGTCCTATAGAGTTTCAATCACACTACTTAAAAGAAATATGTACATTTTTATGTATTTTACTTAACTTTACTTGGTTCTTCAATTTGCTTATTTAATTTCCTTATTGACCCTAAGCTCACATTTGGAAAAACAAAACCAAAGCAAAGAAGATTTTTTTTCTGAATCTACCCATCTTCCTAGGTAAGAGCTGATTGATGTAAGGACTTCAAGATTAGGCCACAACAGCTCACCTACACGCAGGGAGCCCAGATGGGCTGTGCATGACTTCGTGCCAGGAATAGAATTCCTTTTCATGAAAGTATCAAGCCTTGACAATTTCTCTCTCTTTCGAAGTTTTTCATTACAGAAAATTGAGCAGAAGGCAAAGCCAAAGAAAGTAATAGACAGAAACTTAGACCAGTACACACTGCACATAAGTGCAAAATATTTTTTGACAAATACAATATAATCCACCATATATTTCAGTTTTACTGAATTGGTGTCTTCTGACAAAAACAAATGTATTTTGGCCTATATCTGCAGTAATTTCATGTCTCTCTCTCTAGCCTGTGTGAGGTGTTGCCAAAATTTTTTCCCATTCTTCACCTGTTTTCACACACGTTACTCCTGGTAAAGAATGGTGGCTCACCTTTTTCTGCTCCCAGAGTTTGATGAGGTAGAAAAACTTAAACAAGGGAAAAAGAGATGCCTTAAGAAACCTGACTTCTGTGAGTATGGTAAAGGGCAGATTACAGTCTTTCCTTAAATTAGAAAATTAAACAGAAACTAATGCATGTCAAAGATCAAACAGGCAAGGAATAATCTGCTGTTGCAATTACTACCATCAGGGATTGATTCAGTTGATACTTTCCAAATACAATTTGACATCTCATAAAAATTACAGCTAAACCAACAGAAACTAATTTCTGTTTTTCACAGGTGTCTATCAGGTT
This sequence comes from Athene cunicularia, assembly GCF_003259725.1. Lineage (NCBI taxonomy): Eukaryota > Metazoa > Chordata > Aves > Strigiformes > Strigidae > Athene > Athene cunicularia. The sequence goes on along the minus strand of NW_020799095.1, from coordinate 21,775,540 downwards.
ATAAACACACCTAACTTATTGGTTGTAATAAATGCATAACGGAAGGATATAGTTTAATATGAGCCATAGGCCTTCTGAATCACCTGTGAAAATAAACTGAAATGGAGTATTTCTGTCTGTCAGTAACAGTCCTGAAACATTCTGTGGCTTTTGAAAAATTAGATTTTTAGTGCTCTTTGACCAAAGTAACTTTTTTACCTCCCCCATGATCTAGATGAGAATGGTCTAGTCATTTCTCCCAGATCATTTAAGAGCAGATCTACTGACTCATTCCATTGACCTAAGTGCTCTTGGATAGAGCAAAACATCGTTTTCCTTCGATTTATTGAGATCCTATCTTCATTCACTGTTACAGGAAAGTGTTTTCTTCAGCGTGTTTTTTTTGTTGTTTGTGCTGTTGTGGGGGTTTTTTTGTTAGGTTTTTGGGGTTTTTTTACATTTTTCTTTTAAATAATTTATTATGAGTTTATTTCAATACCATAGTGCTATTCAGAGATTAAAAAAATAATCTTTGGAAAATTTAAAATAATTTTATATTGCTATGTATACAGTGCAACAGTGCACAGAAACAGTGGAAAAAAGTGAACTTCAGACAGCAAAAATTCTTATAATGGGAGAATATAAATACAAATACGTAACTTAAGTCATAACATCATATTTTCAGTGCAGCACACCCAACCTTTTTTTATTAATTATAGAAATGCCTTTCCTGTACCAATAGCCCATTCTGAATTTAATAATAATAAAAGATCTCTAGCACCAGAAGAATGGTATAATATAATCTTCATATAAGATTTATGGTGCTTAAAATGTTGTACTATTTTATATAAAAGGCCAAAAGCTAATACATACCAAAGACACAGGAAATAAAGAAGTCTAACTGAGATAGAACAAGTGGGTACTTTTGATCTTTATGATTTGGTACATTGTCTTCACAGGAAAATATGAGCTACTTGAGTTAAAAAAAAAAAAATAAAAATAGACCATGTCTGACCTGGTAGGAAAGCTGGACAAAAACTGACATAAATATTGAAGAAGGTCAAAGTTATAACACAGGAAACTTCTGTTAGTATTGTTTGAAACAATGTTGGACACATTCAAAATTAAAGTATATATGTTAAAAGCTTTTGCTCTAGGCTGAAACACGACATAGAAAGTTTCAGCACAGCATGATCATTCTCTTCCAATTACCGAATTTAAATTAAATTATTCTCAAAACATCTTCCCTCAGAAACTTTCATATACTTTTGCTCTTTCCTATTACTTAAATATCACATTTTTTCCGTTATAAACCAATAAATTGTGCATATCCTTTATTAAGGTTTTCAGCACTCTGAAAGGAAAAATGCCTCTTAAAGAGATATTTTCCTGTATCTTACTCGATTTTCTTTTTCTGAAGGAGAAAGATGTGTAATCAAAAGTTGTGAAGTTACAATTTTCAAACATACTTAACTAGTCAATATGGGGCCAAATCTTGTCTAAGGAAACACTGATACTGAATAAAAGCAATATAAATCTGAGGACAAACAACTTTTCATATCCAACGCTCTTGCAGTTTAGAATTAAACTATTACATCTTGCACTGGCGGACTATGAATAATGAAGCATATCTCCACGAGACCTTTAATGACTTGTACTGCCACTCCGTAACAGCGCTCACCACGGGTTCCCAGAGGACACCAGAGCTGCTGGGGAATGATGAATCTCAGCTCTCAGAACAAGGGCTAGCAGCAGTCACTGAGACAGGATGCTGTTTCCTATATAATCCCAGGCCTGCAGCCCCAGACAAACTTCACATATTGGGAAACTTCTGGAAACTGAGACTTAAGAAAAAGGATTTTTGTTTTACTATTATCTGTGTAAGATCATTAGAACTGTTAAAATTCAGGAAAAGGACAGTTAGTGAAAAAAAAACCCACAAAAAAACAAAAAAACAACAGATTAAAGATGCTACAGCTTTAAACAGTTAAATTGTAATAGTTGTTGCAAAAAACCCCAGTATAATGGTGAAGCATTTCACCAAAAATATTGGCTAATATAAACCTGTTTGGCTGCAATAGCTGCTACTATTTCCCTTCCTTTCCTTTCTTGTTTCTTTTATGCCCTTGAGAGCAGGAAATATGCTAATATATGGTGTAGCCCTATTTTAATTTTGACCTTAAAGCATGACTTCAACATATTTCAACTGATTTCAGCTGCGCTACAAAATCAAAAATATCAACATTAAGAATTACTTCCCTTGTAAACAAAGACCTATGATTGGATCAACTGGATCAGTAAAAATCCACTGTTTTTCTACTGGCACAATAATCTAATAATAAGAGGTGCTTATCTTTTCCTTGAGACTGAAATTCATTCTTGTTTAGACTAGTGTCTAAACTTGGCACATTGCACATATGCTATGGAAATTCCTTTTAAGCCCTATGAAGGATTTAGCGCTTTAGAGGGACATAGGCAATTCATAAGCCTCTGAAATTCACTTTAGAAACTTTAGACACACACTGTGGCACCAGTGCTGAGACTCATTGAGTTACTGCTACACAGCAGAATGTCAGTAACCTCTCAGCCATGGAAGAAATTACTTAAGACAGCAGAGAAGATGTAGATAAGTCATATTGTATTTTTCATAGTGGCAAAACACAATAAAGCCAGTTTGAGGAACCTAAGGCATGGTCAACAAAACTTTGCTACCATGTGATTCAGAGTATTCACTTAGTATAATTTCAAAGTGTTCAAATTTGTTCAAAACATTTTAACAAGCTTAATTGTGTATTGCTTGAGTTTACGCCAGTTCTGGTGATGTGCATGACATTTTATTGTAAGCCTTCCCTATTCAGAATGGTGGTGTTACAGAGCATCAGACATGTATTAATGATTTTAGAAATGTGCCCAATACAAGTGAAATTTCAACAACAGAAGTTTGTTACTGAGGTTATTGGGTCACTGTAAGCAGCTTTTTTCCTCTTTTTCTTTTTAGGAAACACACAGAAAAGAGAAAATGAAAACTGTAATTTAAGCAACAGAGTTACCTGAACTAGCAGATAAAGAAAATAAAACTACCTTCCACAACAACTGTCCTATAGATCACATAATGAAACTATAGAGGGGAAAAAGGCATCTGTATAGCTAGAATAATCAAAGGAGTTAAGTGATGTAGAGGTAATTAGCCCCAGCCCACTAGGGGCTACTGAGAAATATGTTACTGACATATAACATAGTATACCTTTAAACACTTCTACTGTAGTGTGAGGGAGAGGGCAGGAGGCTGTTCAACTATCTGAGGAAGTGTGGCAAACTACTTACTAATCACAATGGATTATTAACTGTGTATGTATGTAAACTAGATGTGGTCTATGTACGCACAAAATGTAAATAAATAGGTGCAGTCATAAACAAATAGCTATCAGATAATCAAAGAGCATTTTTCATCTGAGAATTACTTGCACTAAGAAGGAAACAATATTTGACCTCAGTTGCAACTCTAAATGATCTTTAAGAAGCACTAGGTTTTGGATATTTTTCTCTAAAATATTTATCTTTGAAATTAAATCAGTTTCAGGATCTGCCAGAAATGTTTAATAAGCTGCAAGATAGGAAAATATAGTATTAAAATAGCAAAAAGTTTTGATTCCTTACAGTTACTTTTTTTTTTTAGATCTAATTGGGACCAACTGGCCTCATTGCTTCTTATAAACTTAGCAATATATATTCAGAAAAAGGAATAAAAATGAACAGATGTTTCTCCTTAAAGAAGTCAGACAAAGATTTTTCTTACACAATAAATCAGCTGCTAGTGGATTTCCAGGACACTGCTCCAGGCTAACTGTTTAGGTATGGCTTAAAAACCTGGTTTACCTCTGTATGTATCCAAAACTGGTAAAGTAGATTAAACTGTAGATGAACAGCAAACACTGAAGGGGGAATGAAGAGAGCCATGGGCAAGTTGAAAATCTGAAAAATGAGAAAGAAAATATACATTATATATATAATTCAAAACTTGTGATGATATAACAAAGTACTATCTCAGGAGTTCAAAGCACTGCTCAAGATAACTACTACTTCTAATACCTCCATAATGTAGACATTACACAGAATAGATACTGATTATTACATTACTACTAAATGTGCTATAACAAATGACATATAAATTGATGAAAACGTAATTTCCCAAAAGTCATACTGAGCAAGTAAAAAAAATCAAGAAAAGAACTCGGAAGTCCTGAGGCTAGATGTTTATTCTGTGTACTATACAGAGCAGGCAGCAACATATCCTTGACATGAAGTGTCCACTTATAGGGGAGAATTATCACAGAGTAAACAAGGTGTGAATATATAATACAATAGATTTTCCACCAGAATTCCCTATGTGAGCACCATAAGGGCAAGGCAGCTTACTTGGCTTTCAGAGTTAATTACAAATTCTCACCCTAACTTCCTCATGGCATCTCCCTTGAAGGCAAGATACATTGCTGAGTTCTAAAGACGTGCTAGCATGAAAACAGTTTCAGAAAATTGCTTACTTAGGAAAGCAGTGGTATCTTACAGACAGAGTAAAGTCCCAGGAATTCCACAATTATTTGCTTAACTGGCTGAGCAATAGAATAAGAATTCCAAGACCTGCATTGTGTTAGAAGTCAGACTTTTCTTCAGAAAAGGTTGTTGGTTTTTTGTTTTGTTTTCCTTCAATTGTAAAACAAAAAAAGAAAGAAAAATCTATTTGGAAGGTGAAAATTGCACCTTTCAATCTCTAAGAATCACTCAAAGTAAACTCAAAAATCCACAGCAACTCTTACCTAAGGTGGGAGCTAGTAAATGCTATTAGAGGGATGTGGCACTTAGGTGTGAAATTTTGGAGTAGAAGCCGGCATGAGACTTCTTTAAGAATTAAAAATTAAGAATTAAAAAGAATTAAATTCTGCCTTGTGCAGAATGCTACTGAACAGAAGAGCAACTTTCAAATCCACAACTCTTCATGCTCTGAAACAGACATGTAGTGAAGTAGTGCAAGCCTCCTATACTTTAGAAGAAATTCCCTAAACACTGGCATGGATTCAATCTCTTTTCAGAGTTCCTTTTCCCTTCTTCCTCTAATCTGGACCCCCTTAGTATTTAATTATTAAAAGTGAGAGAGCTAAAAAAACCCCAAACAAACAAACAAAACCAGACAGACATTTGTCTCACTACAGCCAGAAGGCTGGCATGGTTTTTCTCAAAGATTATTTTACAAAGAAGCCAATGAAGGAAGAGGGGACACAGCCACATTTAAGTAAAGCTACTGCAGTTTTCTCTTATTATTGATTGTACCTGTCTAACGGCATGATAAGAGCAGGAAATTTTTTTAGAAGAAATGGAGAGGAAAGTTGATTTAGAAAAAACAAACAGATGGTTTTCAGATTATTCATGGCAGTGGTTGCAGGATTGAAAGCAGGGTTAAAAATTAGATGCTTTTTTTCCTAAAAGTATCAGAGGCAATTTGGTGGTATTTACAGATGACTCAGAGAGGAAGGAAGGATCATCTTCATATTTATTTTCTAACCTACTTCTCACAGGAAGTACTAGGATTTCCCTGCTAAGTGGTGAGATGAAGGAAATTTTATATAAATCTGCAGGTAAATTTGAGATTGACAAAGGAAAATGCTTTCCTAACTGCTTCATGTTTCCTTGCAATGTAAGCTTTATTTTGCACAGAAAGGATTTCAAAGATCATTTACACAAGTAGAACCCATAGGGAGGAATGAAAACCTCTCCCATACAAAAGATTTGGCTTCTCCTATTTGTGGTTCCACTGAAACAACATCAATGTCAGAAAAAAAATAATAAAATCATTAAACAGTTTTTCACTGGAAATGCCAGTTCACCAAATCAAAACATTTCATGAGAATGTACCAGCTTTCACTAATCTGTAGAGGAAAAGCTTTCCTGGCTCCAAGATGAAATTTCTGGTCAAAACTGCAGAAGAATGTTTATCCCACTCACAGATCTTTTCCCACCGTGGATTCAGCAACAGAGATTGAGAGCACGCCACAGTAACTGATAACCTGTTGGGAAAGGCACTCAGCGAGGGGTTGGAGAGGGATTTGTACCTGGGGCTGCTGCGCTGCAGCTGCGTACCTTCACACTTAAGGCACTGCCCCTTTTGAAGAGCGTGTGTCTGCTGCACGCTCTCCAATGTGGGCATGCTCTATCTTTCTCCCTCTCGTTTGTCAGTAAAAGCGCTTCCAATGTGGAACAGGAAAAATGTGCAACTCCTGAGGTGTAGCAGGAAGGCAAAGTTTCCTCCTTTTCCATGCTGGGTTTTTATGGGGCCACCTGCTGATGGGGGTGGCCCTTGCTGGCCAGCCAGCCACTGCAGGGCTGAGGGGCCACAGGGCAGCTGCCAACAGCCGCTGACTGTGGGCTATACTCCCGTGAGGATTCTGCAGGAGTTAATGGCAGAGATAAAAAAACCAAAAAAACCATCCCTTACAGATCCCAGACCTGGCAGACTGCTCAGTAGATAAGAAGTGAACTTTGTGACTCAGTGTTGAACAGAACAGTGTTACTTATTCCCTTTCCAGATTTATACACAGATGTTTCCACTGCTTTTAAACCAGTAAGGCATAATTCAACACTTTATCTAAATGTATAGTCTAAATCTATCAAATTATTATGGAACTAATATTTGCAATTAAATCTTACCCTTGGAGGAAAGTTGAGAACTGGTACTCAAATTAAATCATAGCTTTTCAAGGTGTATGTGCAACACTCTACTTTCACAATTACACTGTTTCATCAGAAGCAAAAATTTATGTAGCACTAGCTTGCTGACTTCTTAAAAATTAATATACATTTTTTTTTCCACATCTTTTTCCCTCAAAGTAAGCTTCAAAACCATCTCTCAGTCTTAACAGTAGTTCTGTTTTTCTATGGCTCCCACACTGGAGTAACAGAAACTGTGTGTGCAAACAACATGAAGCAATACACATTTGGTTCCAAGTTCAGGGCTACAGCTCAAACAACTGACTGTACTTTCAAGCATGTTTTTCTTTCATTTCACTTCTTTTCAATCAGATTGAGCACAACCCACACAGATTAATATGCTGATTTATTTATCTTATAACGTTTAACTTAAAACACATACAGAACTGGCAGTAGAACAGTCCCACAATCCCACATCACCCACCACAACTTTCTCACAGCCTCCACAAAACTGGATGTCAAACTGCATTCAACAGTACACGTTCAGCAACATCAGATCGCTCTCAGAACTTAAATAAAGGCTTCACTGAGTTTCAGCTTTGAGGCAGATGCATCCATGGGGTTCTGGACAAGTCTGGCAGTCCAAAAAAATAGCAGTACAGCAAGGCTTTGAATAAAGAAAACTTGCATATCTCTCAAAAGGTCTGGAGGGAGGTAAACCAATGTTTACATTAACCAAATATCCTGACTAATACCAAATATTTAGTGGAAAAAACACTGCACGCAAAAGTATTATGGATTCCTATGTTTGCTTCCCTTTGGTCAAAGCAAATGAATTTTAAATATACATACATTATCTGCCAAGCGATATCAGTGTGGTCCTGAGGATGGTCTTCAGAATCTAACAAGGCCAGACAGCTTGGCCTTCCTGAACATTTCTCTGAGGTATCATCCTCCTAACCACACAGACAGACAAAGCACTTATGTACACACCCATTTGTACTCACAGGCTTTTTGTCTTTCTGAATTATTTTTTTTGTTAAGGATTTGCACATGTAGTCCCAATGGTTAAATCTTTAACATGGCAGTTTTTACATAGGAAGTAGAGTCGTGACAGAGATGCATCCCTTCCATTATTGTTCATTATGATTGTGTAAATTTGAGGGATTTCTACCAACATCAGATAACTATTTCCTGAATAAAAAAATAATGAGAATTTACAGAGAAGACTAAGAAACAAAATTAAGAAATAGCATCAGCTTCACAATTTCCAGATCTAGTCATTTTTTTGGAACCTAGTGTCCATCTAATGTCATGGGCTTGGAACTGTTATGAATAACAGTCTAAGTCCATGCTTAGTTGTATGAACATAAATCCAGACTAACTTTACCAAAGTTAATGGAGTTACATTGGATTTGTATTTGTGTGAGCACACAATCTCAGCTTTGAGTCATTTGCTCATAGGCTAGTTGTATTTCCAGAGGACTGTGGGTTTCCTCTACCACCAGTATTATACCTCATTGAAGAAGAGCATTTATATATTTTATATATACAAAAATATATTGAATATTGCTTTTGAACTGTAAGTCTTAAAATTCAAATTTTGAAGTTGTTATTTTATAAAAAACAAGCAAATAAACTACAAGCAGAGTTAAAAATAGATTCTACAGAGAACATGAGAGAGCAACTGAGGAAATCAGCAGTTATCCTGGGCCCAAAACTAAACACTGAATAGTGTATTACATTTATGAATGTAATTAGAAATATACTTTTTTTAAAATCTGTATATGAGTACTCATTTTAATTTATATTGGATATGTGCACAGTTCACCATCTAAAATAAATTATATCTGAAATAACACTAGGTAAAAGTAGTGGCATACTGCACTTACTAGAGCACTGACACATGACATGAATGAGCAGAGACAAATAAATACATTTGCATGTCCAAAGCAATCTTTAGTAATGATTTCTCTCCCTGCTCCTTTCAGTTATACAGACATATTCTAGAGTAGTTATGTTATACTGTGATCTTTTCCTGTACTTACCCATGAATAACTGAATGAAAAAAAAGTTCTCCCATTTTACTCAGGAAGTTATGAAAACATAAATGTGGGGTTATAATTAGCCTTCTTAAATTTAACTACTGTATCTCTTTTCAAGTTTATTGCAAAAACATTAACAAATGTATATTAAAGTTTATGATTCTCAGATTCTTCAGTTTCAACTCCTGTGTTTTCAATGTCAATCATCTTACATAATTTATATATTTTTCTTTGAAGGTAAACACACACAATGTTTTCACTTTTACTAAAGCTTGTTGATATGAATTTCTTTGTCAAATCTTGTGCAACTTACCCAGGAGGTGTATTTCTGCAGTACAGATTGTCTCAAGGCTGTGAACAAGTTGTAATCTTCAGAACTATGATGTATTTGGTGCGCTGCCCACAGTATATTAACCTCTGCAAAACACATAATTTCTAATGAGGTATGTACTAGAGAACAAAGCAACATTTATTTCCCATGGCCCTTTTTCTTAAGCTAAAAGCAACTAATCCCCCAATTTACACTTTGCTATTTTACCATAGTATAGAAAATAATAAAACCTAACGCTCAGAGATGACTTTGCGTAGGCTAGGTTAAACGTCAGTAAGTGGACACAAGTCAGCGTAACTTTTACGTTGAAGAAGGCAAGGCTGTGGCAGGAACTAAAGTCACTGCTGGATAAGTAGAAAGATGTGCGAGATGAGAGTTAAACAGCCAGAAAGTCTGAGTTGAATCCTGATAACCTGAGTTGGTAGGAGCTCTGTTATGAGGTTCGGAGGGACAAGGACTAAGGATACTTTTATGCCTGCATTTGTTTATTGAAGTTATACTTCAAGACTAGAAGGGGACATAAAGTGTTCCAATAATATTACACTTCAAATTTAAACAACCTAACTGGTGTCTGATGTTATGCTTACAGTTTTCTGAGACATGTAAATTTTCAGGCCCACTTGTACCACAGACCACAAAACACAGCCGTTGCCTGTCCGCCAGTGACAAATGGAAAAACAAATGACTGCTTGCTGGGAACTCTAGACCCAGCCAAAGGGGAGCAGTCACTCTACTGTGTTACAGTTCAAAAAAAAGTTCCTGAAATAAGGGCAAAACCAGAGTCAGCCATGTGCTCTGAAGCCATCGCACCTCTAAGCGCCCCAGTGAAGAAGAATACTTCAAAATCCCGATTGTATTTCAGTGCATTTTCTCATTAAGTGCAGATCTGGGTGGCCCCTCTGCAGTGTATATTGATATCTGGACAGCCTTAAGTGGGAGGTTAAGATAGACATGTTCATGGCTGTCAGATGTATAGCTACCAAGCTATGAGGATGACCTTAACTGCAGTAAAATGAGAAAATGAGTGGTTAATGCAGCCCACGTAATGCCTATGTAGCATAAACCTAATTTTAAGGTCACATGTATTTCACAGGTTGAAGTGTACACAAACCCTCATCTAATTACAGAAATTAAAAGTTTACTGGCTTGCCAGCTGCACACTCCCATTGCCACTGATATATTTCACTAGAATAATCAGAGAAGTGCCTTTGGCAGATACTAGAATTACATTAACAGAATGATCTCATAAAGTGTATTTGAAGTCCTGAAATTATCTGGTACCAAGCTTACACCAAATAGTTTAGGTCTGGTCATTAACATACATTTTGCAATGTAAAGTAATGCCAAAAAATCCCCTTAATGAATCTCAAGGTGTCTTCACCATTTCAGGGACTAGATAGGCTTGTAACAGGAGGTAACAGTCTGGTATGCTAGAAACTGAGAATTGCAAGTCTAATTAATTTTGTCAGTTTGGTAATTTACATGACAACATAATTTTTAAATGTCCCTTAAATCCTTGAAAATCCTTACAATTGCTGAACTAAAACTAATTTCAACTATTGTAAAACATTTAATGCAATCTGAGAATTCTCCCGTCTTTGAAAGCATTTGTTCCTGAAGGAACAGACATTCACTGTATCAAGAATTAGTGATCTCTCTGAAAAAAAAAAAAAAAAAAAAAAAAAGCATCTCTGCCTAATGAGCTCACTAGGAGATGAATTATTCAGATGAGCTTCAGTACTCAATAATAATTTGTATTTGAAATGTTTCCCAAGACCTCAACAGAAGCTAAATGAGTGAACAAAGAATCTGAAAAGGTGGAGGTTAAAGACCTGTCTCCTTAGTTGTTTTAAAAGCATTTACTTCCTATCACAAACTGTGTGTAACACAAGCCTCCACTCAATGAAGTACAGCTGTACAAACAGGGTACAGTAACTGGATCTTGCTTCTTTCCCTCAGTCATTTTTCAGCATTATGAAAAAGTTCAAGGAAGGGAATCTATGATGATTTTTACAGTCTACTTTCATTGTAGTTAAGGTCAAATGGTTTTCAAAATGAATTACTAAAAAGGCATTTTATTAGCATTCATTTTTCAGTTAAACTGCCTCTTACACTAACAAGAATATGCAATAAGTAACTGAATATTGGTAAAATGTTAATCTTTCAGATGTGTGAGTCAGCTTAAATGATCTATCATTCAAAGATATACCACAGGAATATTAGGGACATAAACAAACAATTCTGCCACAAGTAATTTAACTGCTAAAGCTAATTCTGACTTCTTCAGTTACAGCTAAGTAAATGAAATCCTGCTCCTTAATCCTATTCTTGCTGACATCAATGGCACAGTCTATGTTAAATTCCTTGGCAAAATAGGCAGAGCTGATTATTGGAAATAATTTTTGTCTTAAAAATTTATCTGAAGAAACTAATCATCAATAACTTTTTATTTGAAGCAAAAGAATAACATCATGAATAAGAGTGAAATAGATCACCACAAAATTCAGTCTGTAACCATTAGTACATTAAAAATATTACAATCATAACAGCTAAAAGACATCTCACAAATGTAAAAAACAGACCAAGCACTCTTCAAGGAATACAGCTGACTGATCACCAACTACCTGCGACAGAAACTGAAATGTATGTGTCTACAGAAGAGCTGTGGTTTCACTTTTTCATTCATAATGATGATGATAACTTGAAGCAAAATGAGGAAACTTACTTGAATGAGAATGAAATTATAACACTCACATGTACTTTCTTATATGAAGTATTACATAATAACAAAAAAAAAAAAAGAGTGAGACCAAGATATGACCAAATCCAACACAGGTTTTTTTGTTGTTGTTTTTGTTTTGTGGAAAACAGGAAGTATTACTCAATTTTTTAGATCTCTCCAGTCAAATTCTCCCATGAAGGCACAGGAAAAAAGTAGGTGATGAAATTGGAGAAGCCATCCAGACAATGCTCTAATGGAATTTTTGATGTTTTCTAAGTCAAATGTGATTGTTAAATACAATTTTAAAAATACATAACTGCAATACACATACACACAAACCCACTATTTTTGATTCAGGAGAATGAACATCATAAAATCATAGGATAATTCAGGCAGAGGAGGGAACCACAGGAGGTCTCTAATCTAACCTCCTGTTCACAGCAGGACCAGCTTTAAGTTCCCTAGGACTACACCCAGTTCGGTCTTGGAAATCTTCCGAATCTTCTGCTGTTCTGAGGATCTATCTCTAACAGAAGTCAGCATTTCCATTTTATATAGTTGTGAGGAAAGTTATACAAATTATAACCTAGCACAGCAAGGGTCTCCTTTCCCAGTGTGGCTTTCCCCACATTCCAGTTAACGGGTGGAGACCTGAAGAGCTACTCACATCCAGGGAAGAACATAACATCTTGCTACTGAAGTTATTGTTTAATACATTATTATTGCTACTGTACAGAATCAATGAATATTTTCTTCCATCACTTGAAATAAACTGTAAATCAGTCAGCATGTAATCCCAAAAGAGAATGAAGGATGCCATGTAGACAGGTGAGGAAGGAAAGAAAACTGGTGCTACACAGGAACTGGTGGATGATGGATGGGTTATCACCTGGCCCTCAGTTTTCAGTCTAGATCTTTAAGTGTACATTATGTCAGAGTCAGACCCGCAGTTGATAAAATTAGTGGGCTTCAAGTGACTGACATATGTATCTTAATACTAATTCTAAAGGAAAATGAAGATTTGTCTTTTTTAACATCAGTTCAATATATTAATTCTCCTGACAGAAGAAAGAAAATAAAGACACTGAAGGAAGTGGCCTGGGAAAGAGGAAGCTTTGGGGGAACTTAATAGTAGCCTTGAAGCACCAGTAGCAAGAAGAAGGAGCCAGGCTTTTTGCAGCAGTCCCACTTTATCTTCTTTTCTGGGTTTTCCAAAAGGAAGGAAGATTAATTATGTTATCCTTCTTTTTGACTTTTTCCCCTCCCTCCTCCTCCTCCTAATTAATACATAAAATGTTGTTTCACACACCATCACAACCATATTGGTATAGCAACCAATGACTCCACTTAGCCTTAGATATTTTTCTATTTCAAATTATTTTTTGGCACTAATAAAATCCCTTTCTGTGAGACCCAAAGACATATCCAATGCCTGGGCTGTATTTCACTACTTCCAAAGTATTTCTTCCACGGTAGTAGAAACTGGTGATCATTCATTTAAGGTTTCTCTTTAAAAATACGTTATGCAGAGAGTTCAAAATGAGACTCTGTTGTTCATTTCTGTAGCTTCCAGTGATTTCCACAGCTCAACACTTTATGCTTAACAACAGGAGAAAATATGTATGCTAAAAAGACTCATAGCCATTTCAAGGAGTGACATCAATGAAAACAACCATTTAATGTAATCCTCCAAATCAGTGAAATGGTAAAGATTTAATGAATCTTTAGTGAATAAAAAAGATTAGATAGACCTTTTCATTAAAAGGGGGTAATTTCTTCGCACACAGATTTATAAGACTTGGATCTAAAGTAAAGTGAAAAAAAAAAACAACAAAACCAACAAACCCTGATGGTTTAGAAAGATGTCCATATGATGAGTCTTGTAAAGTTTCCATTCTCTTTCAGTCAATGCTGACTGTAGCTAGAAGAACTGGTGAAAGCTTCCCCTCAGCATCTACTTAACAAAACCTTCAGTTTCACTATGCTTAGAAGATTAGATACCTTCAAGTATTCAGTGAGGAACTTAACTACAATTTACCTAGCTAGAATCTTAGAAGATAGCAGAATTACATTTACTGTGCCTCAGATTACCACATTATGATGAACTCAGCAAAGCCAAGCATGTGACAGTAAACCCCTTGCCCATGGCGTGGTCCCTGATGACCTCAGCATGGAAAATGTTGCTTTCTAGAGCAGCTGTAACTTGCAGCACTTCAGAGGCAGGTACTCTGTGCTGTGTTCATCCACAAGCAATAGAAGAGACATCCTTTCATCGGTCTACTTCCCCCCAGTCAGAATTAGTAGAAAACACAGGATGACTGAGGAAAAAAAATGGCCCAGAAGGTGAAACTTCCAGTCATTCCTTTTCTATGCATTTCAACCCTCCCTACAAAGCTAAAAACAGAAGATCACATAGTATTTGCATACATATTTGTATAATATTTGTATTATACATAGTATTAGTATATGAGACAGAGCACCACATGTTTTTTGACTGGGAGGGACAATTTCCAGATTTTTTTTTCAAAAAGTTGGTTAAAACCCTCTATTTTGGGACTCAGAGTGGATGCCTTTGTTAAAATTGGGAAGTCACCCTAGAATCCATTCTACCTCACATGAAATCAGAAATCTACCTACACAGATGAGTTATCATGTCCACATGAAGTATATATGAAGTAGAAATAGATACGTTCTGCACATAACTCTCCTCTTTATTCTGTTGTATAGTCCCTCTTTTGTTACTCTTCCAATCCAACTCTATGGGGGTTTTTTTAGTGTTGTTCAATAAGAGTTGCAAGATAGTTTATTTGCCAAAAGTCTCTGCTTCCTCCTTATTGGAAAAATAATTCTTACAGGAACAAATTCGTTCCTCAGTTATATTAGTGTAAGCATAGAGCTGTGCGGGTTTAATGAGAACAGGATTAGATCCAAGGAATTTATCTGGAAGATTGTGTTATATACCACACACAAAGAAGCATGTATACAGGGAAATCTATACTTTTTTGTTGTTTGGTTTTGTCTTTGGTTTTTTTTTTTTTAATAAGACGCATTTTTCTTACATTGTGGCCTTGGCTATATTGAGTGTTAGCTGTTTGTATTCTCAGGATGATCACATACGTAAATCAAGACTAACTATAAGGAAATCTTAGTTCAAGTGTTGAATTAGACTTGATTCACTATAAAGCTTCAATTTTCTTAACTTTCTTCTGCACATTTTTATTGAGAAGCACCTATCTGTGCTTGTACCTGACACAGACCAGTTCTCAGCATTTTGCAAGCTGGAGTTCCACTACTGTTTAGAATAACAGTAAAAAAAAGATTATGCTAGTCTTTGCTTCCAGAGTTTGTGTCAGAAGTGGAACAACTCAGAAGCACCTCTTCAGCCTCAGTGCTATCTATCCCTCTTTGGTCATTTTGCTATAAATTATACCAGGTACTCAGGTAATTCCAAGATAGGCAATCATACAGCACATCACACAGCCCGTGTCAAACGGAAAATAATGCTACCATGAAATACTCTATGAACTACATAGTTGCAATCCAGAAGCTTAATTATGCAATTTCACTGGGCATTCAGCATCTGATCTTTCTGTGATGCCCTTTTTCTGTGCTTTGTTCAGTATTATCTCTGTTATTCAGCCCTCTTCTTAAGTTACTGTATGTGGTCAGCAAACTATTTAGTGAGTGGGCTAACTTATAATCAAGTAATACATAGTATATGCTCCCATGGTTTACAAGCCAAAAATCAGAGCAACCTTCTACAAAACCTGCCTCCAGAATCAGTGCACAAGCCAAAACCTCCTGCTTGATCTGCTGCCATACCAGTTGAAAACACAAAACTGCTCCCACACAAAAAATCCACAATAAGATCTGAAAAACTTAGGATGCAGAATGGGCTAGGGAAACGTGGGAAGAATCAAGACAAGCCAAAGTATTACATATGATACCCAGCAC
Source organism: Athene cunicularia (assembly GCF_003259725.1). Lineage (NCBI taxonomy): Eukaryota > Metazoa > Chordata > Aves > Strigiformes > Strigidae > Athene > Athene cunicularia. Next base: position 21,759,810 of record NW_020799095.1, on the reverse strand, counting down.
ACACAGTAGGCCAGATCATATCCCCTCTTAGCAGGAATCCGGGGGACTGTGAATTACTTCTGAATCTGTAAAATATTTAACCTATCACATGGTTAGGAAAGCAGAGCTTGGCCCTGTCAAAAATAATGGTCCTCTCAGCCCGTATGTGCTCTGTGTTATCTCCTGGTATCTTCAGAAGCATACGACACCAATTGAAAGTCTAGAAAAAGCGACAGTGTTCCCAAAGACTCAGTCTCTTCTAGTAGAATTAGTTCCCTTGGAAGCTAAGCTGCATGACTCAAACTTCATGCAGCAGAGCTGTAGCAATTCAAACAAGAGTAAGAGTTTCAGTTAATTACATTAGCACAGTCCTAACCCATGGCCTGTGAGCATTTCATACAGTTGCCAGGAATTGAAGAGCCTCTTTCCACACATGCTATGGAAAACCACAAAGGAACAAAGGTCATTAGGTAAGGATTCAGAAGTTCACAGTGACTCAATCTCTAACTTCACTCATAGTTTTAACAGAAAATGAATCTGCATTCCTTTGTGGGGAAAGATAGAGAGAAGATAAACGATCCAAAGTAATTTTAGCATGCAAATTTGGATTTCAACATTTCCACAAAGAGGAAAAATTCAAAAGATGAAGAAATACACAGCAGTAGTGAAGTTTTAGTAATGTGTATATTTATAACCTCTTGAAATAGTGGAATATTTGGCAAGTCTTCCAGTACACAGCAGGTCTCTTGCACAAATTCCACTATACCAAGTTGCCCAACCAACCTGTTTCTCACACCTCCCTGAAGCCAATTGTTCAAGTTCGCTAGTCTCATAGCAGCTCTGTAGCTGGTTAAACTTTTGTTTACCTGACCTCTGGACGATCTCTGTCACAAAGATCTGAGTCTCTGGATTGTGAGGAACCATGACGGTGGTGGCTGTTACACTGTCACTTGTCTCTTGATTTGGGTATGCTGTTTTCCAATTGTTCTGACTTTCTTAACAGATTCTTAGGAGAGGAGTAAGAGTCTGAAAACAGCTCTGATTTGTACCAAAAATAAATTTGTGCCATGGCAGTTTCAAGGGTAACTGAATCATAGCACAAACTCCTGTTTGTGAACCCAGTCCTAAGCCCTGTCAACCATTTCCTACCAACATTGGGCTCAAATTTTTCGGGTTTTTTTTTTTTGGGGGGGGGGAGGAGTGGGGGTGAACATTCTTATTCTCCTGTATTCTGGGCTGTCTCTACAAAAGATTGATGTCTGGTGTCACCGTTAGGAAGTGCAAACTGTTCAGCTTCATTGCAATCTATGTCCTCATCCTCTTGCTCTGCAGGATACCACATACTTTGGCAGGCAATATTCAGATGGGAAGCACTTTAATGGCAAGAATGGATGCCAGTAAAACCTTTTCCCACAATGTTCAAAACTCTGAATGTGCATACGTTAAAGCAACATAAAGCTGCAGGATATTAGGAAGAAAACAATAACTGATACTAACTCAGCCACATTAATCTTACTTTTTGCCCCTCAGAACAATACATTCAAAGAATGCTAGGACAATACACACCCAAAAAAAAAAAAGAAAAATAAAACAGATGAACTGGAATCAATTAAAGTCTTCCAACTCAAAGGCATAACCATGGCTTCTTCACATAATTTTTACCTTGTAGGTCGAATTCCTGCAATCATTTAATTGGTTCTTCAGTTTTCCAAGCTGGATACGGTAAGAATTAGCTCTGATAAATCAATGGAGTTATCCTGGTGTAAAAGGAGGAATTAGCCCTACACAATTTTCTCTTGCAGAGTTTTTCAGATGATTTATTGAGCTAAGTTCCTGAATGATAGATATGTGGAAATGCAGACTAGTTTTGCAAATATATCTACTGAAATTTACTGAGATACTAGGAAAGCCTGAGGGACATAAAGACAGACCACCCCCCTTAAAAAAAAAAAAAAAAAAATTCTAGAAAAGGAAGTTTACATTCAATTTTCATCCCACTCCACAGATTTGCAAACCATAGAAAAAGCTAGATAGATACTTTAGGCAATGCACATGAGTTTTGTACTCTCTACGGACCTGATCCCACACTTAACTGAATTCAGTTGAAAAATAACCATTAACAGATTTTGAAACAAGTTCATTATATATTACACAATTCAAAACAAAGTACAGTTAATGCTTTGAAATCAAGTTCAGGTACCAATATAGTAGCAGATACCATGGGTTTACTTAACAGTAATAGATCAATTGAATTTGATAGTCATAGAGCTTATTTACAGCATTTGTGATGCATAGAAAAAGAAACCTGCACTTCCACAGGTTACATTCAGACAAGTGTTGTCAGTACTTACTCTCCCATTCCTAAAAGCACATAGCTAACCATAGGTCCTCCACGTCCATCAAGTAATTACTTATTGCTGAATCTGTCATACAACAGATTGGCTCTAGATAGTATTAAGCATGCTGAAATTTCAATACCCTTTTCCATTTATCGTTCTAGCATGGAGGACATTGAAGCCATGTAGACAGATAGGTTAGATAAAAAGACCAGAACACAGACAGCTGTCAAAGCACGCAGCCATTTTAAAGGTGAAAAAGAAAGGTGGCATTATAAGCTTGTCTCTATACCCCACCAAGTCAAGATCCATATAGGAGGACCCACCCCCAGATGTGTCAGCTACAACTATCTAGAGGATGCCTCCAGCACCAGAATGCTGTCTTCAAGGTTTTCTCTCCCACCACTCTCTGGTTTCCCCTTCAGCAGGGAACAGATGCATGTGCCAAAATTAGGTCTTTACACTGGAGCCATCCATGGGGATAGAGGTACCAGAAGTGCAATCATTTAGCAAAACAATATGCAACAGTCTTTAAGAAAGCCTTTTACTTCTGTGTCCATTGCTACTGATGTTGTATCTTGAACTTGGACCATCAGTCAGAGGAGTTACTTTATATTCCATTTGCTCTTTCCTCAAAGTGTTAATAAATGATTACTGGCTGAAGACTGGTGAAGCCACAGGCACTAGAGTTTCAGGTACAGTGTTCATGTCAATGTTTGCCATATTTTAGTAGTGATGTTTGTGGGGTCAAAGCTGCTCCAGCACTGCCAGCAAACACTGAAACAGATTACAGGTCTGGGAGTGCAAAATGACAGTTGGCAACAGCATCTTTTACAGATTAAACCGGAGGTGTGGGGGAGCAGGAACACCAACAGGATCCTATGATGCTAATTCAGACTGATTTGTCAAAGAACAGCTATAGCACTTGACCTGTAAAGGCACTCCTCCTATATGCTCACTGTTTTTTGCAGCTACATGTGTCCTGACTGATGTTACATTCTCCGACTTTAAAGGCCTACAGCTAGTGGCTGATTAGTAGCAGAGCTAACAGAAGGGAAAAGGCTTTCAGAGACAGAAAATACCAAGTATGAAAAATAATTCTTTTTAACTGATTTACATTTTAATACAGCAAACTGTAAATTAATTGATTTTTATCCTTTGTCTGTTTGCTCTAAGCTATAAAATAAGCTAAGATTGAAAGCTCAATGATTACATCTGCTGTACTTCGTATTTTCCAAACACACAAAAATAAGCATTAAAGCTATGAAGTGCAAGATACTAGACTGCAGACTTACCTCAACCACTAAAATTGTATATAGAAAACAGATCTGCCTAAGAAAAATGGGATCCTCTATTTTATAAAGTGTCATTATTATCTGGCAAGGGTAGGGTATTTTCAATATAAAACCAGAAGTTTTTCTGCTTTGAGATCTCTGGTTAAAAACCATTGCTAGACAACAGAACTGACCCAAAATGAGAGCATGCTGTTAGCCTCTTTAGGCAGATTGTGCCAAACATAACTCTAGTCTACCAAAAAAAATCCTGTTACTCCACAGCCAATCTCCTCCCACGGTTAGCAGGGGAGGAGAGGGAAACAGAGAATCTTCCTCTTTATCTACAAAGTGTTGATTTTTTTATGGAAAACATACTTGTAAGTACAAAGTTTTACAGTGTGTTAAGACATATCAAACAGTAAGCATTTATGTATAATTTCATAGGATATTTTAGATGCATGTCAGTACCCATTATCTCTATACCCAGCATGGGAGCTCTCAAAGCTTGTAAGTTAAATGACTACCCCATATTCATCCTAGCACTAACTTACATACTTTGGTAGAAGGCCCCAGCAATGGATGATTTTTTTTTTTTTTTCCCCTCCAGCTGATCAGCCAAGAGACACTTAGCATCAGCTGAACAATGGCCAGAGGGAGGCAGAGCACAATTGTGTCAGTCTGGGCTAATATTCTTTGCTAAATCCTGGAGGAGTTGCTAGTAGTTTACACCAGAGAATCAACCCTAGATAATCAAAGCAGTATAATTTACAGCAGCTGGTGCCAGGATCACAAAATCTAGGGCAGTAGCTATAGCACAGGAATGTTCTTTATTTCACCTCCAGCGAGGGGGAAAGAAGGGGAAAAGAAAAAAAGAAATATTGTATGAACACAAGTGAACCTAATTTAGATTTAGCTGCTAAAACACACAAGAATAAATTCAGATGTGTTTATAAAGAACTTGAAAGATATGAAGGTTAACATTAGCTTGCAGAAACAGATCAAACAATTGTTGACATGATTATTTAAACCATTTTAATCCCATTTAAATAATATTCCCAGTTATTTAACCACTGCCATAGAGAAGCAGCATGTCTGATAAAGTAAATGGGAATTGAGAGGCATGGGCAGAACAGTAAATGAATGAAAATGCTACTTCACAGGGCTGTTTACATTTCACTGCTACTAGTCACAAGAACTGTAATTTAACAGTACTAAATACTCTCCTTATTCCTCCCAAAGTACAAGAAAGATAGTACTGCCTTAATAAAAATAGAAGAAAATAGTAATAAATGTCAGCAGGATATCAGTACAGACTATAAGTAGTACAAGTATCTGCTGTTAAATCTAAAAACAAAATAAACATCTATGCTTTGTAATTAGTCAAGGCAATCATATCACCACATAGATGTTCACCTAATTCTATCACACCACTATTCTAATCACCCACATATTTTCTCTGAAACTAGATTAAAAACCCCTAAATCAAAGGCATTTCTTTCTAAACGTTTGTTGAGCATCCAGAACCTACCAGCTCCAATCTCTTCTGAGAATCAGGAATCTCCCATGACATAAGACCACATAAGGTCTGAATAACTGAAGTTATAAAGAAAGATTTATAAAGGTGTATAAGAGACAGGTACATTTGTTTCTGGAATGGGATAGGACTGGTGAAGTAGAGCTCAGTAGAAAAGCAGGTGGTTGAGATTATAATCAACCAATCAAACAAACTCAAGCAAGCTGGATCAGCTGGCCTTTTTTCTGTTACTAATATTACTTATGTTCCTATTCAGCTGCAAGAAGTTACCAATAGTTTACCTGTTCAGGTTTTTCTGACTCATATTACATAAAATCAATGCTCCCACTTCACCGTCACATTAGAAGTTATCATGACACTGTCTGTAGTTGTATTTAATAATTCATAATGCTGCCTACCCAGAGGAGAAACTGGTAGGTGTTACAGAAGAAGTTTTGCCTTTTCTAACACAAATTATGTAGAAAACCATATAAAAAGTGAAAGAAAAAAAACCCACAAAACAAAAATATAATCCAGAGGATTAAATGCTGCTAGATACAAACAAAATCTGAAGTTAAACCACATTTCCAGTATTAAAAGATGAAATTTTGGAGGGGCATGACTAACCTGTAATCACACAGACTGCATAACACACTAATCTACAACTGCAATAGCCATGTCTAAATCTCTCCTTCATCTAACATGGATTACAGTTCAGAGGCTATAAATTTAAATTCAAGAAGGTATTTCATGGGTGCAGGAAAAAAAATAACATCTCTAACTCCCAATTTGCATTAGTTTATTTCAAAACTATACAAGCAATTTTCATGTATAAGATAAAGCTTATTTTAAAATTCAAACTAATGTGAGAATCGCTTTTTCATGACAAAAACCTAATTACTGTTAGAAAAGAAAATTTATTACTAGTTGTGGGGTAAAGAAGTAAAGAAGTGAAAAAACAGACAGTACAGGAGCGACAAGCTTTGCAGTGTTACTACTGGGGCGTTAAGAGCAATCCACTCAACACCTATCTTTACTTTCCAAAATAGCTCTCTCCACTGTAATTTAATATCATACATTAAAATATTTAAGCCGGAGTAAACTATGCCTATCAGTTTTGGTTCAGCTCTTCAAGCATTCCAGGTGCAGGACCATGAGGCCATGTGAAGAACTGCTGAATTCCAGTTCACATCTATCTGGAACCTTAGAGGAAACTACTAAAATGTATAAACTATATCTATTTTTTATATATGTTTATTAAAGCAGGCACAGAACATGGCACTTTCTCCAACTACTAATTAATATTCATAGTTATGGATTGCTACTTCATTTCCTCATAATTATTCCAGAGAAATGCTGGAGGAAGAGTTTGAAACTAAAATACACTATAGCTCCCAGCATAGATTTAACAACATACATCACACATTTTCTTGATCCTGATCCTTCAGACATGCAAGGATTTTCATTCATACGTGGTATGTATTTGTGTCTGATTTGTTTACCATTTATAGTGACAGTACACATCACATTCCCTTTAAGCGCACTGGGCTGGCCTGGCAATGGAATGACAAGTAGAGTGAGCACAGACAAAGATGACGGAGAGAAAGATATTTTCCAAGGAGCACAGAAAAAAAGTTGTATGAGGATTATTCAAATCAGGATGTCACTATAAACTTCTTGGACTTGCATGCCTCCCTGGAATGACAAGTGGGCAGGCAATACATGGGTTCTCACCTTTTTTTCCACTTTGATGCATTTCAAAGTGTTTGGGTATCTGCATCCAAAGAGTTTTCTTATTCTAGTTTAAACATGTATCCACTGTTGTGGTAAGGCAGAGCTTTAGAGACTGGAATCTTTCACTATATTCCAGCATTCTCTCATTTCAAGATGTCAGATGAGCAGTTGTATCTCAAGGGTCTCATTAATTTGGGACCTGCTACATATGGAGATGTGATTATTTGTGTGTTCAAGTGTTTTGTTCAATCAGAATCACAGAGCTTTAAAAATGCTTCCTTTATTTTGCACCATGTACCGTCCCAATAACCTTTGTGTAAGAATCTGAACAACTGAAACAACTTAGTATTTACCCATGTATTACATCAGCTAATGCCAGCCTCATTAGTTCAGCACAATAAAATAAGCATTAAAGCAAGAAATTGAGCTGAAAGAGTTTATTATGCAACAAAATATACTAAGAGGTAGATTTGGGGATTTTCTCTTGAAGCCTAGAGCCATAATCCCTGTGTGGTCATCTGACTAAATATTATGTTAGCGTACTGTATATACAGATGTTCATTTATGCAGATTTGATTCTGCCTTTGCATATTTTAATGAAGATATTTATTCTGGACTACTTACTCTCCCCCTGTTTTAATGCAGCAGAGAAGAGCAGACTGCTTATAGATAATCGGTCTGAATATCGGAAGGACACTTAAAAGGTGAAAAGAATCAAGGGCAAAACCAGTATACTCCATGCCAACCACCACAGCCTTTTATATGACTCTTCCAGCATACGTTCAAGTGTATCAATATTCTACTTGACTCTTAAAACAACAGATGAACATGCACAAAATGGGAAGTACGTAGCAAGCACATTTCTCAGAGAATTCTCAAAAGCACTAAATAAACAGCATGGTCACAACTTTCTGTTCATATTTAATTCAAATATCTTCCAACAGAGAAAACAAGTAAAAAGAATAAATCAGACTCAGATCTCATGGTTTCATGAGCCTTAGCAAGGGACAATGATCTGTTTAAAGAAAATCAGTGAGTAGATTTGTTGTAACATGAGCATTTTTTAACTGTTTAAAGGTTTTTGGACAGTCTCTTTTTATCAAAATTGCTTAGGAGCTTTTATTGTAATCCAGTTTAAGCATAAAAAGAAAATATTATTTCTATGTTTATTATTTTAAAAATCAGAAAGGTGATTTGCTTTCATTATTATATTGAGAATTTCTGTATTTTGCCTTATATTACTTAAGTAGTTTTGCAACACTTTAAGTATTCTTATCATATTCTGTTCTATCAAATTGGAGTAGACAAAAATGGCATATAAATAGAGCTCAGGATAAAAGTCCCACTCACAAGCAGCTTTTCAGCTCACAAGCACCTTTTTATCCTGAAAGGTGCTGAGGCCTCAGCAGTGTGTATGCACAGCAAGCTGTGTCAGTCTTCTCTTGAGATGCAGTGCTAGACTAGAGCAAGAGGAGATAATAAAGCCTGTGAAACAATGGGACTCTCTAGAGACCACAAATAAACTTTCTTGAACTTAAACTCTAGGAGAATTTCACACCTTTGGTGTCCTATGAATGTTTGGAGCTTACATATAAATTGTTAACCTAAGGAGTATGCATTTTATGACCTCATGCACCATGAAATCTACAGGTGGGGTGGTTTTCTTGCATCTTAAAGAGTGAACCACAGATGACAAACATTTGCATTAAATTCTCAGATAAATCAAGATGATCACTAACCATAAAGATCCATAACACTGTCCCTAGTCACTTTCAGAAATGTACTGCATTAATTTTTTTATTTCTGGATATAAAAATTTTGCTGATGGCATAGTACTAAAAAAATGGTTTTCTTCATAACTTTTTTATATGTCAAAATGTTGGCGGAAGTCTTGACAAGAAAAATTAACCTACTGATTAATCTCCGGTTGTACTAAAAAAGATCAATGAGATGATTACTGAGAAACATAGCTGCTCTGCCCTGAAATTTCCAGATTTTTTCTCCCTTTAATCATTTATCCTGAATCTATACAAGTTAATTCTTTCAGTGTGGTGCCTAAAGCTTTGATCTCTGGGTGTCAACCCGGTCTCTGGAATAGCCAAGCTACAGCTCCAGGGCCTGTGAGAGCAACTCATCAGCTCCAACTCATACACTGCTGCTGATTTTCCCAGATAGGCTTTGCTCCACCTCAACAACATTCTCATGGGAAACTCTGGTTTAGAATTAGGTCAGTTGCTATGACTTCAAGTGATGCTTATGGCAGTCAGAGCATGGTCAAAAAATACCACCCTATATTCATGGCCATCCTTTACTGAGTAGTAAAGCTCTTGACAAAGAACAAGTGCACTCTTCTGCCCCTCAGCTATTCACTCCATCACTTTTCATGTTAAGATGGATCTGATGCTTCTTCAGCCCAGAAGATCAGTACAAAATCACTTAGAACGGCTACAGACAACACACAAGGAGATTAGGTGTGATTCTGAGCTCTTCTACAGGATGGATCCTTTGAAGTTAAAGTTATACAAATGTAAAATCAAGAAAGCTGTCCAACACACACATAAGACTTTGAGTGCATAAACATGCCATAGCCTGTGCACTTCTGTATAAGTACGTTGCTGTGTATTATCTAATGACATTCCATCTACAGTACAGTTACCCATTGGTATACAGGTAGAGGTGACTGACTATGAACACAGGTCCTACTCATAGCCTATTTTACTAGGCCCGTTTTCAGCACAGCTGAAGTTTAAAACTTCAAACGTGCATGTAGGGATTTGCCTGTGGCCACTATTTTGGATTAATGAATGAGCCCCAGAACATACAGCACATCTGATGAGATCTCCAGCTGCAACACAGAATTACAATTTATCATAGACGAGATCTTCTGGGTTCTATTAGGAAATGGTTTTAGAAGTAGGGGAGTGAAGACGTCATAGGTCACAGCGAAAGGACGGCTGAGAAAGCCTGTTGTGATTAAGGCAGCCTTACACCACAGTCATGAAAAATTTTCAGTTCAAAATACATCTGTGCAACCAACTCTACCATAGCAATTGTGAGGACAATGATCAAAAACCAAGGAAAATGATACTGCATACTTCTCTCATAAAAAGTACTTTCCACAAACAAGCAGAATTTTACAGGACTTGCCTAAGTGAAACGTTGAGGTCATAAGGGAGAAGTTTTAAGGGGCAAGCAGAAGGGATAGGTCACATCCTTTACAAATAAGCATCAGCAATGTATTTGCTATGTGTGGCCTCAGTACTGCTGAGGGAGCCATGAAGGAAAGCCTCCAAAAAAAGAGGCTAGGGGATGTAACTTAAGAACAAAGAAATCATTAATACTAAAATTCCAAGGAGATTTTAACAGTTATAATATTAAGAACTAGATATAAAGAAGGTACTTTAACTATTTACTTACTAAGTCTAAAGTCTAAGTCTAAAATGTCTTAATTTCTTTATAGTTCCAGGAAAGTAATAAATGACTTGGTTAAGCTGTTAATTGGGATAATCATTGCAATGCTAGGGACAACTTTTTTTATGAAAAGTGCTGTTAAATTTTAAAATAGATCATGATAAATTTAAGTATGTATTTTAAAAATAATTACTATTTTTAAATAGGTATATTTCTTTCCATGTGAATTTGAGTTAAAAATAGGAAGTATAACAGGATCAACTGTCAATAGCACTAATAAACTGATTAACAACATATATGTTAACAATCTATATTGGTGTCCAGCTGATCCACCATGCTTGTCTGTGGACAGCAGGCTTAAGTAAAGAGTGTAAATCATCTTGCTATCATGAATCACCCCAATGGATAGCATCAGGATTGTGCAGACTTACACTAAGTACCAAAGCACGCATAAGAACACAAAATTTTTAGCATTAAATTCATACAGATTAAATGATCAATTATGACTAAAGTATTAATGTCTCTTCAGTAAAAATGAAATTTATCATAGATATATTGTGACTGCTCTAGTTAGTAATTAATTGAAATCTTGTTCTCTGTTAATTTTATACAAAAGACAATATAGTGCAATGGACATCAAAGTAAAAAGTCTTCCATTTATTTCCAACAAGTGTTAAAAGCTAATATATATACAGTTTTAGCTAGATGAGATGATTCAGCGATGGCAATAGAGGCAACTATAATATTACCTGTAGTTTAAGATTTCCTGTATTTCTGGATCTTAGTGCTATGGAAAATTAAAAATATATATTTCCTTGGCAGTACAGTGGATTAGTGAATTGCATCAGCTCAAGGAAAAAGCTGATGCACACCTGCACAACAAAGTAGTCAGAGTGAGATGGCAGCTGGATTTAGAGAAAAAGAAAATGCCAGGGGAGAGTGTGAATGGAAGAGAATGATCATGTGGCAGAGGCTTGTGTTTCTGGATTTCGATAAACCCTCTGGTGGCCTGCATGGTGGGGGAAGCAAGGGGCAGCCATGTGCAGGGTGACAGGGAGTGGGACTTGAAGTGATTAGAAAAGTGAAGAAAGAAGAAAGAGGCAGTCCTTCTCTTCTAGAAGCTGAATGTAATCACATGACTTCACACCACATAAACATTGATGGCATTGAAAGGCAAACATTTATCTAAGTCATGGCAGCATCAAATTTTGAAGAGATAAGGCAGGAAAAGTACGAAATTATGCTTCCCAAAATTATGCAAACTTCATTGGTTAGCCTTATGAATCTAAATGTTTTTAAGTAGAGATCTCACGTTCATGGTACAGGAGTACATCAGCTGTGTCCTGAACTGATGCATTGCATTGCACTGATGGTGGGATCTGCCAGGCAGTTGTGCTCTCCAGTGCATCTCCACAGCCAGACTGCACATCAAGCAAGGCAGCATCCCCCATACATATAATTTTCTCTGGAAAGCAAGCAGGGAAGAGAAGTAGCATAGTGGGCTCAGAAGGATCTTTTAATTAGGCTGGCGACAAAACCAGCACACATAAGATTCTAATGTAAATCTGATTCACTTTGCAGGTGTTCCTCTCATACAGCAAGAATAGTTTCAATATTTATCTTTATACACTCTCCTCTTACCTGAATTTAACTTTCTGTTAAGTAACTTTCTGGTTTGTTCCTCGATCCGCTTTAACATGTTTAGAGGCATCGCTTTGCTACACTTACTCTGCAGATCCAACAGTGCTTTTAGTGCCATTTTGAAAGTCTCACTTTACTGTACTCTGCTGAACCCAGCTTCGATTTTAGACATGAAACTGATGCCCAGATGCTACTGATGTATTAAAAGATGCATGGAAGAAGAAACAGGACTTTGTTTTCTGCCTTCCACTTTGATTTCTTTCCCAGAGACAATGACAACAATAAATTAAAACATACAGAGTTGCAATCTTTCTCCTACAGACTCACCCACTTTTGACAGTTTTCAAGAAACTAGCTGATTGTATCAGTTTCATTCTCAAAGGTAATTTTAATTTCTAATTTCAGGAAAAACTCTATTTAAAACCTGTAATTTTCTGTGTAAAAACTCCTTAGATTGGAGTGCACTGGTGGAAAAACTCTAAGGTTTAAAAGTGTTAAACTTCTTTTTTGCTAGGACTAGAAATTGAAGGGTTTTTTTGTTTAAAGGGTAAGAAAAAATCTGAAGGAAACATAGTCTAAAATCAACAAGCATCAAAACACTTTTATTGTTTAAAGTTAAAATTCTGAATACAATTTTCCACAAGGCAATAACATGAACTAAATTTATAGAAAAACTAAATAAGTGTATATATATATCTTCCATTGCAAATGTTGCCTGCATCCAAGAAATCTGATTCTTTGTGAACCACATAAACAGCTGCTATTAGTCAATAACAAATCTTCAGATAACAAAGAACAGCAGAATCTTACTTTTGAGTTTCATGTTATTCTGACACATCAGAAAATAAAACACAGTTATCTTGATTTTTTTTCAATCCAAAACTCAAACCAACTTATGGCATTAGAGTTCAACTGACACCATGAAGTTTAATATCTACTAAAGCTTTGTAGAAGCAAAATATTCTGTAAAAAAGTTGAAACCTAATGTTAAACATTTGCAGTGCATTCCTTATGCCAGAAATTGGCACCAAAATACTGAAAAGCCCTCAACATGATGTTGTCATTTTGTATCCTGAACTCAAATTTAAAATCATGATCAACCAAAAATGAAGAAACACTGGTTTTGGTAAAATAATCTTTTTTAATAATAGCAAAGGAAGGTGAACATATGGCTCTACTTCCAAATAAAATCCAGTGGGTGATTTTGGGATGTGATTTTAACAGTGGTTTTGTAATTTTACTATAAGACAAAGCTGTCAGTGCTGCAGAAAAGATGACCAATTTTTTTTTTTCTTTTTTCCCTGTTCATGGGGCTCTTGTCTGGGATTTAATGTTCCATAAACTCCCTCAAAGGGATTGTTCCTAAGTGAGGCAAATCTTTCAAAATTTAAACAACTTTAAACGATGAAAAGTAATGAAAATTCAGATGCAGTAACTTGGAATTGCTTCATCAATATAAACTTGTCACTTAACAGTAAACAAAAGGCTAAAAACCCCCACCAAAATTAAATTTAAAAATTAAAAAAATTACAGAGATCAAGTTCTTCAACATTTGATTTTTACCCATCATCACATGGTATCCTTTAACCCATCCTTAGAGAACAGTCCCTAAGAAATCAGGACCACAGCTCAGGGAAGACCCACAAACATTACACTAAATCAATTAGATTAGCAACAACAAATTTGGGGTTGTGAAAACATTTCTTCTGATTTCAGAATGTGTATAATGCAGTTGAGTCACAATTGTTAAGATTAACTTTTTTTTAACTGAAATCACAAAGTCTAGAAACACTTTAAAAATATTTCTATTCAGACTGAAGATTCTTCTTCAGTATTCAGTACGATGAAAGGGTAAGGCTTAAGTGAAACTACAATTATTGTGTCAGCTGTAGTAAAATTATGTGATTTATTAATAGCACAGTATTAGAATCTACTAATAGTAAAATCTGCCTTATGTGTTGCAACATAGTGCTGCTGTTACACCAGCAGTTGCTTCAGATAACTGGTCCAAGCACTCCTCAGTTGTACTGGCTCCACATCTGAATTCAAATTCAAATCTAAAAGAACCTCGATAAAGGTTAACAGAAAACTTCCTCAACTCTTTAATTCAACTAAAAACCAATGAAATAAGCAAACAAAACCTTTAAAGAAAGTAATTTTTTAAGGTTCAGTCACATATATTTAATGTCATCCATGCTATATGTAAACAAATTTATGTTCCCTAAAATCAGCCAAGTTGTATGAGTTAAATAAGAAATTTAAAATAAAAGCAATTTAACAATGCTACATTCTAAATAATGATCCAAACATTCTGAATGAGGAGATATGGTAACTAATAAAATACAAACACTACTTCTACCTTACATGTACTAGATGTACATGTTAGGAACTGCTTCTGTAAATCTTACGATGCTTAAAACACTTCCTTATGGGACTGTGATCCTTCAGGGACTGCAGGGACTGCATCCTTCAGGTTTAAAGCATCAGTCTAAGTGCTAAAAATGTAAGTTATCCAAGTCCAGTTGTGAAGTTCTGTCCACAAGCTTGTGCTAAGGCCTAACAACACATTTGATGGAAGGACAACAGCCACAGTGGGCACAGAGCTTAATCTCATAAGTTTCTGGGAGAAAACTGTTTTTCCAGTATGTCAAGCATAACATGGAAATCGAGTACAGAAAATGAAAGTTATTATTAAGTTTTAGGTAAGCATTTTGGATATTTTGTTTTTATGTGACAAGGTACTATATTTGGAAATAAACAATTTATAGTCAAATATCATCTGTCATCTGTATCACATTATCTATGTACCTATATTTAAACATGGAAAATTACTGCTATAGTGGCAATATTATATCATCAGATTTAGATTTGTGAAATGGAAAATAATCTATTAGTTTTTTGGTTTGTGGTTTGGGGTTTTTTTCGGTAAGAGAGATAATTTCTGCCATCGGGAAAGGTCTGTCAAAGATATAGAAAGTACCGACTTCTGGGATTTAGATTCCCTTGGGCTTTCTAATTCCTGGTTGTTGGGGCATACAGCAAGAGCGTAGTGAAACGCTGAAGCTGGTCTTTCAACACCCACATCACATGCTCATAGTGAGCTGGAAAAGCCAGATCCTCTGTAGGATTCAGAAGTTTGACTCCTCTTCTGCAGTATAGTGCAAAGGTAAGCACAGCCAATATTATAAACGGCTTTCAACTTCTTTGTCAGTACAAATCAGTTTTAGAGTTCTAAAAGACAACAAACGGTCTGGAAGTAGTGAAGAGAAAACCTGGTGAAAAGGTAAATGCCTTCATTTCATCATCTTGCTTACAGTCACAACAGATTTGTTTAGATGCCAACTGTCAGATTCAGTATCTGGAAATCAAATTACTTGAAATTTATACCATTGACAGTGTCTGCTTTGCAGTCAATTATTTTAGGCATCCATGGGTGCAATGACTTTCATTTTGGCACAGCTGATGTTGTCCTTGTTAAATTATTTAGTCGCCTCTGTGCAGTTGAACTAGAAAAAAATACCACCAAAACTACATCATCAAGGACAAAAATCAGTGAATTTATAAAACATAAGAAAAATCTGGAAACGGAGGTATTGAAGGAAAGCGACATCCAGGTTAAGATAATGTATTGCACTTTTTTTAGGAGGTTGCTAATGAGCTCAACTTATTTTGAAAAGGGTAGAGTGTTTCTCATCAAAGGAGTGGTTTGCTGTGAACATCTTTATCCTGAACACCCAGTTTCAACTTCAGATGATGAACAAATGCCAGTATACATTTGATATGCTAATCTTATGTCCACCCATGCTTTACAGCGTTCTCTTAGAGAATGGCGATGGGAGCAGATAGGGAGAATGATTCAGTCATTCTTCATATTGATCTGATCACTTTGGGAGTGGAAGGATTTAAGCTCTCGGGATATCATACTCCTGTTTGGGAGCTATTCTATGAATGATGCTTTCATTGCACACATCTGAAAGAAGTGTGCCTAACACATGTTATGCATCTAGCTGCAGTAGTCAGGAATCTTTCAATTTTTTAACTGAATAAGTGATCTTAATTCATCAGCAGTTAATAGAAAGATCAGTTTGTATCTGTGGAGATCTTATAAGTAATAATTTACTTATTTGTAATAATTTATTCATTCATTATTCATACTTCAGCATTAGTAAGGCCATAAAGCTATGCCTCTGTATCCCTCGGTGTTCACTGTGGCTTGATATTGATCCATCTTTTCCCTTTTCTTGATTATATTTCTTGCTTATGATTGTCATTGTTATATTTATGTAATCAAACCTTTCAGTTAATACCTCTCCAGTTCCTGTTATTTGGAAATAGAGTAGTTCTTCATGGGTTTATAGAATGATAACTTCCTGAAAAAATTTTGTTAGGGGTTCATATTGAAACTTTTCTACCCTTCTGCAGTTCTTTAGCAATCTTGATTTCTGTCAGCCTGCAGATCTATTTCTTTACTCATGCAGGATGGAGTAGACCTCTGGCAAGACTCAAATCTCTACTTGGCAGTATCAGCCTTGAAAACAGAAGCATAATCTCATAACTTGGTGGTTATGATCTCATGGAATTTTTGTGTAATTTTCTCATCCATGACTTTGACCATGGAAAATGGAAATTGGATCCATTTGATCTTTTTTTTTTTTTTTTTTTTTATCATCCTGTAATGGATGTTTATAAACCCTGTTAGAGTTTAGCTATTAAAGTAAGTTGGAGAAGATAAAAAATTACCATTCAACTGTAGTAGATTCACACTTTTTATATATCTTTGTATAGCTCATGGGAACGTGAACTCACATTTAGATACCTGTAATGAACTACATTTTGTCAGTTTGCACAAAAGCTATAATCAGGATTTCAGACACATCAGGTTTACAAAGGTCTCTATAAATATAATAATTCATAATTGTCTAAGTAGAAATGATGAACGGAGAAAATCATCTATGAAGTACACTTACTGAATTCAGCTGACTTATATCGGGGATATAACTTGTTGGGTTTGGTTTTATTTTTATGCTGCTGATTTTAGCATAATTTGAAATATATAATAATTTTAGGTGAATTATATTGTTTTGACTTTAGTCTTATTTTACTCCATCCAAGTATTAGTACAGAAATTCTGAATTATGTCTAATGGAAGATAAAGTTGAAATTTCCAATCCAATACCTATTTTTCTATTTACCCTTCACTATGCTATTCACTAAATATGAGCTATGAGCTATGAACTGAAAAAATCACTATGTCCCAGCTGCAATGTACAGATGATTATTTAAAAGAAGAAGAAGAAAAAAAGACTGGATATATGTGCAAGACAATGTGGAGTACAGTCAGTCCTGATTACAAGCCAGCTGTGTGAGCTTTAGCTCACATTAGCAGGGGTTTAACTTCCTGGGTTTAGGCTAAAAGTTAGCACATATTTTCTTTTCCTCTTCCTTTAAGAAAAAAGATGTGGCTTCATGTAACGAAAAAAAAAAAAAAAAAAAAAAAAAAAAAAAAAAAAAAAAAAAAAAAAAAGTCCTTATCAGGGTCAACTTTACTCCTCTCCTCATCAAATGCAAACTTTTTAACTTGCTCAACCATAATTCTTGTTATGGTTGAGTTTGCAAGTTACACATTCCAGATGTGAGGCAATAGGAAAATTGCAATGCGGGGGTTGGTTTTGGGATCTGTGTGTGTGTCTGCAGAATTCTTTTCCCACTAGGAACTTTTCCCACATTTATAATAATGAAACTGTGAATAATGAAAAAAAAAGAAAAAGAAAAAAAAAAGACGTTACTAAACACAGGGGCCAACATTTTCAGATTATAAACAGGAATAAAGTATGTCTTCTTATGATTCATCCATTAATTTTAGAAACTGGTAACTACAGGTCACACAATCTATTTCAGAACTCAGAGGGAAAAGCTGGCTGATGACTTCTTTTATTAGAAATATTTTGAATCTTTGGAAATGCAGCCAGCAGGAACTTAGGATGCAATGGAGTTCAAAGTTTGTGTGGGTGTATGTTGTAGTGAAGTAAAGAATAGCAATCCAAGCTGCTTTAACTTGCCAGATATAATTTCCTTTCTCAACATTGTTTCTATGGGCTTGCTTAAAAAACTGGAAAAATTTACTTTTTATTTGCCAAATTGGCTATAGCTGGAATCAATCAAGCAGTACTACCAAAATTTTAAGTTTCACGTAAGAGAAAAATAGTAACACTCGCTCAATGTTGTCCTTCTTATACTGGAATAGATACATGCAAATCACAGGAACTGTACATGCTATATGTACACAGGTAACAGGAATATATATACATTGTGTGGATACATACACAAATTACATACCCAAGGTCAAGCCCAAGACTTTCTGATGCGATCAGTCTCTAAATCCACACATTGGCAAACAAATACATCCTGTTCCTGCAACATACTGTGCTCCTGGGGGTTCTCTAGAAAGTACTTGGTGTGGCTGGAAACACCCTGAAAATAGGGCTGGGCATGCACTCTATTCCCCAAAGTCTCAGATAATCCACTGCATATGGAATGAAGCCTGAATCTCTCTCTTTTTTTTTTTTTTTTTTTTTTTTTTTTTTTTTTTTTTTTTTAACCTCCTGCTGCAGCCTTTCCCCTAATCAGGCAACAGAAAAATAGTTTATACCCGGGGTCAAGTGGGAAGACACTTTGGAAACATGGGGTCCTCCAAATACGTACCCTGGGCAGTGGGAAAAGCCCTCTGAGTCCAGAGGGGCCCAACGATGCTGCTCCCAGGAGACCTTCTTTGTCCACACTGCCTGTTCCTCTGGCATCTCTCCAGAATAGTGGGATCTCTGGTCAAGTCCTCCAGCCCTTCTGTGAGCACACATGTAATTCCAGAGACTCCCAGGAAAATGAAAGGAGATGGACTTTTTTAGTTTTCTGTCTCTGCAGATCGTGCAGTACAGACTTCCTCCACCAAAACATGAAAGGTGTTTTAAGGGCTGGAAAAAAAATAGCCCTGGATATCTGGTGTGGAAGAGCAAAACCAGTCTGGATTAGCAATTAAACATGGCAAACTGAAATTTCACGCTACTCTGAAGAGAGGACACTTTCTGTTTGTATAATCTGAATGGACACAGGTCTGGAGAAGGCACAGGCCAGCTCTGCTGACTGATGTAAGGAAACAGAATCAGCTTTCTTCTCGAATATGAATGGCTCAAACAGCTTTTTGCAAGATATTCTCTCATCTGACCCCCTAATTATGTCTTCTAGGGATCATGGCATTCTGCCTGTCTGCAAAATCCACCAATCAGCACCGAACCACATTCATTACTTCATGACTTTAGCAGCAGAAATTAAGAGTGTTTTAATAGCAAGCAGAGGCTTCAAACAGAAGACCTGTCAATGCTTACATGTGGCTATACCAGAGACCCTATCTTCCTTGAAAGAATATTTCTCGATTCTCTGGTTTTAGTCTACTCAGAAATAACAACTACCTGGTTGTAAAGGAAAGGTTTTTATTATGTTTCGTATAAATAACATTTCATGATGTATTGTGTTTTGGAAGAGTTATCTAACACAGAATTGAAAGATAAGTGCAATAGAATCCATCCAGGATCTGAACAAATTCAGATTCCTTCTAGGAAATCGGAATTTACTATGGTCAAAAAAAGCTGTGCTTTCCTTTTCAACTTTAAATTAGAAACAAATAGATAAAATAAAATATTCATTTCCGTTCTGAGTGTCTTTATATTATGAATTTTTTCAAGCAGCTAGTAGATACATTGCTAACAAAAAGCAGATATATTTATTCTATCCTGCTGGGCCACTAGCAGTACATATTATAAGCTTATGAGGAGGCTTTTCTCATTATGTTATGGGAATGAACATAGTAACAGCACATACTTATTGTGCTTAAATGATCAGGGTTTTTTTTTTAACCACAGTCTCCTGCAAAAAGATTTCTGCTGAAACAAAGCAAGATTCATTTCAGAGTTCTTTAATTTTTCACTGATATGTTTCAAATGTGAGATAATTTCAGCTATTCACACATCTTCTGAGTACTATTTGAAGTTACTTTCTCCATTCTGTTAAACAACTTTACATCAAGGATTTTAAATACAAACACCCAGCAAACAAACTAAGTGCTTCTGCTTCTTTGAGAGGTGAAGCAGAAAATAATTTTAGATAATTAAATGGTGACAACGTATGAGGGTATCAGTATCTGCTGATGTTTTCTGGGCCTGGCCACAGGCTATTCCTTCCACTCTTAAAATTTTAGATTGGATGAAATGGCAAGTCAACATTCTGCCTCCTACAGAATTAAAATTATTATTTTCTGTGGTGAGTTGACCCTGGCTGGATGCCAGATGCCCACCAAAGCTCCTCTATCACTCCCTCTCCTCAACTGGAAAGGGGAAAGAAAATATAATTAAAGGTTCGTGGGTCGAGATAAAGCCAAGGAGAGATCATTCAGCAATTATCGCCATTGGCAAAACAGACTTGACTTGTGGAAATTAGTTTAATTTATTATAATTAAAATCAGAGTAGGATAATGAGAAAATAAAACTAAATCTTAAAAATATCTTCCCCCCCCCCCGCCCCCTTTTTTTCCCCCTTCTTACATATGTTACCCCAGAGGCGCTACCACTGTCACTGATGGGCTCAGCCTTGGCCAGCAGCGGCTCTGTCTTGGAGCTGGCTGGCATTGGTGCTACAGGACACAGAGGAAGCTTCTAGCAGCTTCTCACAGAAGCCACCCCTGTACCCTCCCAGCTACAAAAGCCTTGCCACACAAACCCAATAGTTTGTTATCTAGGACAATCTGTCATCCCAGGGTATCATGCTCTTTTTTTTTCTTTTCAGATTCACACAGACTCCTAAAAAAAGTATTGGACCAGTCTAGTTCAGAGTTGTTTTAAGCTAGAAGTGATTTTAAAACAGGACAGAAATCTGAGTTTAACACATTTTATGTAGCTGATGTATTAAAAATTATCTTGTCCAAAAGTTTCACATGAACTTAAGCCAGTCAACTATCATCGTAACTGCTAACTTGCAGCAGCATATTAAGGTTAAGAGAAAGTGGCAATACACTATCAGAGGTGCCATTTATCAATGGAGATTTTATTCTGAACCCCTCTCTCTTCCCCTCTGGTAGGACGCCAGGAAATTAAAGCTCCAGTGGCACATTTTTTATGGAGTAACAGGACAGTCACTGAAGTTTTTTCTGACAGAAAAAAAACAACCAAAAAGACCCCACCTAACACATGCCCTACTTCCTCACTCAAAACCCAACTAATAAAAAAGCAAATGCAACTGTGTGGAAAATGCTTAGCAATCAGTGAAACTGCATCTTGGCAGAAATGTGGAGAAAAGCTAGAAAGACATTTGTGTATCTGGGAAACTCCTGTCTCTCCTAGAGCTCCTGACAGCCGCTACTTTCACCCCCTTTTCCTACTAGCCCCGTGGATTGGAAGCTTCTTCTCTTCAATTATCAGCTTCTGTGCAGCTACAGACTTGCCCCTCTCAAAAGCCTGAGACAGATTTCCTTCTGACCTTGACTCCTCCAAATCCCTGAAAGGAGGTGGCAATGTTTAACCTCTGCCAGTGCTACCTGGGGTTAGCACATGCCTACTGAAGCAGTGGAAAGCTGAGAGCTCTCTCTGAAGACCTGGTGATTGCCCCGGCAGTGCTGCATAGTAGGCATCCATCTAAAATAATGAAAATACGGGGATTTACATAGGGACATGCAAACCTGCCCGATCCAGCTCCATAGGGATTTCCCTTGTGCCACCCTGGCTGCACTGGATTCACCCTAACTGAAAAGGCCTCAAAGGCTGCTTCAGTTTGCATCTGGAGAGACGGAAAGGAAATGTTTTCTGTGAAAAGAGGAGCAGAGCTCCAGGGAAAAGTCAAACCACACGGCCCATCTGGTAGTTTGCTCTAACCAAAGCAGCGATCACACGTCTCTCTTCGGCTGCTCTTTCCCTCTCTCCTCCTGTACACCCACACATGCTCCTGCTCACTCTGGCACTCACAGCAATACTCAGCAGGGTAATTCAGCTCACTGGGCTGGGACTGTAAAACAAGAGGAGAAGTGGGACTGTCATCCTTGGCTCTGTCATCTGTTTAGTTTTCCTTTTAACCCCTGCTTTTCCCAGCATGGATAGCATTTGGAGAGTTATTAAATTACACTTCTAACAACAGTGAGCACTACACAAACACCTAAATGTCAGGCATGAAGTTCAGAGAGTGATTCTACATCTCCTCACGTGCACAGGGAAAGGTATGGGTGTCCAGAAGGGCAGGCACTCTTCTGAATTTAAGACAACTGAAAGTAAACCTCAAACGAGCAGTTTTCAAACCCTGTCTATCTCATGCTTTAGCATTTCCCTGAAGTCCCAAGATCCATACCTTAGATGGGAAAGCAGGATCCCTTACGTGAAAGGCTGCTGCTTAAAGTACTTAAATCATCCTGACTGACCTGCTCTTCTGTGGTGTGATGGCAAGAGGTGTTACAGTGCAAACAGTAACAGCTGTATAGGTGCAGGGATCCCTGGACTGTGGATCCCATCCAGTTCCAGGTTGGACTGCAAATCCAGGCTTCCTCCAAAATGCATCTCAAGATTTTAATTGCTTGTCATTATAGAAGAGCTAGTAACTTCAGCATCTGGCAAAGACCAAAAAAAACCACCAAATCTCACCACAGAAGTGCAGCCAAAGATCTTGTACAGAGGAGAAAGGAAGATAGATTGGGCAATACATAATCTGACTGAAAAAAAAAAAAAAAAGCTTTAGACACATGTATATGTATATTCACATTAAAGGTATCGTGATCTCTGGCATGCTTGTTTTTTAATTCCTTGAACGTATATTTGTTTATGCATGTGCCTGTCCTTTGGTGACCACTCTCAGCTCATTCGTCATCTGTACAAAGTGTCAGACTATTAAAAGTCAACACAGACATCTAAAAATATTCATGTAGATACACATTTTTTCCTTTGAATATTACTATGGGCTTACTCACAGCCAAGTCTTCCTTATGAAGAAATCAACTGATTAATTACGAGTGTTCCTACAAATTATTCATATGTTGAGTTGGTGGAAGAGAAGTGAAAAGAAATATATGGATGGGGTTCTTTTGTTGTTGGGGAAGGGGTGAGTGGGAGGAGCAGATTAACTCCCCGCTCTTGTTTGCTGCTTCCCACCATGGACAGTAAACATGAAAGAGAAAAGGCTTCTTCCTTTCCTTCAGAAAAGTGTGTTTTGGAAAACAGTTTTGCAAGATTTAAAGGTGACAGTAACATGCTACTGATACCCACCTGGCACCAAAACATGCGACACAAAAAAACAACACCTGGGACTTCCATGATAAGGAAACTGGACGTTCTCTGTCATTGCAAAGTCAAAGTGGTTATTTTTGAGTGGCATTCATGAATTACTGCTTACTGAAAAAACAACTTCAATCTAATTGGTGTATATATGCCTTCTCCTGACAGCAGCTTTTTACACATAAATTAAAATAACGATCAGTACAATGGAGAAAAAGTAATCTATGATATGGTACTTTAAAATATTTCTCAGTTTCCTAATAGTACACTGTTTTCTAATAAAGACAGAATACATAATGAAATTGGTTTTGTCTGTTAAAATTCTTTCAACAAAACACTGAAATGACAGATTTAAATAGATATAATTTTCTTTTTACACTGATGTTTGCAAAAGGTACTATGAAAATATCCCCTTAGGAGGAAATATTTAATATCATTTCTGAGGTAATGAGAAATTCCAGTTGTAAGGGCCATACAAAAATATTGCGTATGAATCACTGACAGCTCAAAAAGAAATTTTGTTCACCAATGGGCAAGAATTCAACCCCATTTCTCTGTCTCTTTTTCACAGGTGCACACATCGTACACATTATTGGAAATTATTTTCAACAGACACAGGTATTTGAGCAAATTTTTTTCAAATACTGAGAAACAAGCAGTATGCCATCTTTTGCCAGTAAAGAAAAAAAAGGAAATATCTCCTTTTACAATGTAATCTGAACAACTAACTGCTTTAGGGAGGAAATTTCACATTGGAATTGCAACCTTTAAAAAAAAAAAAAAAAAACCCAACAAGATGAGCTGTTGAAAACTCATTAAAATCAATGCAACTCAATAAACTGTCATGTGCTTCTACTTTTAAACACAGTTAAAACTGTACAAAGCAGCACAAAATCACTTTTTATTGCTGTCTGAACTTGTTCTGGATCAGAAAGTGCAATGCTTACTACAAAAAATAATGAAAGCAGCTAATAAACCTTACAGAAAACAGTAGAGTCAAGCACATGCAAGCAATATGCCGAATAGCTGTTGATTTTCTGTCTGCTGAGTGACTTCAGATCTTGTCACCAGCACAGTCAATAGTGTACAAAATCCTATGGAATTTGCTGCGTGATGCTGGCCAAGCAAAACAACCATTGGATCCTAGGACACTGGACATGTCACGTGCTGTCATCACAGATCACACTGCTGTTCTCACTCCCATGCCAACAGAAAAGCCTGCTTTTTATATTAAATGCAGACTCTCTCAAATCAGTTTTAATAAAAAATTACTTGTGTGCAACAGTATTTAAATCTCCAGCAATTACTCTGATTAACTCAAGATGGTCTCTTTCTTCATTCAAGACTTTATACTGACTACCTAAAGGTTAGATAGAAAGCATATCAAATACCATTTTATTCTGAATTTGTTAGGGTTTCTCCTTCTACCCTCATTGCTTTAGTCATAAATTAAGTATTGAGCATCTCCAAGAAACTAGTTGCCAAAGTGAGACTTGACATATCTGATACTTTCTGAACACTTACTGAATGAATGTGTCCTTGAAAGCTGATGATGGGTCACGACTGTTTTTTGCAGGATTTAAAGAGTCAATGTGTTCTGCAGAATCACACACACAGTATATGCATTCATGTCTGGTATCTACAGTCTACAATATAAATTGGGGTCCTGTACATTGAATCCCCTTTTTAACTAAAAAAACAAACCAAACCCCAGAACTTTATATAAAAATGGTTTCCTGTTAAGTCAGTCTAGATATTTCTGGCCCCAATGTCAAAGCATCTAAATTGTTATTGTCAAAAGTACCTTTGACTTTTTTCATGGGAGTATAACTATCATCTGAGCAGATTACTCATGAAGATTTCTTACAAGGAATGCAGTTTGTTTATTTTGCACAACTTGCAATTCCTTAGTAAGGCCACAGACACTGGGGAGTGAGAATGTTGGGTAAACAGAGGTTTCTGTTCAATGCCTTGCTTTGTTCCCCTTCGGCAGAAGGAAGTGATTTTTTGTTGTTGTAATTACTATGAATTGGAAAACAACTCTTCCTAACCTGGCTTTGAGAAGTGAACAGGTACAGTTCATTATAGTAAACCATGGGGACCCTCTACCCTTGCTGGTTATTGAAATACAGAAATATGATGTGATACATGGAACAGTGGTTACTAGCACACAATTTATTGATTACTCTCCCCATAATACAAAAGGTCTGTAGCTGGCTAAAACAAAGATCTCCTAGTATGGCAGCAACACACATGCCAATACGTAGGACCTTGACTTTCTCCTATTTGCTACAAGCTATTATCTGTCCACAGTCCAGTGGGATCATACATTTAGCATATTCTGAATTTAATTACAATTGTGAAATACCTGCCAAAAATATAAAATAGCTTCAAACACATTAAAGGCTTACACCCTCAAAAGGGAAATTATTAGTTGTCCCAGTAATAACATGCTCCTAAGTGAAATTATTTGGGTTTATGTTCCATTTTAAAATTCCGTACGTTCAAAAGTTTTGGTGAACATTAGTTACCAGGGATACAGACCTTGCTCATTTTGTGTCTTACTGACCTACATAAATCCACACACTGAAAACAGTAGATTTTTTTCATTTGGTAAAGACTGGAAAGCACAGGAGTGTCAGGGTATCTACAATCAGAATTACTGGACCAAATTCTTCTCAGTGAGATTTGCTATAAAATAGGTGGCTCAGACCACAATAATAAAATACCAATTGCTATCATAAATAATTAAATCTTCACTTGTGAAATAATGTTCTTTTCCTGATATCCTATCTTTCATGTCAAAAATCACATTTCTCCAGTCTGCTAAGCTGTAAAATATTGCGTAAAAGAATGTGACTGGCTAAATCTTTAATGCAGAGAATCTTTCTGTCAAATCAGCATTAACTCTTCTCAAATTTTGCCTTTTTTTCTGTTTTTTTCTGTCCATTCTGAACTTGATTGGACTACTTTTCCATGTCTTTCCTCGTATGTAATTAAAATGCACTGCAATGTACCACTTGCATTTCTGATGATGGATAATGTGAATAATAACTCAGTCATATGGAAAGTAACAGTCTGATTTTGTTTAGGTATAATGTGTTGCCTAAACATTTCCAACATGTACAGTAAGAATTCCCTGTACTACTGAGCAAAAGAGCACAGGTTATAACATAAGGAGATAAAGCCTGAGCAGATTTTCTGTGAAGGAACATTAAGTCCACCCATTATCAGCTGCTAGGGTTGTCCTCATTCATTCCCAGCTCATGCCATGAGGCTACACCCATAAGGTACCTTTCCCTGTCAACCTGATCAGGATGGGTCTTCCACTGGATAATATTGCCCCAAGCTCGCAGCTCTACAGCATGTATCACTTATCACATTTTCTGGGAGTACTGAGGTACATGTATTAATTACACTTCAACTGCCCATTACCCGCTGTTTTCCATTCCTTTCTCCCAGTCTTGATATAAACACACAAAATTAGCTCTTGCTGACAATTCTGGTTTCTGCATGGGAATCCTGAGCAGCCTTTTTATATGATTTTAATTTCTTTTTGATTAAGCCTGTGTGAATTTAAACTCTTAATCAAAGCTCTTGCCAACATTTTACGTAAATTGCAAAGCCAATCAAGACTTGCTCATT
Organism: Athene cunicularia; assembly: GCF_003259725.1. NCBI lineage: Eukaryota > Metazoa > Chordata > Aves > Strigiformes > Strigidae > Athene > Athene cunicularia. The sequence goes on along the minus strand of NW_020799095.1, from coordinate 21,732,980 downwards.
TGTTTTCATTATTTTTCACCTCATGTAAATTTTCCACTTGGGGGAATGATGGTATGCTGAAATGTTAAAATAGCAAATAAAGAAAGGAAAACTTACCCTAGAAATACTACAGCACATAAACTCTACCAACATACATTCTGCTCCTGTCCCAGCTCCAAGTAGAAAAACCTGAGTCTCTCTATTCTATTCAAGTGGCCTTAAAGCTGGCCCTGCATACTTGTCTAAATATCATACTTCCACTTCTCTGCCCTTCCCTTTCTTCTTGCACAAGAAATATGGATTCCAGGGTAATACAACTAATTTCCAACTGTTAATGCACAACTGCACAGAGGGATAAAAGAAAAGTTTCAGGTACATCCAAGAATTAGGGATTATGTCATCTCTAATACCTGCTGCAATACAAAACCACCTAACTGCTACTGTAAACCCAGTTAGCTCAAATGGCAGAAGTCTTGTGATTTTTGGACCTGAAAAGTGTCTATTCCATTTGCAGGGTCACCAGTACACAGCTGGCAAACACCAAAGCCTGCGGCTTCAGTACTGATGGAGTATGAGAGGCTATGTATATTCCATATACATATATCATGTTTGAACAGGTGCAAGTATTAACCACAAAGAATGTTTCTCAGCTTCATTCTGAACTGTGGGACTGGCATGTCACCAGTATGCTCCAAGGAGGCTTCTTCAAACAGCTTTGAGAAGGTCCTGTACTGCAAAGCATCTAACTCAAATGATTAGCAGATGATAACAAGACAAAAAGATCTCCTGTAGGTTGACAGATAATACATTATATAAAGTTCTTTTCATCACAGCATGGCAAATATTGGAAAGTCAAAGTGAATCAAATATATTTATATTCTAGCCACTTTATGTTTTTACATTTTCTATTCTAATCACCATCTTTAACTGTTACTATATTGTTAAGAGAGTGTTTTCTAAGCAGAGGTTTCAATAGTTGAGGGTTTTTTTTTTTCTTGTGGTTTTTTTTTTTTTTTTTTTTTTTTTTCTGGTAAAGAATCATTACGGTTTTAAGATTTTATGCAGAAGGCAGTGAGGAATCTAAAATTAAAACTGTTATTAGAAGCAGTTGAAAGCAGGCAGTGAACTGAAGCTGTGCCTTGCAATCTTGGCTATTGTTGTATTATTGCAGAGTCCCATAGGCAGCCCTCACATGTACAGTACAGAGACTTCACATCCTGGCTCTTTTGATTCTTTTGTCTGCCCTCCAACCTGCACGGCCAGGAACTTTCACTTGAGAAAGATTTATGAAGCCTCCGCTAACAGGGTCAGCCCTGTTATATCACCAGAGGGCTGCTTCTTAAAAATAATAACATCTATCCACAGCTCTGCAGGGCGGTCTCTCTTGGCACTGGCTTTCCCTGTTTGTCTTAACAACCGGCGCACACAAAGCCCTGGGCTCTAGTGAGGACAGCCAGCATTTCCCCCAGGCACAGTAGCCTCGCCAGACCTGTGTCAGCCCTGATGACCCACACCTCCAAGAACTGGTCCGGGTTCCTAAAGGCTTTTAGCTGGTGGGCTTATACCTTTACATATTCGGAAAAGTTTGCAAATCTGCAAAATCAGTACAAAGTTTGCAAGGCAAACTAATGAAAGCATTATAGAGGCTCTCATTATATCAAATTACAGTGCAAGTCCTTTTATTTTTATGTGCCAGTCACTAATATTATTTGAGTATGTAGAGTGGTCACCCTGACTGAAAAACTCCTGTCTCATTTCTAATAATTAAGAGATTCTTCCCTACCATGTTAAGAGTAGGCCTCTATGACCTTTACAGTGCAAGTGGTTTGGCTATTTATTGCATTTATCTTTTGGAAGAAAGAGAAAAATGATGGGTTTTTTTCCACTGAAGTTATCAAACATTAAAAATAGGTAGGGAAAATTATTTTTACAGTCATTTTCCCCAAAGCAGTTCATGCTTAGAAGCCTGGACAAATCCTCAGATAATCTGTCCTACTCTGTATATTTCTTAATAACATAAAAAGTTGAACTTGTTCCCATTCCTCCCCTCCTGTTAAGAAAATGCTCCTAAATTTATTTTATTTATTAAGATTACATAAAGTGTTTCTTTCACAGTAAGCATTCCTAAGAACTTAGTCCCCTGTGCTGGGAGGAGAAAGACTCTTTTCATGGATACTCAGCCAAGGGTTCCTGAGAGTTAATACTCCCACTCTTCTTCTTTGAGTGTCAAGGGATTTTTAACATCCGCAAAACAGACAGGAACTTGGTTTTATGCCTTAGGAAAAGAATGGATTTTTTTTCACCACATAATAATCTGCTGTGCAATTACCAATAAAAAAGTAATATTCTCTGCTATAAACTGAACAATGTGCAAGAAGCATTTATGGGTAATGTACTGCAAAAGGCATACGGAATTTAAATCAAGTTTTAAAGTGAACATAGAAATCAACAACATAAAAGCCACGAGCACTATACAATTCAGATTATTTAAATGATAAATAGAAGCTTGTAATATGACAGGTTATTGAGACATCACAGGCCAAATTGTTCACTTTTATAAAATACTGATGACTAATAGATTGCATTCACTGTATCAAGTACCATAAGATCTCGATAGGTATAACATGTTCACATAAAAGAAGCATTAGTTTCAATCAGCTCTGTGTGGGAGCATTTCCCTTCACAAATCCAGCTGGAGGACAGGGCCTTCATTAAATTAAAGACTACCACTTACAAGGTCTAATAAGACAGATAGAGGGAATGAAGGTTTTGCTCCTGCCATGTCCATTTACTGTGTATAGAAGTGGGAGTTAACCTGTCTTAAATTAGAATTTTCTGCTTTTTCCCCCCCCCCC
>NW_020799095.1:21687841-21730096 GCF_003259725.1 Athene cunicularia | reverse complement strand
CCCCCCCCCCCCCCCCCCCAGTAGGAGAGTAGATCAATGAAACAAATCCTTCACATGATGGACAATTTTACCAGTAAGGAAACGAGCTGAATGAACATTGACACCCCACAAAAGCTGTTATTTTGCTCAAAGAGAACATTAATGTCACTTAAATATTTCATAATAAATTCATCCTGAACACTGAGCAACTGGAAAAATCTTTCATTCAAAAATATATGCACATGTTGCTATTGAGTCAGAATGTGGCAGAGTAAAATAACATTCATGCTGTACAAAACTATATTTTTCTCTCTTTTCAGCCATTTCACACATACAAAAATGGTTTTATAAAACCATAAAATTTTTGAATCATGCTTACATATTTGCTAATATTCTCTTTGTAAAGGTATCTGCCATAATTAATTAAAACCATTCCCCAGAACTTAATCATCATTCTACGCAACACAGAGTTTGAAAGTTGCTTTAAGGTATGTTCTTCTAATTTGCAATTAAGCTCTTCCATAGGCAGCAAAACAGCAGCCAGCACAATATTCTTTCAGAGCATGCATACATTGTGTGTGTCCTTAGACTAACAGTAACTCCTGCTTAAAGCAACACGAGATAAAAGCCACCAAATGTGAAGACTTTCCCAGGTGACTACAGGTTGGGTAGAATTACCCAAGCTAACCTTGAACTAGTTCTTTTGCCTACCACAAACCAAGGCAGCAAAATGTAACACAACTGAATCCTGCTTTGTTGGAATAGCCTTAGAGCTTCAATGAACTCTGTTTATTTCCATGGCTATCAGAAATAAACCAGTTAGATTAAGGATGTCCCCATGAGCAGCAGTTAATTTGTCTCACCTTACATGTTCTCACACCAAAAAGTAGAGCCTAGTGATTCAGAAGTCCATGACTGTCCAAGATATGACCTGAAAATATAACTGACAATGCATTTTGGACCGGCAAATGGAAAGCTCTGGTTCTGGTTCTAGAGATCTCCATTCTGAGGATATCACCAATAGAATTTTTTAAAATGTTTCATATTTTATAATTAAATACAGTTAAAAATGTATTCAACATAGCATTAAAAACTATGGCAAGAATATTATCTACTAGCATCTTTAGGCATTATTTATGGTTATATTTTTACATGTACAACTCAACAGCTGTATAATTTAGTAACAGCTGAAGAAGTCAGATACAAAGAAAATCACTGGGATGCTCTCAAGTTTCCAGGACATTGACTATCAGAAGTTGTTTGTCATTCAACAGTTGCATGATTCAATTATAAAGATGTATTTATAAGAAGCAATACATCTTCTTACGCTAGCGGCCTCACCCCTCATAGTGTATAAAGTTTCTCATTTGTCTCAAGTAAACATTTTAAAACAGAAAATAGCCCATATATTTATAATGTCATGAACATATAAAAATAGCCATCCATTAAGTGTGCACAGGTTCAAAAACATTTCTTCTTGCAAAGATGACTTTTCCATACTTCCTCCACTACGGCTGGATGTAAAGTACATTACAAGTCACAGTGCAGTAAGGGAAAGGCTCTCCCTCCTAAGCCAGCAGGGAAGTTCTAGAGCCTCAGCACATCCCCAGTAACATTTCCGTTGACCTTTTCCACATGTAAAGGACGCTCCAACTCAAACAACCCCCTAATTTCTCAGGCAACAGCAGCACCTGCCCCCAGTCCTTACCTTGCAACAGTTCACAGCCTCTTGCCCAAATAAGTAAGGCAAACTATTCTTAAGAAATTAATCCATTTCTTTGTCATGACTGTTTCCTTGTCCACCACAAGGTAAACTATGTTTGTACTTTTTCCTTAGGTCACCTAATCTTCCCAAATGATGGGAACTCTGAACAATGAAAACTTTATTCACTTTATCCACAGAGCCAGTGAAGAGTTACTCTGCTATGGCCCTAATGTACCAGGCTCTCAAATAGACATGAACTGCAATCTTTGCCAACACACACACACACATACTCTCAGCTAGAATAGAAATGTTTAAGTATCAGCTTTGTGAAGTCACCTCTCAAAATGATGCTATTTCCATAGACTTACATATCTTGATAATTGATTTTGATACCTAGAATTTTAAAATCTAGGTTTTGGTACTTATTACTATATTGCTATAGAGTGATTAATTACTACTTAAAATTAATATATGACTGAATACTATATAAATCGTATGTTAAACAAAATTTGAATTCTATAGAATCTTTTAAAATGCCAGTGTCATCACCATATTCAAGACACTGCAAAATAATCATTTGCTGTAGTAATTACTCCCTGTGCTGTACTATTAAATTAATGTTTCCAGCAACCAAATGATGAGTGACTTCTGAGACACTATTTTTATTTATGCTTCTTATGTCATCTATATTCACTAAAAAAGTGTTAAATGAATTCCCCAGTCTTTTATTTCTTCAGCTTCTTAAAGATAAAAAATAAACTTGTGTACCCTGTATGGAATTTATACTGTTCCAAATCATGCACATATAAAACATTTACACGTCGCTTCAGTCAACTAGAAAATTAAAGTTTCTGATTCACTTATTAAATGGAAACAATGAAAATGCTCTCATCTAAAAAAAACCCTTACAGTCCTAAAAGCAATTCATCTTATTTCATTAAAAAATATGTCTTCAATTGCCAGGACTCTCATTTAATTGGAAATGTGAAATTGTAAGAAAACATCAGTTCTTTATCATATTTCCAGAATATAAATAAGGAATGGACTTCTTTAAGAAGTCAGCTGTGCATTTTTACCAGATGCTATGAAAAAAGATTAAATCACAACAGTAATAGAGGTATAGAATATTTTTTTCTTAACTCTTAAAAGCAAATATATTAACAAGTAATAAAATAGGAGCATTAAATTTTGTTCCAGGTGTGTGTTTAGAACTTTCAGCAATAGAGAGTCTTTTTAATTTATCTAAAAGAATAAACAGAGTAATACTTTGTTCTGTTTCATGCATTCACAAAAATATAAGCATTTAAACATAGGTACCTTATCTGAGAACAATAAGATTCACTTTCTAAGACTTAAGAATCTTTGGGGGGGAAAAACAGCATTAATAAACAGAATACCACAAGGACATGCAGGCTGAGGGCATTTAGAATCTAAATATTTTACCTTTTTCCCTGCTAATTCCAATACTAGCCACAGCAGCAGTCCTGCAACTCACAGTAGCAGAAAGTTGCAACTCTTCTCCTTTATATTATACCTGGAGACTGCCTGTGGTGATTCAGTTTTTAAATTCATTCTATAGGATGGTATTCCAATTTTGAAAAGGGTCCTCCTCGTTTGTCTCTCCCCTTCAGTTTTTGAATATTTTTCTTTCTATAGGGCATTACAAAGTGTTTTGCTTTATTTTGATAGTCACACATTTGGGTTTCAACACTGCGGTTAGGGGTACCAATCTGAGAAGGGACTCAGGTTTTCAAGAACTCCACAACCACAACACCATTCTTCTTTTTCATGCACTTATTCAGGATTATAACTTCATGAGTCTTCACTTTATGTACAGTGCGTCACCCTGTTCAATCCTCAATAGTTTAGTGGCATTATACCTCACATACACACCAAATCGAACTTGGCCAGGTCAGCTGTAGTACTGTCAACACAATCTGCACTGAAAACATAACCCTCAGATTACTATTGTTATGAAATTTTACTATCCATGTCACACCACCAGATTTATTTGGCACTTGCAGTCATGACTTGTTCTTCCGGAGGAATTCCTCTATAATTGAGCATTAGTTATTGTACCATTAAACTACAGTGTTTCCGTAAATTTTAAACAGATAACAGCACTTTCTAGCAAGTGTTTTTTTAGATACAAGTTTATTACCTAGTTACAAGGAGAAAAAAAGAAAAATTGGCTAGAAAAGGTTTTCCTTTTGTAGTTAAAGAAAAAAATGAGGTTAACAGAAAACATCCTGCCATTGCTCCCAAAGGAATATTCCCCAACTACAAACTGAGCAAAGGCCATTTCTAAGTGTAAATATTTTAAAAACTAATGTAATACTAAACAGTTATGTTACATATTTTTTCTAACATAATCTTTGGTATATTTATACTACAAGCATTGATATTTTATAAGTATTTTTATCTGTTTCTTTCATTTGTGGATGATGGTTTTAGGTTCAACATTATTAACAATGGCAACAGTCCAGCATCCTGGTAGAAATATGCAGTGGGCACAGATTGCTGTGGCTCCAGGGCTTACTCATATTTCAGATGAGGAGTGGGCCTGTGCAGTTGAACTATTATTTTTCCACAAAAATGCCAAGAGACCTGTATGAATAGGCTCCTTTCATTATTCTCTGAAGGAAGAGGAAGACTAAAAGGTTCACGGCGAATTGTGTCCTCACATAAATGTCATGACAAAGTAAGGCTCCCTGCAAAAACATTTTCTTTACAATCTTGGCAAGTCTTTCTCTAAGAAATACCACAGAATTGTGCTCATGATGTCAGACATACTTTAGTGAATATGAAGGATTAATGTTTTGTATCTCTCTGTTGATCTGCTCACCGCTATGGGAAGTCAAAAAGGCAGAAGTAAGCTTTTGGTTATCTTTCCTTAAAGCAAGATACAGAACTGTCCCACCCTCAGCCCCTCAGTTCAGGATGCTATCTGATCAAAAAGACTGACACTTAGGCATCTAATATTAACAATACTGCTTACTAAAATCTTATTTCCATACAAAGATACATGTCAAAAGTGGAACAAATCTCTCAAGATCATTAAGAAGGCCAAGGATTTATTGTGATTTTACCCTGTAGACTAACTCAGTCAATCCAGTAAAATTAGGTGTGTGATTAACAATTTTAGTTTGCACTGAGAATAATATTCTTAAAGTATCAGATTACAGTATTATAAATATTTTACACTAAATTGTAAGCAGAATAACATCATGCTGTCTTTTACAAAATAACATATTTAATAGTTTACCATATTGTAAATATAGTAAATCAACCTAGTACATTATAGAGAATTCACAGAATTATGGATACAAAAGAAATTTAGAAGAAAAACTGATTTTTTACTTCAAAATAAATACCAAACTCAAAATAGCTAACAACTGTAACCTGTTTCAAATTTTAATACAGTAATCAATTATTTAATTTTAAAATCCTTAAGAGTACTGCAGACAATTTTAAAAAATAAATGACAAATAAATAAAATAATGAAAGATGAAATTCATTATTTGCCTGGAGGTTCACAATTAAAATTGCTGTGGCTCATGTATGGGAATGGATAGTGTACTGCAGGACTACACTGTGGCTCACTTGACCTTGTTAATATTTAGCGTTCAAAGCTGCTGCCTATACAGCATTCACCTGCATCAGACTTGGGGTCTGCAATACTTTGGTTTCAATTAGCATTCCAACGCTTTGTCTAGAGCAAATCACTGATACGGTGAATTTCTTCCTGAACTAGATATTCCCTGCATTTGGATTTTAATTGACAGTACTTAGTAGATACTCCTGTTTCGTACTTCTTCGGGCACAGTTTAATTCTGACTTAACTTCTATTGTGCTACTTATGAACCACATGACAAACACTTTCAACAATGATGCGGGTTATATAAACAATTTCTACTAAAGTTAGGAGGGGTCTCGTAATCCTTTGAAAGTTAAGAGGTAACTGTGCCTTTTGCTATTGAGCCGGTATCTGCCATGCTGAACTTTCCTGTGTCACTGTCTAACATAACTTAGAATATGCAATTTTTCTTGTTTTGTTTTGTTTTGTTTTTTCTAAAATAAAACAGTTTTATTCAGTCATTTTCAATTTGACTTTACTTTGGGTATACTGAAATCAAATTAGTCCCGACAAACTAATAAAGATTGAGCCAATGTTTGGATGTGACACCGTTAAGGAAATCTGTCTCGCAAGAAGGAAATTTAACAGCTGCTTCTGGAGGAAGCATCTTTATCACTGAGTCAGAGAGGAACCAACTGCTTAGCATAATTTTAAAGGCAGCTCCTCTGTCACAGGCATCATCATTCAGTTGACGTGTAAAAACCATTTATAAATATTAGCAATCATCTGGCATTTTTCAAAAGAACAGGAAAGTTAATCCTGTTTCCTGACTGAGTTCTGCCTTGCATAATTACATTCTGACTACCTAAGTTCCCCTGCAATTTCAGTTAATTACAGTATTATTCTTACTTCCTGTCCTAAAGTTATTTATGTAGTAACCATATCCTACTAGAGTGGAAGATGAAGTAAGCTCTGTGAATTATTTTGATTAATGTGTAAAATGTTGTGCTATCGCCTCACACAAAAGACACTACATACTGGATATTATTCCCAACTAAAAAAAAATGTGTGAAACTTTTCAGCAATTATATTAACACTCGGTAGTGCACCTCTCAAGGGATGCTTGTATTACTTGACTAATAGATATAAATCTTTACGCAACTAAAAAATATTAATACAGTGTTTTATTATAAGCATATGAAAAATCTTAGATATCTCTAAAGAGATAAAAAAGATGGAAAAAAATATACAATATATGCATAAAAATATAGTCCTCTAGCACTTGCCATTGCCTTTTACTTTGTAACAGAGAGGACAATTTTACCCAACTTATCCACTAAAAACTACTATTGCTAGTTCTACGCATTGAAATATCATTATATTTGCTTGACAATCATAAGCTTTTGAAGCATAACTAACTGGGAAGTGACTTAAGCAGAGTAAAGAGGGCTGCCCAAAATGTATGACAAAATTTCATTTTAGCCGTATACAAAAATACAGGTTTTCTTAGTGCCTGATATAAAAAGAGAATTTCATTTTTGGTGCAAACTCTCATTTTGTAGTTAACAGCAAAACTTCTGCAGGCTTCTCTAGTGCAGAGCTTTACCCTCAGCTTTGTCATGCAGTAGCCATAAATCTATCCATCATCAATTTCCTCCCTTAGCCTCAGACCACCCCTCTAAACTCGTCCTGACTCCGCATACATTCCTCCATACCAACCCAATGCCTACTGTTTTCCTCCCCATTCCTGTGCTCCATACAGCCCTCCCCACAGTCTCTCCCCTGCATCCAGTGGTGCTTCCATATTCCGCTCACACAGGCAAATCCGTAGCATCTTCCTATCTGAATGTACCCCACTTTGCCTGCCCCAGTCGTCGTCTTATATACAGTTACTGGGATATCTAAAATTTCTCCAAGTGCTTCAACTGCTGTAGTCTAGATCTTTTCTACTACTATAAAAATTATTTCACTCCTCCAAGATGCAGGGGGGGGAAAAAAAAAAAAAAAGTGTCCTACAGCTGCAAAAATCAAAGCCAAAGAAAAACAATCTCAGAATTATTTCAAAACCAACACCGCAAGTTCTTGAGATGGGTGATAATATTGCAAGACCTAGCAACACTGGCAACACATGCAGATAAGCCACCACGACATGCTTGAAAAATTACTAGTTTGACTAGCAAATCTGAATGACGTTTTGTAACTCTGCTCTCCTGTCCCCCCACCTGCATGAGGAAACAGCAGCCATGAGTGGGAAGAGAAGGTGGTAGTCACGGTCCAGAAGCCCTGCCTTCCCAGGGGGTTGCAGTGCCCACCATAACCAGAGTGATGGACCCAGGGCAGCTTCTAAGTGTCATGTGGTTACTCCCGGGGCCTGGCAATTTATTCACTCCTCATGGGAGCAGGGATGAACTGGATTACCTACTTCTATAGGTATAGGATTACCTTCTATAGGATTACTTACTTCTATAATCACTTCTTTGTGGTCACTTTCTATCCCTCTTCCTTGTTTTCTCTTCTGAACTGCTCCCCTCTCTACATTCAAAGACTCATGACAGCAAGCACTGCATGTGGTGATACCTCCACACTTTCTTTGCACCTTTTAACATCTTCCCTTGTCCCAAGCACATGACAATTCCAAGCAATGTTTTGAGGATTACACTGAAATTGAAATAAGCTATTTCTACATGCTTGCAATGGCCAATCTTCAGATCATATCAAGAGCCTATTTGTTCTCATACATGACTGGGAATAAATTAGTAAGTCATTGAAGAAATTTGGGGTTGAACAGCTTGTGTTTGAGACAAGGATTTCTGGAAGCTCTTTATTTTTTCTAAGGAGGAAAAGACTGGACTTCTGTAATTATACAGTTATTATGTTTTCGAATGTTTACACACTAGCAGAATGGGAACACAAAACCAAGTTTACAGGAGCACAATAAACAAAAAACCCTTCAAGGCTGTTTCTATTTAAAATTACAAGCCAGGCCATTTAAGGGAGTTTGCAGTGCTGGAACATGCTGCAACACTGCCTGTCCAGGAGAAGGATAACCCCATTAAAAAGTTGGAGGGTTGTATTTTGTTTTTTGTTTTTTGTGGGGGTTTTTTTGTGTGTTTTGTTTGTTTGTTTGTTTTAAAAAAAAAAGTTTCACTCTTGACATGCTTGGTTTGGAGCTCCTAAAGGACTGGGGAGTTCACATAAATGAGTTCATCACCTCCCATGCACTGTGGCAGGCTCCAGCTTTCACCCACCTTTCCAGGACCCTGCAGGCCATGGGAGATCTTTAGCCCGAGGAAGGAAAGACAGATCTGGCCAGTAACAACATCTACATGCGGGAAGGGGCCTCCTCTGCCTCACTGCTAGTCTGGTGGCAAGACCCTCTTATCCCTCATCAGCAGAGGAAAATCCCTTCCACATTAAGTATAATTATAGGTGAAAATTGGCTGCCAATTTTTGAAAATCTGTCCCTTTAAGTTTTAAGGGAGGTGGTTTCCTTCTCAATTTTAAATATATCTCACCCATATGGGAATAATACACAATCAAATGCAATATTTTTCCTACTGCCTAGCAGCTAAGTTATTTACTTGACTTTAACAAGAGTTTTCTTTCCTCTTCCCAAGTTTGAGAGCACAAGCTGAGATGAGCTGTGCTGCTGTATGAGCAGGCAGCCGCTTCCAACAATTTGTTTGAAAAGAAGCAGATCTGTATGATAGGTGGGAAAGGGAGAGACTTAGCGTAGGCGGGGGAAGGAGGGGAAAAAGTCAAGGTTTAAATTTTTTGTTGTCGTAAATAAGCAGCTTGAAACATGGGAATAGAAAATAGGAAACTTTCAGAGAGTTGACACACCTATTTCCTACTGCTGGAAAATTAAGACAGTTCTATAAACTGCATCTCCCTTAAATTAAAAGCAATGTACAAAGGGTGTTAAGTTAGCCACACAGACATAATTACCATTAAAAAAATCCCACTTGTATGCTGTAAAAATTTGCATGTGCAACCTGCATCTGTTCTTAAGACACTAGATTGAAGGGAAAACAGTTTTACTTTGAAACCCCTTTTTTCCCCCCTAATCACTGAAATAAAAATTTCGCATGTTTACTATTTACAGCTTCCTTCTCAGAAGACACAGGTAGAGCATTCACGCCTTCCAAATGTAACCTTAGACATCTGGCCAGCAAACATCTGGATATTTATCTTCACTCATCATTTCCTTCAGTAAGTCCAAAAACTGTCAGTTATTTCAGCTGAGATTCTGCCCAAGGGAATACAAAAAAAAAGTTACATCCTTCTTTTGTCCAGGTTTTATAAACTGCTTTTTACCTTCTTCCCTGGGATATCAGTAAGTATAAAAATAAGCAGTCTGGATTCCTTTGACTGTGGTTTTTATTCTGTGAATATGTACTTCTGTAGCCACAGGGAGCATACATATGCAATTGTATTTATTACACAGTCATATCTGCAATTCATGCAAAATATCCTGCATCTTTAAACAGGCTTGCTTTTTTTTTTTTTTTTTTTTTTTTTTTTTTTTTTTTTTTAAATGTTACATACATCCAGAAGAAACCATTCAAATCACAAGTAAGAATACAGATTGATTTGTGAATATATACCAAACTTACGCCAATTAAACTCTGGATTTGGGATAGTCACAAAACAGGGAATGTGAGTACCAATTCACTTTAAAAAAAAATAATACAAGAAACCAAATCACTTCACTTGCAGAATTGTTGTAATGGAAGCACTGTCTTTGGACTGGAGGCACCAGACTGAGGAGCTCACCCCCTTTTTCTGCCACTGTTCTAGGAAAGTCTCTTCATCTGCTTGTTCCTCCTTCTACTATTTTACAGAGGGGCATAATGAAAGTCATCTCCTGTGCAAAACACTTTGCAGTTTAACTGTGAGAGAGATTCAAATGTTATTATCAAAGGTACATATTTAGCAAAGGAAAAGGTCAATAATTTCTGAATCTATCTAATTATGAGTTTAGTTTTCTTACTATTCAGTGATTGAAAGCTACTACCAACTTTAAATTTTCCAAATCACCATCCTGGTATCCAATCTGAATTTGCCTAGCAAAATGCTTTGGACAAGAAATAAAAAATTCAAATTATGCAATGAGGTTTTTGAAGTCTGTTTCTTAGCTGAGGTTGCATTCACTTCTCCTTTGTTATTTCTTTGAAACAGCTTCATGTTTTCCAACTTAACCTCTGCTTGGTGAAGTGCTCTTAGAAGAAAGATTAACTTAAAAATCATACCCATATATTAAAGACAAAATACCAAAAATTATTATTATGGATTCTTAAAATTCTATCATTTAGTATGAGTTTATTTTATATGTGTACTGTGGGCACTTTGCACACTGCCATTGTCCCATAGGAATGCTGCAAATTCATGATTCATTTTAACCATATGGTACAAGGGAAGCTGGTAATGATATAACAAGCTTACATACTTAACTCTGCATTTCTCCATAATACTTTTAGATTTATTTTTCAACTTTAAATCAACAAATAAAATATATATTTTGGTACTAATACAAAATCTACAATTAGAAAAAATAAAATTTCTTGTTAAAATGAGTGGATAAGAGAGATCAGGAAAACAGCAAAGCCGCAAACAGTGGGAAAGACTTGAGAGTTGGCTTTGAAAGGTTTGCTCATTCCTGCCTCACATCACTTCTAGGCAACAAACAACTCAGGAACAGGTCCTTTTTTTATTTATCTATTTTATTTCTCTTTTTGAACAGAAGGTAATTTCCAGTCAAAAGTATATTAAATTGAAAGACAGTTTTGGGTAAAAAACTTGTTTTATTATTATTTCTGTAACCACTATAGGTTACCTTACTGAAAAAAATTTACTTCTATGCCCTCAAACTTTTTAGGATCTCAGCATCCATATGTGTTAATAATGAATATAATTTAAAAGAAAATAAAACATAAAAGCATATAAAATATGTGATGCACATATATAGTGTATACATTCCTTACACCATTGTGCTGTAAAATAAAAAAAAAAAATCATACATTATTACATCTCAATTTAATAGGCCAGTTTCCAGTTGCTGGAAGGCACGAACATGACATCATTGATTTCTGAAATGATTCCTTGTGAAAACATGTCACATGCCATAGTATTATTACAGTCTGAGAGTCTGCACTTCCCTTTTTATACTTAGCAATAGCTTTGCCACTGCTGAACTTACAACTATAAAATGGCAAGGTATGCTTTGAACAACAGTGATATTTGGGATATATGTTCATTAAATAGAAAGGAATTCTCCTAATTTTATTAAAAGTAGCAAAGGTACTTTTAATAAAATTAGGAGAATTAGGTACTCTCATCAAGGTCATGTGCCCAGGGTGCTCTGTGTTGTCTGAAGCAATACCCCCTCCATTTTACTGATAGTCTGAATAACAACTGCCAGTTACTTGTCCCCAGAGAGGCTGAGCATGATCATGTTTTTTCAGAAGAAAAGTTTGTAAGAGTTTTTTGAAAGTTAATAGCTAGATAGAATCAAGAGTCCTCCTCCTGGACCTACAAAGTTTTGCACTTGCCACGCATATGTACCTATATGATTTGATTAGTCACAATTCTTGTTTGCCGGCAACAGAAAGAAATTTTCAGAATACTTCAGTTCCCATTTAGTGCTCAAAATAAGTAGCCCAGAGGCCAACAGCCGGTGCTGAAATCCACATATTTTACAGAATTCAACTATGAATACAGTAACAAGAGCTGAGTGATTCTTATTTAGGATTCTGTCTTTCATTCAACTGTATACATGAAAACATTGTAGATATATTCTTGCATCAGGATGCTTATGTTCTATTTAGAGTATGACTTCATTAAGATTAAAGAAAGTAATTTTACTTATAAAATATTTAACCTTATTGAATTTATTCAGGCTTGACAATTACTGATTCTTGAGAAAAAGTGAGAAATACTATAGGTTATTTAAATATGTTTGGTTGAAAAAAAGAAAAGTTATACCAAAAAGGATTTACTGATAATTTTATCTATTCAAAGGAGAAAAAAGGCAAAAAATCTGCCTAGTAATTTTTATTAAGTTACATCTTCCATCAGCGTGCTATCGCGTTTGATAGCGTGATGTGGAAAAGATTGACATTCCTACACTCAAAAAGTATTTTTGGCACTTTAAATACTTTAATTAAGCCAATAAAGATGCATTGAAGGAAACATACATGCAAAGAACATTGTCTAGATACAATAATGTTTCCTCTGCTCTAAACACATTTTAAATGTTAATTGCCAATCTTGAAATGTATAATAGAGTATTTTAAATGGTAATGGCCTCACTAGATTTTTAGCAAGCAAGGAAAACTATTGCAGACATACAGCTTCTAGAAATCTGAGTAATATCCTGAAAGGAACAGCTTGCCATTTGGGGGTTGGGGTGGAATGCACTTTTAGTCTGCTTTGAAAAGTAGTTTTACATTTCTTACTCATAGCAAAAAACCAAGGCCCTTTTCAAAATAATCATGCATCTATTCTTTGCAAGGAGTACACATCAGTCAGTAAAACTGAAGGTGCAATTAGCAATGGACAGTATTTTTTCCATTTTTTATTTTAGCTAATTCTGAAATGATCATGTGCACATACTTGGAAATATTTCTATCACATAACCTGATACCAAATATAATTTTAAAAAATTTTCTATGTATATATATGCATAAAATAGTCATGTACTGATAGGATACATACTGAAAAACTGTATTAAAGTCACAGAAAAATTTCCATAAAGAGCATGGAAGAAATGGAAATACCAATGATATATCTGGTATGTCCTTGGCCCTAATACTCCAGAAATGGGAGTTTTTAATGTCCCACTAAGGAACAGAAGCTCAAGTCCAAGCCTTTCAGAGTGGCCCAACTCCCTGGGAGGAAAGCTGGGTCCCTGCACCATATCCCCCAGCCACAGAACTGCATGTGCACCCCACAAGTCACCTTACCTTTCCCTGCATGTAGACTGTGAAGGTGCTCCAAAGCTAGATTCTGCACAGTTTGAAAAACGTTTGAAAAGAAATTTGAAAGGAGCTATTTGAAACTGCAAAGTCTTCATAGTGCCTCCTAGCTAAAGTGCTGCTTCAGAGCAGGGATGAAGAGAGAGAGAATTCTGTGCATTTCTTTCTCCTTGCTAAAACTACACAGACCAACAAATAGAACAGTAACGACCAGGCAATTTTTACTAGCACAGCAGTAGAAAAACATCTTCATTTTGTAAGAGAAAAAGAACAAGCATCTGAATGGGCCATCTGTTTTAACAATGCCTTTCATTTCTCTAGGCCTCTGCTTCTACTTTAAAACTTAGTGACAAAAAATAGTTACCACTGCTGCTGTTTGATGAATTATATGACGTGTGCTTTTTACTCTAATTCTTTACATTTTCATATTACAAATTAAAACCTGTTATTACATTTGGCACACATTACATTTTATCGCTGATCTGCTGATTTCAATAGATTGGCAAAACATGGAAGGGACATAAAAACGAACCTCCCCCCTGTTGGAACATCCCTCCAGCCCAGGACAAAGCCCTCTAGCAAGACAGTGTGCAAAGCTACTGTATCAGAAAGCTCACATCTCCAAAGTCATTGCAATAGGTTTCAGAAATAAATGTGTTTAAAATGATCCTGGATGAAGTGATTGTGTGCAATTTATTTAGGAAATAGATATTAGTGAGCATTTTTGTCTTTCTCTCTAATTTAGTCAGAAGCCTTTATCTGAAGTAACATGGCTTAAAATTAAGTCAAGGGAAATAAGAATATATATTCTCAAGTGGGTTTTCACTTAGTCTAAATACAAGTTTCTAGCATAAGATACATATTCACAGTTTAAGACAAAAACAAGAAAGGAAAAGAAGGCAGACATAGCTGGACTGCTTTCCCTGAAGTAGTTGTTGAACTTCCAAACATAGTCTCTCTTCAATTTATGAAGTCACCTGATCGAAGGTGACTATAACATCTAGGAGGTCAAATAGTGTATAACAACTATTTCAAACCCTTTTTCAGGTAAAACCCAACAAAAATAAAACCTTGAAACTACTGCAGAGGAACTAGTTTCTCCTCTCCCACACTCACTAACTGCAGAAAGGTTCACTATAAAATCTGGGTATTTCACATTCTACTTTATGTTCTATAACACCTTAAGAAGTGTTATGCACCATTTCACTGGTTTTCAGCAGCACACTTGGAAAAGTATGTTAAATGAAATGTTTCTCTGCACAGTGAGTTAGATGCTTTCATACTCACGTCTCCATTCAGACTATAAAGGAATTATTTTCCTCCCTGTTTAAAATGCACATGCACAGACTAGAGGGCAGCACTAGCCAAAGAGATGAACCAGTGAAGACCACTGACTTTTTGAATGGTCGACCCGTGCTAATTTATAACAAATTTTCTTCTCCCACTTCATCCCTTAAGATAGTGGTTTAAATTGTTCATGCGCGATGTCACTTCATCACATCACTTTAATAGTCAGGAGCATGACTGTAATCACAACAGCCACGTGTGTAATGTATCAGTTTCTTCATTACAACCACCTGTTTAATCGACACACTGTGCACATTTCCTGGGGATCTCAGAAAAGAGCCATTTCACAAATGACTTTTGGAATTCATTTCAAGCTTCAGAAAGTTTAGGTTTTATCATCGTAAAGAGAAACTTAGGTGAAAAAGAACAGAGATTTTCCCCATAGCTTTGAATATTTAAGAATATTTATTTTACATTTTTTAATGTTTTACTTTAAAAGCATGTTACAAACTTGCTTTTGTGCAAGGAGATCCAGAGGTTTTTCCCCAGTGTGTGCACTCAGGCACTGCAGGTAAGAAAAACATGATTCTACCCTCCAGACACCCATAGGTACCCCTAGCTAATGCATGTCTATATACAGAACCCAAGAATGCCAACGTATTATGTAAATCCTCAAAGCAGGATTTGAGTGATACTTAAGAGAAGTATTAACCTTGTGCTGGCTCCTTTCCCAACCATAAGAAAAGACAACTAACAAGGAAAATGGAGGAATATGGGTTTTTTCTCATTTTGTACTGGGGAGCTTGCCAGATCTCTTCATGATGGGAGCTCAAGAAAAGATAAACAGTGCTGAGAAGAGATGGAATTACCAACTGAGTTTTTGGTACAAAAATTGTCATAATACTGTCAGCTCACACTTTCATGAATACATATTTCATTATATTTAAAAGATACATTGTCTCTGGCATCCTAAAAAAGAATGTAAAAGCAATCTTTTAAAACTCATATCAAGGCCTGTTTCATAACAACCATACAAATCCATCCCTCAATTAATAGATATTTCAGAAAACCTACAAGTATCATGGCAAGTGTATAGTGACTTTTCTCCTGATAACCTTTCATCATCCAAAGATAAGCCACTTATGTCTTCTTGGACTAGATGTTGAACCCAGACCATAGAGTTTGATTCCTTACCTATAGCAATGATCCATCCTACCCTATGCTACATCATACTCCCAACTCCAGAACATATCCTACAGCAGTTCTAAAGAGCCAAAAATTTATGGCTGATCGCTTCCATCCAATTAGTTGGCAGATTTGTTACTATCATCATTCTTAATAACCTCTGGCATTTCACATATTTAGAAATCTATTCACCTGTAAACATAGTTTGGATATTCAGAAATTAAGATTAAGCAAAAATTCTCTAGTGGATTTTATTTTATTTCCATCTTCTGAACTCTTCAGGTTACAGAGATTTTTCAGAAAGTCATTTATTATCTCAGAGCCTCTAAAGTAAAACAGGAAGGGGCTTGTGATATCTGCATGTGCCACAATGAATTTAACAGAGCAAATGAGACAACCTCACCTCATAACATGACATTATTCTTACCAGTATGCGAGAAACCAGTCTTTCAAACAACAGGAACTTATTATGAACAATAACAACCTGAAAACAATACAGGCAGGCTCCTATAATTTTATGGGACCCTAGACCACTCCATGTCAGGAAGCCTTATTGCAGCTGAAGTAGTTTTCAGGTGAACTTTCTCAACCAAAATATACATTTAAATGTCAGAAGGAATGACAACATTTTGGCTTGTTAAGATTGATTGTGGTCTTCTACAAATTCAGTGTCCACTCAGAAAATTAAATGACACATGGTAAAGGAGCACCTCTTATTTCTGAAAAGTAACAGAAAGGTAAAAGATGTAGTTATAAAATCAAGCGTATAGAAACAACTGATATAGTTTATTTACAGTGGACTTGGAAGGCAGAGAATGAATTATATCACATGAACTCTCTATTTATTTTCAATTCATGTTATGCTGTCTGCAGGTATTACACTAGAATCAATCAGAAGACTGAACAGAAAATATGACAAATGGCTATTGCTTTTGCTATTTTTGTGAGGCAAGCAGAGTCAGCATTTTAATATCCTGCTCTCTCAAGCCTGTTTAAAAAATAAGAAAAAACACTGACAGAATGGCAAAAAGAGTATTCTCTAAAATTCAAAAGAAGATAATATTTTTCTCTTAATCTCTGGGTATCAATTCCCTTTGCAATCAACACAAGCTGTGACAAGAAAAAGAGCAGAGCCTCATTCAGTCACTTGACAGTTCCCGAAGTTTTCTATCTTTCACTAGTGTAGAATTAAATTTGTTTCATGCTGGATAATCAATATGGTACTGAATTTCTAGTTAGGTAAGCAGTGGCATTTTCCCACATGGAAGGACAAGCCACTCAACCCTCTCCCCCTGCCCCCCAGATGGAGCCTCTGACATGTAAAAGAACATTGTCATTTACTGTATTTCTAGGGGATTACAGATTTTCCTGAAAAGAAAACCTTGTGTCTCTGACCATGTTCCCAATAACAAAAGTCATACATCATTTTATTATAAATGAATTTCCCATAAATCTGAAATCCTTTAAATCCAAAATTATTTCAATATACTATCAATTGTTCATATAAAATCTACTTCACAAGTGCCTTCTAATATACTGACTTCAGACAAGTACATTATAAAATGCAGATGAAAAAGGCACTTCAAAGGCAGGAATAGGTCAGATAAATAAAGATAGCACAATCATATGATTCCAATACACCGTCCAAAAATGAGCAGTAAATGTAGATGGTAAAGAGACTTTGAGCCTCACTGCCTTTTCCTTTAACAAGCATGCCAGTTCAAACTCATCTCCTCATTCAACAGTGAACATAGCATTGCACTGGTGCCCAAAGTGATAACACATTAGGATTATTCTTGTAGACTATGTATATAATTAGCAGAAAGAACAGGACTGGGTTTTACTGTCGTCCATTCCAGTCATTTTAATGGCATTAATCTTGAGAAACTACCTGCCCCAATTTATCCACTCTGGTTCCTTACAAAAGAATGAGTTAGCTGCCTGTGCACTACTGACCCAGAAAATCCTTTCTGCTCTATCTGAAGTCTCCAGTTATCCCGTAGATTCTCTGCTAGCAAGTCTGGCTTATGTTGCTTATCCTGACCCATGGCTAAGATGACCCCATGTGTACTGAACGTTGAATTGTTTAAGAATTAAACCCAACACAAGTCTGATTTTTAACATGAACTATTTCAGCAATCTTATGCACACAGTCTCCATGCAGGAGGATTTTTTCAGAACTGAGTGGGTAGTGAACTGTAGCATAGTATAGGGAAGAGCAGCCAGAAACTTCTGAAGTCAGCTTTGCTGCTGAGGAAATTGTTCTATAAAACTGTAAGAAAAGATGCTTACTGAGGGAAGAGGAAGAAGCAATGTAAATTATAGCTAATAGAAATCTCCTTTTTAAAAAATTTGACAAAACGGGAGATTAAAAGTTCACAAAGCTTCAAAATTTGTGGAAATCTTAGAAAGAAAGTCAGCTCAACAACCTCAGTTGAGACATTTTGCCACAGATCTGCAGCACGGCCTTTTGAGGTACAAAGGTGAAGTGAATTTTCAAAGTTTCTTCTTTGTCCTCTGACCCTTCAGAGGCTGGCCTTGACCAAAAGGTCAGTCCTGGGGGTGGGAGAATCTGAGTAGCCTATTGATCCAGAATATGCCTGGTGTAGTAGAAGGCTTATTTCTCATCCACCATAAACAACTCAGAATTATTAAGACACACACCATTAACTCAAAATTTTATGTAGCAGCTGGGGAATCTGCTGAGGATATAGTTATCAGTTGAGGTCTATTTTATGACCTCTGCACATAACTCAAACCATCAGCTCATATTGGCTCGGTCTTTTGCTGACAGGGACCGTGTCACGTATCCCACAGGGCGGCTGGAAGCCGCCAACGGACAATGGGGGCAAGCGGCTGACACGGGCTGCCGTGGCCCTGGCAAAACAATGCAGCTGCTGCGGAGGTTGGCCCTGCTGAAGGAAACTGGCTTCTCCCAGGTTGTCTGAGGGGAGGGACACTGAAGCAATGGAAATTCCCCAGCAGTAAAGGAGAACAAAAGAAGAGGTGTTGGAAGCTGCCGTTAAAATGAGACAGGCTCTCTAAACCTGCTGGCTGCCAGACTTGGACAGCTTCTTCCAGCGCCTGAAAGAGGAGAGGAGGGTCCCTCAACTGACAGAAAACCATGCTGCTCTGGAAGACACAACCCCCTGGGAAGCATGGATTAAAAATGACTCCCTTACACCGAGGACCAGAGTTTTACCATTCCCCACCACCCCCCTTTGGGGCACAGGATTGAGAGAGCAGCCACTGCCGAGGGCCCTGATCAGATCGGGGGGTGCCCATGGGCCCAGCAAAGCCCCCCACACCAGGGACAGCCATGAAACCCCCCACTGTCCTGCAGTCAGGACCTGGGCTCCGCACAAGCGCGTCTGTCTTGTTTTTGCATGGATCTGGAAGTCTCTAGATTTCCTGCCCTGATTAAAAGGTGTGGCTGCTGAAGAAATTAGTTTACAGAGCCTCCAAATTCCTTACTGCCGTTGTCATATGTCTGCAACAGGAGTATCCAAAAGGCCAGGGCGTGGGGAGGGGTGTGCTGCACCACGTCTAGGGCTCGGCACTGCTTTGGGACCGTTGAATCCCCCCTTCCAGCAGGAGTAACTCTGTAAGGACTCTGCACCTGGAGAGGAAACTTGAGGAGTAATCCATATATGCTAGATTAAAATATCTGGTAAAAGTCCCTCAAACCCACACATATACTTCCCTGAAAAAAAAAAAAACAAAAAACAACAACCAAACAAAAACAAACCCCTGTGATTTTACAGCTTACTTTTCTTAGTAGTACAGCCATAACGGGTGTTTTTACTGAAAGAAAGGGAAAAATTACACTGATTTATAAATTCATTAAAACATCAGGAGAAAAAGCAGTGGCTAACTGAGCACTCCCATTGACTGCCATGACTTTTGGATCACACCCAGAAGAATGCTGGAATAAGTGGTGAAACATTTTATTTTCTAACCTTTTAGTGGCTACTGCAAACAATGGAAAATACAAGCACATACTTAGAATAACTCTATCCTTTGCAAAATGAGATCACACCTGAAAATACTTCCTCTTGTTGCTGTATAACTTCAGTTTATGATAATAGCTATTACACACATATAGTGAAGAGGAAAAAATAGCTTCCCAAGTTCTGAGTAAAAGCTTGGTATTCTGTAGTAAAGTTTCTGCTACAGAAGACACTTTAAAACCTGTAATGATTTAGACCATTGATTCAAACAGCAGAAGGGGCAATCCAATTATTGCATGGACAACATGAAAGAAGGTGCTAAAAAGCTAAGGGTTTGAGCTATCAAATTATTGCTTGGCAACAGGAAAAGCTACACGATAATGATTCTTTGTATCAAAAATATAGCAAGTATTAAGAAAAAACTGCAAAACATATCTGAATGTTAGTTTTCCAGTCTGAAACAATTAGTGCTGTTATTTACGTCCCCACACATAAGCCCACACAGCTTGAATTTCCTGGGATACACATGTGCTATCAATTTTTAACGTTGCTCTAGGATCCAAGCCTGAATCACCAGGCCCTGTCACTTTCGAGAGCAAGAGTGTGTTTTGTGTGCTTGCACCAGTGACTGTTCCAGTGCCCTGGCTTCTCAAAGTGCAAAAGTATTTTTCAGGAATTTACATTTTACTTTTTAAAGCCATCTCCTACACTTAAATTTCCTTAGCAACTTCCAAACCATCTGACTTTTGCAGCTGTGTTGCCATGCTATGGATTTCATCATTGCTTGACCAGAGAAAAGAGTGTTCGTTAAGATAAAATCTCCATTTAGAGTGATTTTCTATAATGTTGCATTAGTTCCCGGTCGAGTAACACAGACCTAACAGCAAATAGTATTTCTGTAACCTGAAAAGTAAATTAACATTTATAAAATAGCTCAGCAATGACCTTCTTAAGACAAAAGCTGTATTTTCTTAGCCATTTCCTCAACTCCATTACATATAGACAGAATTGGTTTGGATTTCAATTCTAAATCTGCTAGTAAGATTCGTTTCAAAGTGTGCAATCCCTTCAAAATATAGAAGAACAGGCAAGCTTAAGTGCAAAGTTGCTGTAGGAACAGAACTACGTGCAATTGATTTGGAAAGCACAGAGCTGACCCTGCTCCCTTCTCTGCCAGTAGGAATTTTACCATGGACTCCAGTGAAAGCACAGCAAGGCTAGTGATTTTCTAACACTTGAAGGCAATTATTTTTGTTTTAAAATTCAGGAATATCTCCTGCTCTGGTCCAGTTCTCAGCCTGAGGCTGTAGCCCTGCCAGCACTGTTAATGTCATTGTTTGCGAAGCGTATTCCCAGTCTTGCGTACACCCACACAGGGCTCCCAGCTCCTGGCCGCAATGTCCCCCCTGCTGCATTGTTCCAGCTCCCCCTGCTTCCTTACCTCCCACCCCGGCCCCCCCCCATTGTTGTCCCCTTGCACTCACCCTGCATTGTTCTCACGCCTGCCTGCCATCCCCACCCAGGAGGGACCCTTCCTCCCTCCCACTCCCCGCAGCAGCTCAGGCTCCTTTCTTACCTACTTCCATATAGACTGCTGACCTATTGGCATCAAAACATTTTTCCTTACTGAAGGTGCATTACATAAACTATCGTTACCAGATCCCACAGCTTTTCTGAGCTGTGAGCGCTCTGCCTTCAGAAGCCCAGTCTGAAGTTTCTTAAACAACACAAAGATTCTTATTTCAATGCTACAGACTTTAGATTAGGCCCAAAATTAGGATTGATGGAAAGTGTTATTGCATTTTCAGATAGGAAATAAAATGTTAGAGCAAAAATATGCTGTCACTATAGAACAGAATTATGTAATGAGACAGACACACAGGGACCAATACTATTACATCTTCACAATACATATGTACAGAAATAACTGCCATGATATGCATGGGCTTCATTGTTACAATAAATAAAAGTTAAATCCGTTCTAAATTGTAATTTTCCTCTTTCATGTATAAAAGCAAGTAGGGTTAAAAAAACGTACTTCTAAAAAAACAAGGCAAGACTCGCATTTACGTAGTCATGTTAGTTGCAGACAGAATTTTGAAAATACTTTATACATACATGTATACTATGTCCGTATATAAAGTATAGAAACATATTTATTCATCAAAAAGGTTTTTAAAAACACACAGAAAGAGATGAAGTTAGCCAGCGGTCCCATCATTATTTTGGCCACCTTGCTTTTTACTGCTCTCCATTGTGTACATCCATGAGGTTCTTTTGAAAGAGTTATCTGTACTGTGCTGTATTTTTCATTCAGGCATATAGAGATACTAACCCTAAATTTTTCTGTACTTCCTATTTTTTTCCTATGATACTTCACTTTTATTATGATACTTCTTCCAGAATGATACTCCCTTTTTTCACAAAATCACATTTATTATACAGAGAATGATGTATAAACAGTTTTCCATGCTCAAATAAAAGTGAGTCTTTGCTAATCCTTGGGAAGAACAGCTATATATGCTTAGAGTAGATTAACTATAGAAACAAAAAACAGTACCTCATTTTATTAGTAAATTATTAATACATTTTGTATTTTAATACCTGGAAAACTCGTTAACTCTTACCGTGGCTTATGCGATGAAAGCAGTAGTATGCAAAGTCCACTCCCAGGAATGTCAAATACCACGTCCATGGTGAGTCCCAGGGCAGTTCAAAGAGTCTGTAGTTATTCCATACGTAGATATAACTAATTAAGTCAACACTTCTGAATAAAACACTGAAATAGAGAACCAAATATTTTTATCAGTAATTTTGTCAACTTTAATTACAGAACCTTTTCACTATACATTTACCACTTATCTTTGTCTTTTTGTAACACATAAAACCAGTCTCCAAGTTCTGCAACCTCTGTCAAGTAACACTACTATTGACTTCAGCGAAACCTTTGCTTAAAGTCTACGAGATTTTTAAAACCAACCCTTACCCACCTGCCACCTGTATTGTGGTTTTAGACATGCTCAAAGGCTGAAGCGCTCCAGTGCTCTGCAGGTGCTATGGTGTTCTGTTTTCCTCAATCAGGAAGAAACCTACCCTTACTAAACTCACAAATCAGAAGTGACTGAAGTATAGCAGCAATTATGCTCAAACACTAACGTATGACATTATCTTGTCTGCTTCCATTGTAAGGAAGGGCACAGAAGGTGACAGGACTTTTGGAAGCAGTGAGACACCTGATCAGCCCAGTGTATCACTGAACTTCATTTTAAAAGAGGATAAATGCAGCAGGAAAAGACAAAGCCCAGTGCCTCTGAAGAGAAGGGAAAGGACAATTCATACAGCAAAATAGCACAGCTGACAGAAAGGGGGAGAAAAAAATCGTTAATTTGCAAAGGCAGGAAAGCCATCAGAAGTTCCTGGATTACAGGGAGTGAGCAGCTACCCCTGACCTAAAGCAAGTCAGTGCTGAGACCAGGAGAAGGAGAAAGAAAGTAGCTCTGGGATGGGCAGGCCAGATGCTGTAGTAACTCTCCACAGCTGTTCAGGTTAATAGAAATTTGGGCTGCCCCAGTCACACTCTCCCCTCAGTGACCCACCACCTGCCACCTCATTTCACTGACCTGGGAGCTGAGTTGCCTCCAAACAAATTGCTTTGGTTTTGCTGGGTGAGTTTTTGGACAGATGAGGAAATGTTAACCCCAGCATGAGAGAGATGAGAGGCCATAGACACAGGAGTGGCCCAGGTGACAACTGGCTTACGTAGTGGTGAAGTGGTGCCTCACCTGCAGATTGATGCATATTTAAACTGTCATTTTTGTAGAAGGGAGTAGACCGCAGCATGATTTGCAGCAGCTTCCTCACACCCCCTCCTGCTACCCTCCTTTGCTGAGTTGATGAAAATGTTTGTGGGACTGTGGTGAACTGAACTGGGGTAGCTACTGAAAAGCAGCAAGCAGAAAAAAAAAAAAGGGAAAAGATACTTATTGTAGGAAAGTCACACATATCCTTTTTATGCCAGTGGATGAAACACACCTCAGTTTAAGGCCTAAGAGTCAGAAATAAGATTATCATTAGCACCATCATCTACATACAGAAAAAATTAATCTCTTTCTCAGATGTTTTGCTGCTGGTATATTTTTTGGCAGGCGGGGGGTGGAGGAAGCATCATCAGAACAACATCTTTGTGTAAAGTTGCCCAAGATTTTAGAAATCTATAAATCATATTCATGATTTAAGGAAGACTGAGGGATTCAAATTCAGGGAAGTTCAAAGGAATATGCAAATGGTGTACCTGCAAGACACTACTTGAATGAGGTGGTAGCAAACTGCACATAGGTCTCATAGTCTTGCAAAACCTCAGCTGAAATACTGTCACAGACCAACATCTTTCACTTCAGTCTCAACCTGGAACTTCACCTTACACTGAAATCAGCTAAAAGAGTCTCCATTCATCTCTCTGTCCATGGCTGCTCATTCTTGTCTCAAGTGCCACTTCTCAATGGTACTTCTTCACAAACCCTGTTTTTTGGTTGGGTTTTGTTTTGGTTTTTGTTTCTTTTTTTCCAGATTGATTATTTTTTATATAGTTTATGGCATGGCCCCCAAAATACTTGAATTTGCAAAATTAAAAAAGAGGATATATTATACTCCTTCTCCTCTAAAGCCTTGTTTCACACACCTGGAAACCATCCCTGAAAACAGTTTAGCCATGTCCTGTCCTTTTGAGTAGTTGCACTGAAACACAAGGAAACCTCAGCAAACATGGCTGTTTCAGCTCACAAACCATCCCACATGCTATGACTGAACTTTGCAGCAGCTTCCATATTTTTGCAAAGACATCCATTCAAAGCTTTTATACTTCTGGCATTAGCACCTCTTCCCCATAACAGTGTTTTGAATAAGGCTAGAAGGAAACATCTTGAGTTTCTGTGCTGCTAGCTTCTCCGTTACCGAGGGACAATGTCATCTGAAAATCCCAAGCTCCCAAAAATAGCCTCCAAGCAGATAGTATCACATCCACTATTTTATCCCAAGAAACTGAAGCTTAAGGAGTTGTCGCTTAGGAAGAGAACTAGTATCTTTTCCACAGCCAGCTGCCACATCTTACCTGCAACTCATTCCTACCTTTACTACAATCATCCTAGGTTTTGTCTTGGACAAAACCAAAACACAACAAAAACCATGAAGTTTCTTTTCAGCAGCTGGCAGATGAAGAATTTCTCTTGACTAGCAATGACAGGTGTATCTGCCACTTCAGAAACAACTTAGCTATGCCCAGAAGTTGGACCATACACACCTGGAACATGTTTAATTTTCATAAGAGCTGTGTTCTATAAATATTTTTAAAGAAGATTATATGTGTCCAACCAGATTTTTGCAATTCACCTCATGCGGCATCTGTAAAGTTCAGTATAAATTCTGAACCCCTTTCACAACAGGTCAGAAAGGAGCTGATATTATTCAAGCACGAAGGAATGGGCATTTCTTAACATCTTTTCAATGACCAGGAAATTTAAAACACCTCTTGCAACATAGAGTATCAGTTATTATTAGGTACTGTTTTCTTACTTTATTCTTTTGCTTTTATTAACCTATAATGCCTTTGCAGTACATCCAAAGATATGTGAACTGGTACATTTCCTCCATTTTTGATCAGCTTTCAGTATTTCACCCTCGAGTTTTGGTGGTTGTTTTTTTTTTTTTCTTTTTCCATAGGCTGAGGCCAAGAGGTAAAACTTGAGCTAACCCTGGAACACATTTTTTTGTATAAGTAATTTGCTGTGCATTCTTTCCTTCATGCTTGAATCACAACTCTACAGCACATAGCACTAGCTGATTACTGTAATTAATTTAGAATAATCCATCATATCACTATGCAATACTGGAGAAAAAAAGAGTTGCTTAGCTAAGTATTTTTAAAAAATTTACGGTGTGATGGATAGGGAAGTCCAGAGCTTGCATTCAATTACGATTCTAAAAGTTCACTTGGAGTTTTAAAGGTTTATATTGCCCATTTTCTTATCCCTCAAGTTCCATTTTCACTTCTTGAAAATACTGAAGAGAACTTAAGAAAACTTTTTGCTTATTTAAATATTAGGTTTTAACCATAAATATGACAGAAGCAGATAGGTAAGACTTTTGTCATCTAGTCCAATCATCTGCATATGGAGCAATAAATCCTAGAACAGACAGACTGAATAGAAAACCTTATTATGCAAAACATTGCATAGATTTATATTCTTGGATTTTGAACATTTCTACTGAAAATTTTCTTATTATGTGCAAAGTATGCACTTAGGCAACTATTTTAACTTTGAGAGTTCATTCTCGTCTCCTAGATTCTAAAGTTCATACATACTTTATTCCAAGGTGATAATACTTGCTTTAATAAACCATTTCCCCCATTCTCCTTCCACTGGGTGAGATTATCACTTTCTCTAATTAAAAAAGTCCAAGAAGGAAATTCTGGGAGATGAACTCTCCATGTGGACATGAAGACCTACTTATAGTAGATCCCTATGGGATAATGAAGGAGGGAAAAGGTGGAGGATATTCAACTGGAGAAAAAGGCAGCTACCCATTTCAGGTAATACAAGATCCCATTTTTCTTCATCCAACCCACAGATCAGTTTTAGAGCCTGAAAGTTTTAGAAAGCCTGTTTCATGGTGCCCAGGACAGTCACCAGAAGGGAAAAAGGGTGAGAGACAGTAGCTCTCTTCTCTCTTCTGAGCATGGAGGAAGATCCATGTATTGAAAGTGAAGACCCCAAGGAAACTGCCTCAGCTCTCGCCACTGTTGGAGTCATCACCTCATGTCACACTGGGAACTGACCTGGGGCCCCTGAGCTAAAAACACAACTCTACAGCTGGACCTACAAAGGCTTGGCTCTCAAGGGCTCTAGCAGACTTGCATCCTTCGAGGTCAGACACAGAGGGAAACATGTTAAGACACCCTGATCACAAGGTTATATTATCATTAAAAATAGTGAGGTATTACTAATACGGTTTCCCTGGGTTAAATAAATTCAGTTTTTCTAGCCTGATTCAAACTATATGAATATGAAGTTTCAAAATGTTGAACAAAGGCAGTTTCTCCTCAATAATTTGAAATTATTCAGACCATACATGTAACAGCAGGATACATGAATAATTAAATACTCTGTAAGCCTTTGTTTCAGATGGAAAGCATAAGGATTTCTATTTCCATGCATACTCATAGAGCTTTCTTTTCCAGATGAAAAACTGGTTCCAGTCACAATTGAAATAAACATTTTGATAACACGATTTCAGTAAAGAGGAGAAGGGGGGAGGTAGAAGAGCCTTGAGAAAAGGTCCATTTGCAAAACAAAGCAAACCTCCTGCAACTGAAATCCCCTTTTATTTCCTGTACAGGTGCCAGGTCTTGAACAGACACCCAATTTATTACCTTGTCAGCTGACTTATTAGGGTTGACACAAATCGAGCTGAAATATGCCTGACATACTGCAGTCAAGGCTTTTTTCACACTTTAGCACAAAGCCAAACTTTCCACAAGGTGAAGGGAAAGGGAGAGGGAGCTGTGGGAGTTCTATTCCCTGTTTTCTATCATCAAGATGAATATGATCCTCTCCCATTCTTAATATGCAAAACCAGTCATGAAATAACCTAAGGCTAAAAAATAATTCACCAAAATGATACAGCTGGGAAATGATTATCAGGCTCTGGAAAGCCCTTGATTACAGGAAATAGCACCTACATTTTGAGAAAATGTTCCCACCAGACACAAAAAGCTGAATCAAAGCCTCTCCTCTTCCTCAGTACGGCTTTCTTCTCTAGCATTTTAGCCTAAATAATGCAAATCCCACAATCCCTCAAGGAGAAAAAAACACCATCTAATGCAAAATGAAGTAAAAGGGAGGTGAATCCGGTATCCCTACTAGCTGTATTGTATGCACTACTGCACACAGTATTGCAGAATGTTTTGTCTGATAGACCTGAGCTTTTCTTTACCAAACCTATTCCTGTTTCACTTTACTTTTTATTCTCTAAGAGACTAATATTAATTTACAGTAGTGGGTGGAACAAAACATGAAATAATAGGTTTTTGGAAGGAAAAGAACAAAAGTTAGTGTTACACTTTTTTTAACTCTAAATCCTGCCAATATAATGCAAGCCACTTGTTTATCTTTACTCTTTTATACACAAAAAAGCAATTAAAGTCCAGCACAACTTAAATATTTTAACGAGAAGTTCTACTGCATTTAGTGATACAATCCATAGTAGTAACACATTTTGTCCTAAAATATCCAAGCTCTTCTGGTAAATTTAATTACATGTGACCTTTAAAAGATTACAAACCTAGTTCAAAAGCTTCAGTACAGCTGAGCTTCTGTCATGGTAGCTTCCTTTATGAGAATAGAAATTATATTTCTTTAGGCTTATTTATACCTGCCCAGCACACTGGGCAGTAAATTCTGTTCTAGTAAATTCAGGACACACAATGCTGGGAGATTCTAGAACGTCATATTCTGTGAGGTAACGGACCTGACTTTTCAATGTTTGTCTAAAAAGCACCATATAAATTTAATACAAATGCTTATTTAGTACCTTTTTCCAACAGAGGATCTGATTTTTCTCTCCTGCTTTGTTGTTCCACTGAAGTCAGCAAATTTGCATTACAGTTTAAGTTAGATTAGGAACAAGTTTATAACAGTAAGTAATGAGGAAAGAGAAAACGGTATTCTATTCAACTCAGATTAGTTCTCCTGAATTTATCTAGAACAAAGATAACAAAGGTAACATGACTGTTTCTGTTGTCTCTAAAAATATAGTGAAATAACTTCAGTGAGACTTCATAGCACATTAAATGATGAAATAAGGAAAAATATTTACATGGTAATTTCTAATGAACTGCTTTGCTCATACTTCTGAACTTTTAAAATGATAGTTTGTTTTTGTCTATGATATACACAGTGGTGAAAGTCTATTCTTTTCAGACCTGTAACGCTGATTTACAGAATCGTTTAGAGACGTTTTCCCCAATTTCCATAACTTCAAGATGTTGACCCAGGAAACTAAGTTGGCCAGCTCTAAAAATGCTACCCCTGTGCTCCACCTAGTGGAATGCTGATTTATACTTAATGCATCTTTTAGCAGAGAAGCGCTTCAGTCAGAAGGGTACTCTACACAGCAGCAGTTCCTTATATTTTTTTCAAAATGTGTGTAAACTGACAGAATGTGTCTTAAATAAAAATACAGAAATATAGAATAAAAATTACACAATTAATGGGTTTGAGAAACTGATATTTTGTGAGCTACAGAGACTACTGAACTTAATTAATAACATATTTTCAGTAAGGGTAAACTCAGTTCACAGTCTGTACTTTCACAGAAGAGCACAAGTATGTTTGAGAACAAACAATGACAGCTTGTGTTTGTTTCTAAAGACATGGCAGGTGCAATGCTGGGCTCTGAGATTCAGGAACAGGCAATCACTGAGCCATTTACTAGCCTCACTGTATAGAAAAAGGCAATGATGCAATAATAAGGTTGTAGATAAATATGCATTCTGCAAACAGCTGTGTCTGTGTAAGAGGTTACAACCTAAAAAGAGTAATTGGCTCCCTGACAGGCTTGCGTGAAATACAGCAATCTCTAGAATGTATGGTAGGTAGGGAGTACCAGTTGTTTCAGTCAATTAGTTGGAGATCATCCTGACTTTATCAAGTCTCTCTCCCAAATACTTACTTTTAATGTTTAGTAGCTTATATGTAATTTCATTAGAAACTCCAGTGTTTTAAACTCTGGCTCAGAGTTTAGTCTAGTTTTGACACTTCTTTAGTCATCACCAAAAAGTGAAAATCACCAAAAATGCATGCCAGGCTGTCTAAAGCTGCTCTGCCAGCAGGTCTGCCCACACGGGTGCTCTCTAAAAATATAGTGAAATAACTTCACTATATGGGTGCTTCAAACAAAATGAACCAGGTTAACAGAATCCTACATTTTAAACCACTGAAGGCAATGCTGCTGATATGCCTGGGAAAGACTCACCACTGAGAGAAGTGGAGACGGAAACAGGGGATTGGGGAGGTGGTGATGAACACCTGACAGCAGGCAGGAAGCACTAGTATCTTTACTGGCCACAGCTGGATTTGGACTTGCCTGAGGACACAGCATGATCTACACCAAATTTATAAAACTGTGTTAAACTGATGCAGAGAGAAGACAGTAACTCATGCGGATTAATTATCCTATCTTTTACTGATTTAGTTCCACTCAATTCATCAACAACAAACCAGATCAAAAAACTCTAATTAGACCAAAGATTGTTCACATAGATAATCACTACCATAAGCTTAACTGAACTGATTTAGAAAATCTCTTTCAGAGTCAGATTTGCCTGCTGAAAATGCTACCAGCTCCCGCTGCACAGCACTACCCCCTTAACTGAAACTGTTATCCTACTCTGACTACTTTACTTACAGAAGATAAGTGAGTTATTTCAAAACCTGTTCTTTTGACAGAGCTGAGGGCTGTGACCTTCTGGCAAAATGTGGGAACAATTATCAGTGTATATGGGACAGCGCAGCCAGGAAGGATGGTCATGGCTGCAGGTTCAGTAGCACCTGAGCCTAGGGCCTGACAGCTCTTGGCTGCCACATTCCCACTCACTTATCTGTCTCTCTGCCTTAAGCAAATACCTTTTTGCTCCCACAGTGAACTGAAGTAACTCCACACTGGATCACATGAGCACCTGAACCAACACAAGAGAAACAGAGGACTATGTAAATGAGTACAGGAAGGACAGAAGTGCAGTAGCCAGAAGTTATGTTGGACTTGCCATTTAACCAGGTTAAGTGATTACCCTTCCAGTTTGGCCCCATCTGCTCATCACTGCCCTAACTGTGGTGGTTACCAGCCCTCAGACCTGCCAGCATAATTGCATGCATAGCTGCTCCCTGACCTGGCTCTGTCAAAATGAATGCAGCTGAGCTTAAACACCTCTTTTATAGTTCTTGGGGGGCTTTTGTTTCTGCTTTTAGCTGGATCACTTTGTCAGGACCAGGTTAGGGAGCAATTAAATGTGCAGTTATGTTGGCAGATCTGAGGGGGCAGCTGGATCACAAGCAACACATCTGACCATGCTCTAAATAAACATCTGTCCAAAGTCTTAGTCAAACAGATGTGGAGAAAAAATGTACCTAATAAGTCTCAAAGTGAAAATGTAATTTATGAGAAACCACATGTATCAAATTTTTCGCTAAGAGATGCAGTCACTAATTTATGGGATTATAAATTTCTAGTCATACATGAAGTATCTAGCAGATATTTCAGGACATACTTTGAATGGATAAATCCATGCAGGCAAGTATTTTGTGTTCTGTCAGGACACTGCCAGCTCCACAGGGTTGTGAACTGCTTGCACCAACTTGAACCAAACATATTCTAATCAGCTCTGCATATTGCTACTATTAAGAATTGAAAACTTCTGGTTTCAGATTGCAATTTTACGCATGTTTTAAAGCGGATAACTCAGTAATGCTACAAAAGCGTTGAGCATGTCTTGTCCTGCAACCCTGACAGCTTTTTTTCCAAGCCCATTTCTTGTGCTAGCAAAAGATTTTGCACAGCCACAGGAAGAATTGATGCAGGTTAATATGATGGGGCATTCTGGACCTGCCTCCTGGGCCACTTCACCACTGGGCAACACAAATGCTGATGCTGGTAAAAGGGGCGAGAAGATGTGGAGGCAGGAATGAGCAGCCAGAAGTACAGGGCAGTCAAAGGTGCTTCATTTGGCAGAAGTGCTGATCTAAAATGCACATGAAACAGCCTCTTCAACCTAACTTCTGGAAAAAGATTATTTAAAATCTAGATGACACACAAAACTGAATACACTGGTCTACAGCAGAAAGGATTTGTACTCCTTTGATTCAATTACTGATGTGCAGATACCTTAAGATGCATAATAGCATGAACTAATCAAAAAGCATTTCCTTGTTCCTTTCTGATGTTCAGCAATGCTTCAGAGAACTCTAATCTCCTCTGTTTCAGAAACCAAAGTAAATAATGTATAGAAATGGTAATGTTCTCTTTAGAAATGGAGAATTTCATTGCAGACTTGACTGACAAAACTGTTAGACATATATATATATACACACACACACTGTAGGACTGTGCTGCAGAGTTGAACACTAAAAATTGGCAATTGAGCATGACCATAAAGAACGGAGACTTTCCCAACCTAGTTTGAAAATGTGCCTACATCAGTTATCCCCCAAACACTTTTTGATTTATGTTCTGCTGCTTTAAAAGAAGAAATGGGCCAATATGAAATAATGCACATACTTGTATAGTGGATATTTATACCCAAAATAACTTTCTCCAGGGAGAATATTTTTAAAGCAGCATTTCAAGTCTCCTGGCAATGGCTAGTTAGAAAAGTTATTTATTTATTTAGAATAAAAGTTCTCAGAAATTTTTTAACCACCACCATTTAGGATGCTGGGAGCAAGCCTAGTAATTCAAGTCTCTCCCTTTTCCCCAAATTACTTTTCATTGCTTATAACATTTAGTATTCATGCATGCAGAGGAATACACAGTATGCATTAAGGCAGAGAAAATTATATTTAAGAAATGTATGAGCTATTTTACAAGAGATGATATGTACGCACAAAGCAATTCTACTACATGCTGTTGAGTCTAATAAGCCTAAAACCAAAACACATTGACTTGTCCAATTAGACTTTTTCTCTTACACTTACATTTTTAATATTTGGCATACGAATATCAACAATTTATGATTTGCATTTTCTCCAACAATGAAGTAAGAAACACTGAATAAATACTCTTTTCCCTCAAGATATGCAGTACTTCTGTTATACAGGCTGTGAAATGGAAAAACATACTTAGAGGCTGAATATGGTCTGTGACTCCTCATTTTTTCATTAAACATAAAGACCTCTTTGCAACAATGCATCTGAAGCTTCAAACTAATAGACTGAAGGCCACCATTTTAGATTCAACCACAGATTTTTTAAGGAAGTGGCAAACCATTGCTGCTAGTTGAGAAAATGAAAATCAGTCCCTGGGAGAGGATACAATCAATGGTGTGTTAATCTAACCTTCAGCTGTTAATGATTTGCACTACTATTTCCCCTGATGCTGTGGGTTCTGCTGAAATATTGTTTTAGCAGTTTCTGTCAGCTTTCCCTACCTTTTCTGCTTGAAAGGGAAAGACTGAAGTGAAAGTCTTAGCAACAGATTTTGCATATGCTTTTCTTTTTCCCCCCTTTTTTTTTGACCCAGTTCTTTCACACCATGAAAGAAGAAGACAGAAGGGTAAACTCTTCTGGATTTTTAGTTCAAGCCTTTTTAGCCAGTCTAGGATTCACAACTCACAAAAGAGACATTACACTAAGCAGTCACCATTAGAACTGTGGTATTAACATGCCATTAAATAATTAAGGAAGTCTGTATTTTGCCTGCTTCTTTCACCTTCAGCCAGAAAGTTAAAAGCATTACAGATTTTTGGAAAGAACTGCTGAGGAGGGTCTTCTATTCCCAGCCGTGAGAGCCGCACAAGTGGCCTGGAAGAGACTTCTTGTGCTGGTGTGGCAACAACTAAGTGTACCGATCCTGCAGATTGGCCTGAGCCTGTGAAGTTTGTGTCCTTAAGGGTCATTTGGTTCACTCAATTGAAACAATCTTGCAAAATAATTCTTAGCCGAAAGAAAACTGCATAGCCTTCAAGCCAAATTCTGCAGCAAAGTACTGAGTGCCAAAATAATAAAAGTACTCAGCACCTTGCAAAGCTGTGTTCCACACACGCAACAATAATCTTCTTAGCAAGCATTTCTTCCAGGAATAAGTGCATCTGAAGCATTTTAGCGTTCTTAAAATAAAGCCAAAAGGCCTCACAAAACCATTCAAAATCACCTTACATATATCTCAGTCCTCCTGTTTAACTTAAGCTATCCTAAATATTTCAGATTTTTTTAATAAAAAGTATTTAACACTGTAGACCTGTGAAGTGTATGACTGTCTAGAAAATTTGGGTTAAGCTGAAAAGCAACATTTGAACTATTTCAGTATTAGCTGCATGGAAACTAGAGTAAGCCTTTAGACTTTTGTGTGTACCAACACACAACCCTGATAACGTATGATTAAATATTCAATTTATTACAGCTTAAAATATAATGAAAAACTGAATATTTCTCCTTCAAGATCATACTCACAAGGCATATTAAAAGCAACAAAATGGTCTGAATATGGGTTGTACAATAGCTGCAAAATTAACTTCATGAAATTCTCAAATAACAGACATTATGTTTGAGTATTTCTCATGCTGAAAGCTCATGCCTCTTATTTGCAGATATATGAAGAGTTTGGGAGAGTGTGTCTGCCATTATTTATCTACAAAACTCCTTAAAAGGATTCATCCATTACATTTACCACTGATAACTAACATGATGCATCACAAGTTGTCTTTTTTTAATAAGAAAGGTTTAAAAAAAAAATCAAGTAAGTGTCAAATGTTCAATAGATTATAAAGTGGGTAATTGACACATTTCAGAAAATGGCTGCTACCCACCAGAAGGGATAATTTTTTTTGTTGCAGTGCTCTTGTAGTGTATTTTATCAATAACCTGGATTGAAAGAAAAGATTTCTAGTAAAATTTGCAATGACAAAAAACCAGGAATCTCTAAGTAACAAAGATAACATTTCCTGGATTCAAGCTATTTCAAGATGATCAAATGTACAATCCATGTATTTCTATGTGGCCAAATATAAGAACATACTACTTATGAATGAGGAATGTAAGCCACAGAACCTAAAAAAATATTTGGGGATGAAGGATGGCTCAGAGGACCTGGAATATATAAAGGGAGAAACAACAAGTAGAAATAGAGAACAAATGACTTCATTATTTGGCACTGAGGTAATAACTGCTGAACTACGGAGTGCACTTGAGACATCAGCAGTAAGAAGGCTGAAAAACTGCAGAAGATTCAGAAAAAGGACTGTGGGAATAATTTAAAGACTTGACACCATATAGTCAAATTTAAACAACAGAAACTTTTCTTCATGTAATGAGCAGATTATATGCAATTGGGTGGTAAACTGTAAATTCATACATGGTGAATAGAAATATAGTCCCATTCTAACAGAAAAGATATAAAATCTATCATCTGGAAGCTCATATCATGCAAAGGCAGATCTAAAACATGGTATTGCTTAGACATAATGAAAGCTCCTGAAAAACACTTAGAGCAATTTATATAAAGAATTTGCTGGATTCCCTATTACTGAATATTTAGCAATTCACAGTGGATATTTCTTTAAAACACAACCCTGTTCACCTTGAACTGATTCAGGTAAATCTTAAGGCCTTTACATTGGAGAGTAGAGTAGATGATCATGTTTGCAACAATCCTCTCAGGCATTAAAATCCACTGAAGTCCAATGCAAGATTATGACTGAGGTCAAAGAACTTTGGATCGCATGCATATTCACAATTCTATCAATCTGGTTATATTTTTAAAGGCTAATGAAAATAATGGACTTGGCTTGTTGATTCTGTTTTGTTTCCTTCTTTCTGAAGTTTAATGAAAGAAAACTCAGATTTTTACACACAGTCTAACATAAAATACAGTCAAGTCAGCTGAAGTCGCAGAATCACCAAAAGGTGACAGCCAAGATCAAATATAGAGGAATATAACTGGAGCTGGAAAATATCTTGCAAGTATCATATTTAGCCTTACAGATTAGAAAGACATTTACACTCTTCATGCAACTTCATTTTAGCAAAGTGAGATCCAGATGCCCTGTTTAATCATTTTGGGTTAGCAATAACAACTTCGATATATACTTCTCTTTTCTTCCTTTTTAGTGATTAAAAACAATCTAAAGCTAATATAACATGTATACTTACTCTGGCAGTCGAGACAGGATACCTAAAGAAAGAGAACTTATGCCATCATTGATCCGACCTGACAGCTTACGCTTCTGAACCCAGCTGACAGCAAACTCCAGGCCAATAAAAGCAATGAAGAATGGAATACTCTGAAAAATAGTTTGAAGAAAAGAAGTCACAACACAAACAGAATTAGATCCACCTTTCCTAACAGCAGTTTATGCAGCCAGATACTTCTCAGATTGGCTGGCACCTTACTAGCTAGTACAATAAAGCTCCACATGGACTTTATGAATCAGAACCACCATGGCTACCATTTAATCCACAACACCAGCATAAATCCAGCGCACTAACCTCCTTCCATATTATTTTCTTTTGTACCTTCTGCACACAAATTGTTAAATGGCACCAAAAAGAAACACAAAAGTCTTTCCAAATTCATATTTCTCGCATTCATGAAAATCAGTAAGAGAAGAGACATTTGTGGGCTCCTCTAACCACAAGGTAAAATAGAAATCTCCTTTTGATTTGATATGTGAATGGTTTTTGAATGTGTTCAGCCACTGAATTTGGCATCCAACAATATTATCTGAAAGACACAGTAAAATAAGTTTCTTTCTATTCTGCATTTCTGTTGCCATGCTTTTTGCTGCAGGTGGTAACAGCTCTTCTGTATGCTTTTTCATCAGAGAAGCCAGTAACTATGCAGCCCATTCCAATTTGGGGCATACAACATAATTCTCTTTCCAGACCAAGCAGCAATGATAGAATGTTCCCTTTTTTCTTTTGGGTTGTACTAACTGTAAAATAATTTTATGTCTTTCTGAAAGAAAAGTACAATGATGAGTGAGACTGAAATATTTCTCACTCACAACACAGCTTCAGTCTAGGATTCAACTCACACTGTCCAAGATCAACTGGCAAGTTGAAAACGCACAACAGCAGCATCCAGTAGAGAAAGGTATGGCTGGGACTAGTGGTAGGACCAGTAATACCATTGTGACAACACTATTTTTCAGCAGTAGTGGAAGATTGTTACAGCTGTTCACAAATTTTCATCAGCACAGGCTAGAAAAAAGCATTGTATAACAGTAATTGGTAGAGCATACACTTTTTTACTGGCACTGGAGTCCCAACAGTCCCTGCACTTCATGGGTGGAAGGAACGACAAGGCAGCGGCAGCACATCAGCCACTGCCACCAAAATCTAGAAGGCCTGTGGCAAGGAAATAAGGAAGGAGCTATTTTACTTGCATCAGGTCTCTGTGCACATGAATGTTCCTTCAACTGCCTCCCTCACTCTGTAGAAAATTTTTAGGTGATCATGGAGACATTCAGACAACTCCTTCTCAGTGGTATTAAGGCATAAAATTTCCACCATGTTTTGGAGGGTAAGAGAAATGAAAGACCAGTGAGAGTTTATGCACCATTATGGGAGGCATCACACTGCCAAACTTGCCCTGTTTGTCTTCTGCTGTCCCTTTCAAGCAACCTGCAAACAAATACAGATTCACAGACTAAAACCCTCCAAACTGCACTGCTGTAGAAGAGAGGCTGCTCCTGCCTGTATGACATTTTAATGGAAGAAGCATGTTGCCTCTGCAAATGCCATTGCATTTTGGAGGGTGCTCATTTTTGTTGCCAAGTGAGATATGATCCGGGAATTCCTACCAGGCTGGGACACTAAAGAACCTAAGATGGATATAGACCAGATTGCTCAGTCAAAGAAGAATTGGATGATTCAAACCATGCAAGCAGCAAAAGATTTATAGCGTCTAGGAAATGTGAAAGTTCATAAACTTCAGCAGCTCAGGGTTAGGTTACAATAACAGATGAACAGAGATTAATATCAACATGGCACTTTTTAATTTAGATGCCTAACTTGCTCTTTAACAGCATTTAAGGTATCTAGAAGCCTGCTTGGGATATGCACTAACTAATGATATAAAAAACTCTGAAAGCAAAGGAAGACCTATAGATAAAGTCTAAACAGTACCCAAGAAAACTAACATGGTAAATCTTTGGATATTTGAAATCAGTAATAAATAAAGAAATAAATAAAAAACAAACCCACCACAACCTTCCACTTGAAATCATTGAAACATTGTAGGAAAATATAAATACTTGTTTTGCTCCAGCTGCTTAATTTCTAAGTAGACAAGACTTTTAATGTGCTTTTTGTTAATTGATACAACTGAAGAACATATTCCTATCTTCTCAAACAAATGTTGATGACCACAGCTGTATATATATATATATTCCAGAAGAGATAAAAAGGGTCTTATTAAGAACAACTAAGAAATACTTGACCACAATATTAGGAACGAGGTCTATCAGAGACTACAGGCAGTTTGAAGTTACGGAACACCAGAAGCTGCACAGCAAGTTGAATGGGCTCAGGGCAAAAAAAAAATGGGATGCTGCATTCAGGAAATGAAAATAGTGAACAGGAAATATATGATGCCTGTATTTTATGTGGTGATTCACCTTATCTAAGCAACCTCCGAAATGGTTAAAATACTTGACTTTATACTAATATGCACTAATATAACCTCTTTCCCAATGACTTCATTAAATATTTTCTTCCCACTATGAAGCTGTGAGACAGTCAAGAATTTGACAGCACTTTTTCACTCACAGATAGGGAGTGTCATAGCAAAGAGGATAGAGAAACATTTACACAGCCTTAACCTCCTGCCCATCAAGGAGCTTGCAAAAGGAAAG
This sequence comes from Athene cunicularia, assembly GCF_003259725.1. NCBI lineage: Eukaryota > Metazoa > Chordata > Aves > Strigiformes > Strigidae > Athene > Athene cunicularia. The sequence continues at coordinate 21,691,818 of NW_020799095.1, read as the reverse complement.
ATTTATGGCATACCTCTTAGTATCTAAGAAATTACCAACTCTTTCCCACACACCCACATTAAGCATTGTCCAAAGCAGATCAAAGAGATCAACTATGTCAAGACTAGTATGTATTATTTATGTGACTGTAACATCTAAGAGCTATTGTCATGGAGCAGGGTTGTACCATGTTAGATTTCCTTCTGTACAAACACAAGGAAAAAGCACTCCTTGTCCAAAACAGCCTATAGTCTAAGGATGAGATGTAAGACAATAGAAGGATAATACAAATAATTCAGAAGAAAAGCAGACAGTAAGACAGACAACAAAAAAAAAAAAGTTCAAAATGGCACAAAATTAAGAAATAGCCATTGTTGGCATCACATGCCAGAGACAGAAGCTGGATCCTTTTGATATCTTCTGGTCTATACATGTTTTACTCTCTCTCTGTTTCCAGTTTCTTTCTCTTCACCCATCACCCATAATACTTAATGGAGGTTTGCATTAGCTTGTGGTATACTTGAATAACTGATCCATACCTTGAAAGCTCTGAGCACTGAATAAGAAGGGTTCCTTTATAGGTAATAAACTCTTACAGAATGCCAAAGACCATTTAAAATCAGTTGCTGCTTCATGCAGTTGCAAAAAAAATAATATTCTAAGTTGAAATTCATCATAAACTCATGGTTTTATTGCAAGACTTGAAACAGTTTCTGTTTTCTTAAAGTCCCATGTCCTTACAACATGAGAATCTCAACTTTCATCTAAAACTAAACACAAAAGTTCTGTGCCTCATTATTTAGAAGTAAAGCCTAAAACATGAATTGAGTGTAAATGTGAACTTAATCTTACAGTGATTGTTATCATACATATTTAATAATCATACAATGATTATTAAATTTAAAGCTTTCATTTTGGGGCTCTCGGCAAGGAGGAACACTGTGCTCTCTTCCCAAGTCTAACTCATGAAAGTCCTTACTGAGCAAAAGAGATAATATCAGAATGTAGTAAGGGGCAAAGTGAAGTTGTTCATGAAAACTATATTTGGCAATGTCCTGGTTTTGGCAAAAAGCAGCACTCCATCTGCCTATCTGTAAATTATAAGAAAATCGAAAAAAAAAGAGCATGCAGAGCATAATCTTATATCCATAGCAAAGGGGATGCTCATGAAAGGACAGCATAAGCATCAGTATACATTGTAAGCATCGGGATGTTCTGTCCTCGGGAAAGAAAATTGACTTACGCTTTCCCTTCTCCTCCTAGAAATAAGGCAAAATCAAGGGTTTCAAATTCTACATGACAGAAGCTCCAGGATTTGGACCCCTTCTCCCAGAATTCTGGAGATTAGTTGGAAAGGTGACTTTTCCCTGGGCACTGCTGCAAGACCTTTGCTACTACTCACTGGTAGCTGATTAGCTCATGTTTTAAACAGGCCTTGGGGCCTTCATGTACAGCTCTGCCAATATACAGAGCATGACGCAGGGACAGTGAGCTCTCCTGTCTCTGAAATGGAAGTAATATAACCACAGCCAGAAAGTACACCACACAAGTTCTGGAGTCAGAGCTGCTTCACCCACTGCTGTCATTTGCTGCCCAGATGTAACAGTACACCTGACCTGCTCAGAGGAGCTGCTTCTATAAAGTGCATATATTTTGGAAATCACCAAAGTTCTCAATTTTGCAGACCACCAAAACCATGAATATTTGAGTGAATTAGAAGGTTCTGCCACCTGCCTCATGTTGGAAAGTGCATATCCCTGCAGCTGTAGCCATGTGTCTAAGGTACCAGAAATACCCTCATCCATCTGATATGCACGAGATCATACAGCCAAGATCTAAATGACACTTCTATACGGTGTCTCAGAAAAAAAAGAAAAAAAACAAACAAACAAAACCCCCAAAACTGCTTAGGAGACAATGATGTAATCAGTAGTTTGTTTCACAACTGCATTATCATTACTGTCTTTTAGAGTGAATTAAGTGACCTGAGGCCTTCATTTATTACCAGCTCCACACTAGAAATTTATTGTTGTGTGGGGCTGAGCTCAGACATCTGCTTCTGCCTTTGTACCAATTCAAGGGGTTACCACTGTCACTATTAAATCTAGCCCTGCTGAATCCAATGGATCTGCTGCTCTCGCAATTTGTTCCCTACACAGTCGAAGAGAAGCTGCTAGACTAGTAGGTCAAATAAACAATAGTGAAAAGCAGCTGGAGAGGGGCTGTAGGTAGCTACCTTCTGCCCACAAACACATGGCCAGAAGAAGAGGTGTGAACACTGCCTAAACTCAGACCAAAGCCATACAGTTAAGACAGTTATACCACTAAAAGATTTTTACACACCCACTTAACCAAGCATCAAAAGATCTCTTCTGGCAACAAACCCACCTGGGGAAGGGGGTGGGGGGTTAGATGGATTCTAGTACAACTAACCTAAGACAGCTATTACAGGAGAGCAGAATCGTAATAGGAAAATTTTAGGGTTTTTTTTTTTGTGAGGTATATATTCCCTTACAAACTTATCATGATGCTCTCTACAACAGCAGAAGCCTGCAGGTGTTTTTACAATGCAAAGAATTAATAAGAATCCTTCCTCAAACTTTTACAGCTGTGTGCCCAGTAACAGAAATTCCAGGTTTGGCCAAGGTCTGAGCTGAATATTGCACAGCTCTACATGGGAGAAGAAAGGTCAGGCATGTTAAGGGATGCTGCTGGCAAGAAAGTGAATGATATGTGAAAGTAAATGAAATGCAGGGACAGTAAACGGGACTGAGATATGCAATAGATAAAGCTGGAAGGAGAGACCAGGCGACTAGCAGAGACCAGGCAAAACTGTCAAGCTCTAGACAGTCTTCCTCAATCATGACGCTACAGCTTAGTTGCAAAATGCCTCCGAGGAAAGCAGTCCATCGACCAGACACTGCATGCACAGGCTGGGTTTGCGGCAGCTGTCTGCTTACACTACCCAAAAGGGCAATGTTTGCTGGTAACAGCCATCAGCAAGGGGCTGCTTCATATTACAATTCCCAGAAAGCTGCTGACAGTGCTACACTGCTCTGCACAACCCAGGACACCCCCATTACAGCCCAATAGCAGCTGCTGCACAGCAGTCCAAGCACCTGGCAGAGGAGCTAGTCAGAGATACCAGCACCCCTATAAAAAGTGTGGACCTTCAGTGAAGCTGGACTGAATTTACTTTGACAAGGGCAAAATAGTGTTTATCTGCTGTCTCCATGAAAAGCTCATATCGGTTCCAGGTTCAGCGGGAGCTAGGTGCCCAGATATGTGCAATAGGTAGGACAGAAGGGAGCAAAGGTACCTCCATGGCAGCAGATAAATGGGCAGGGCAGACGGGGAGGGAGGGATCTGCTGCTGCCTGCTGACAGGGGAGTTCTCACCCCTGACCCCTGTACTCTTGCCTTGGAGCTTTAGGAGATGGCGGCATCCCAACACAAATATTTGTTCTCAATTCTCTTAAACAATCTTTATTTTTAATTTTAAACAGAATGTTTTATTTCTCTTTCTTTGACCGAGCTCGTAGCACTCACCTTAAGGGCGCAAAGGGACCTGACTTTTTGCTTGCTTTAAGAACCGTATTAGCCAAACACAGTATCATGTTTTCTAGCTTACTCAGTTCAGTTTGCTGTCACTATATCCAGCAGCACCGACAAGCTGAACAATGGTTCGCATCAACCCTCAGACACCTGGGGTGCTTCTCTGAAAACCTTTAGCTCCTAGCATCAGGCGGAAGCATCCGAGCCTTCATTTAAAACACATTAAAACCGACTGCGTGGTTCCACGGGCAGCTTGCAGACAGCCAGCCAGCCCAGGAACGAAAGCGGTCAGAGAAAGTCAAGGTATTTAACCTTCACTTAGGTGCCCTTTGGTGGACAGTCTCCCTGGGCCTCCCTCCTGCCGCCTCTGAAGGCGGGCGGGCAGGCGGCAGCTGCGGGCGGGGGGCGGTGCGCGGCGAAGGATGCGGCGGAGGAGGGGAGGGC
>NW_020799095.1:21676945-21687791 GCF_003259725.1 Athene cunicularia | reverse complement strand
TCTGACCTTGCATTTGGCTGTATTGAGATGCATGATTGGAGGAGTCCCAACTCATAAGCATTGGATTGCTTTGTGTAACTTGCCTTTCTTACAGCTGGCTCAGAATGTACCACCTGTACTTGAGGTTGCCTAACGTTTTCTACAAGACAGGTTTCTTCTTTTTTTTTTTTTTTCCTCAGTTGCTTATAGCTTTCTAGTTGTTCCACTCTGCAACTTTTCATTTGCAACAGTCTGTCTAAGGCTGAATTATTTTTGAAAAGGTATTTTAAGAGAAATTAAATTCAGGTGCTTGAGAAAATTATATTAAAGGAAATAAGTATATTTTTTGTCCATTTTTTTATCTTCCTTTGAGGAAATGAGTCTGTTGTAGAAACTAGAAATGGAATAGGAGCTTGCCAAAATGACAGATAAATGCTGTGTTCTGCCCATGTGAAAATCCATCTAGACTTAGCTATATGATGCTTTTCAGTTTGTTTTTTGGGGGTTGAAATTTGTGACATTACTTCCCAACAGTGCTGTTTCTGCAGAATGGTTGGTGCTTTGAGTGTGGGAAGGGCTACTCCATATTTTTGCTCCTAATGATCTTCTGTGCAAGAGCTAACTTTTTTTTATTAGGTGGTTGTTGTTATCCTTGCTGATGTTCAGAGAGGGAGTGGGAAGGGCAAACCTGTTCAAGAGTGAGTTGTGCAGCCTTCAGCCTTAAGATGTGTGAATTAACAGAAGGGCTCAGGGGCCACAGTTAAGTAGCTTACCTGCCTCCTAATAAACTGCTGACATGTTAAAGTTCAGATTGCAGCAGGCAGAGTGAGTTGTAACTACCAGAAAATATTTTTCTATGCAATTCAGGTGCTGAATCCATGATCTCTGTTACCAGTAAGTCTCTAAATACCAGTTACAAATTGCTTAAGAAGGAAAATATACCACTGTGAAGTGTTACCTACACTTTTTCATCATGTGTTTCTGTGTTGCAGGTGTAGAGCTGTCTCTTATACACATCAGATGTGTATAAGAGACAGACTGAAGGCGGCTCTGGGGGAAACCTCGGGTTTCTTATTTCTCGTTGAATCGTCTGCTTCAGAGGTTTTCTTGGTGGGTTGAGTTTGGGGATTTTTTTTTTTTTTTATGTGCCATCACCTGCATGACCCACTTCTGGGAACGAGGAGAAAGTCCTTGTGCACCTACCCAGTGCATGGTCCGGTTCCCTTCTCACCTTCAAAAATCTAAACAGCAGAGCTCAAGGTGTCCTTTTTTTCACTTTTAGACAGGTTTCCCGTGCCCCCCCCCCAAAAAAAATAAAAGATTGCTCAGGTTTTGACTTCTGTGTAAAAAGCAGAATTTTAGAAAAATAAAATGTTAAGGGCTTTGAGAAACAAGCTGAGGTGTGCTTGTTGGCTCCTTCGTTCAGCTGTACGGCTCAGTCCAGCACTCTTCCCATTAAAAGTCTGTGTTTTTTTAAACTTTCAGAAGGGCTTATCACAGCTCAGTTTTATGTAGCTCCAGTTAACATGACTAGACTGAAGGTAGCCTCTAAAGCCATCTATTATGCTTTTATTTGCAATGAAATAAAAAGTAGGGAAACACAAAGAAATTGTGAAAAAAAATGGATGCTATACCTTCGTAGAAAATTACATTTAGAAATGGGAATAAGGACAGGATTTGTACATTCAGGCCTTCAGTCTGAAGCTCAGGTGCATGCATTTCCCTATCAAATGTTTGTCAATCACACTTGAGAGGTTTGGTGTTAGTACAGATAATAAGCTTTGTGATAAAATAGATGAGCCAGAAATAAAATAACACAATGGCCCAACAACCCCTTCATCTCAAATGTTCAGTTCCACTTACGGCCTTTGCAGAAGAAATGGACTGTAAATCCTGCTGTAAAGGATCTTGCCACAATTTAAATCCTCCACTCATTAAATTAAAAAACAACTTTCTACGTTGAATCAACCCTTAGTTTTGGGAAGGAACTATGACAGGTAATTTCAGCTGAAGTTTCTGTTTAGAAAAATAAAAACACATAGAGAAATTGACATTAAAATAATTGAAGTAATGCACATTTGTGATGTGAGAATTAAACGTGCTGCCATTTAAACAACAGCAGGGGGGGAGGTTTAAACAATATTCTGCGTTTGAATAATGTAACAATACTGTTATGCATGAATGTCAGAAAATTACTGGAAGTATCAGTAAAAATATTTTACTTTAAGCTGAACAAGGCACAAGTGTTTTAAAATGGCATTAATGGTGAAATAAATTTGGGAACTCCCTTAATATGTATAGTTTACACTAAGTAAATATTTAAAATTATATCCTAATGTTCTCAACTCCTATGTTGCTTTACAGTTCTCTGAGATCCTTCTAGAACTCCAGTTATTAACTTCTAAAATCAGAATTTATCTAAATGAAAATTCCAAATTTACTCAAAAATCACACAAATCAACAGCGTTCTGATTAGATCTTCATTGCAGGCAATGGCACATGGTAGAAAATGTTTGCTTTTTCATTTAGAATAGCCTAAGTATTTCTATGGTGTTACTCACATTCAAGCTCCTTGAACTCCCCCTAACCTCAGCCACACCATCCATCCCAGCAGGCTACACTGAGACCTTCATTGCTCTGGTGCTTGGGTTCATCTTGCTCCACTGTCAGCTCCCAGAGTTAAAATGACCAAAACTTAATCCCACAAAAAAAAAATTACTATCAGTTAACAGTATCAGGGGACCACTATGCGGTGAGAAGAGAAATTAACAGGGCAAAGGATCCTATGGCTGCACAAGGTGAGATACATTTCAGGTGCCATGGAAGTACTACCTCATATCACACCATTCTGGGAAAGAAAATAAATCCATCATTTTTTTATACTTTCTTAAAAATTATTATTTTGGACCCCCATTTCAGTGTAAATTATCACCCAAGTATCACTGTACTGAAATTCTGGTTTTCAGAATTAAAGAATTGGGACTTTATGCCTCACAGCAGAAACAAAATAGTTGTGTTTTCCAGCTTCTGTGTCCAAGGAAGAACAGATGATAGCACTACAGTAGCTACCCTTCTGGTGAGGAGAAGAACAATTTTAAATCCTATCTGGAGCATCTATGAGTTTTAGACAAGCTTCAGAAATCTGGCTCTACAAATGTAGCTGCTGTTGTCTATTTAAGCCTTGAAATTTAGCCTGCAGTTTCCAATGCTCACTCACTTCTTTTTTAAGAAAGGCATAGAAAATAAATCATCTGGGAACACTGCTTTAGTGGAAGTTCTAACCCTCTACAGGACAATACTCACTTCATTCAGTGACCTTGCAGAATTTTTTTTGCGAGAGTTGGATTTTTTTTTTAATTATTTTTTCTGCGAAGAGTTAATTAACCTACCTCTGTTTTCCGTTTTACAATAAAAAAAATAGAAAACTAGTTATTTCCCATCCTACATTACCATCAAAAATGCAGAAGGATGTTCTGTCTGGAGACTGGGATTCTGCTGTTGACTAGTAGAGTGTTCCAGTAACTAAGGCAACAAAAGCCTCTGTTCTGCTTAGAGGAAATTGGGGAGCTGGCCTAACATGATCTGTAGGTGGATCATATTTTGTTTTCTCTAAAGAACTCCATCCCACCCACTTCATGAACAGAGAACGCCCAGACGCTTCCTGTTTGAGTCTCTCTGAGCACTAAACCAGCACTAAATAATAAACTCATAAAGGGAATTAAGGCAGGTTGAAATTGGGATGGGCAGTATAGTCTGCCTTGGCAATTAGTCACAGCAAACTTAATCATATCCAGAACTGAGCTGGGCTTAGTATGATTTATTTATGTTGTAGTATCTTTGAATATAGAAACACTTTAAATGAGTGCATTGTGATGAGCAGATGCCAATTTTTTTGTATCACTACTCCAAGTATTCAGCACCTATATTAACACTTGGCAATGGATGTCATTAGAGGAGCACCAAATGTATCAGTGTTATTATAAAACTGTTACTGTGAAATAGTTTGAACATTGTCTTTACCAGTGATAAACCCTACATCATACAGTACCTTTTAAAAAAAAAATGTTTTCAAGTGTTTCTTTGTTCATATTATACAGGCTATGTGTTAATACGTAATTCTTAATAACAGGATAATACTGACTCCAGAAACGTGAAGACAGGGATGTTCTGCATGTTAATCAATGTCATGCCATGCACTTAGCCACTTACTGCTAATTTTCCATTTCTTCTATGCAGGACTGCTAACCATAGAAAAGTGTTCATAGATGATAATTCTAAATTATTTAATTCAGTGCAACTTAACAAAATCTATTTGTACAAGGGTTGCCAAGATGTCCAGAGAAAATAATACATTCTTCAGGCTGTCTGTTGGAGAAACCTACTGTGATAAATGTACATACTAGTCTGAGAACTTTATCCTCTATATTTGTTATTAGCATCTATTCTTGATCCTATAGCAGGTTTGGGTCTTTTTAAACCTAGTAATATGTCTGATATCTTTTTCCTTTCTCTGAAAGGAGAAAATATTTTTTTATTCTTAAAATTCCTTATTATGTGCCTTCTGTCCCCTAGTGTATTGACCAGAAAAATCATTTGCACCTTAGACTTTGGTCCCCTACTTAGACGAGCTAGATGCTGACCTTCTGCTGGAAAATGGGTGGCCAGCACTGCTCTCTCCCTCCTTCTAACAGGCTTTCTCCACCATTTGCCTTGCCCTGGCACAGAGGCTGACAGGATTCCTCCGTGAGTTAATTTACCTCACAAACTCACATAGAACAAAATTAAGCCAGAAAAGAAATAGCTTTACATTTTTCTACCGCTCTAGTGAGCCAAGTGACCCATGAGAGGGTCCAAGGAGTGCAGGAGTTGGCATAAAAGCCCAGGAGAAGGAGGACAGGTCCACATAGCTACAAACCAGAGATGAGAGAATGAGGTGGAAAGAGGACTTTGTCATTTGAGCAACAGTAAGTTATTAGATCAACTGAACAGCTCATGGAGTCACCGCCTCCTGTGCATTTGCCAAAAATATGGCTTCAGCAGGCTATCATATGTCAGCATGCAACTACATCCAAACAGTTGATGCTTCCTTTACATCAGCACTTCAGTAACTGCCTCTGAAAAAGTTCCTTTTTTTCTGGAAGCCTGGTCTCTAACAGGATGGAAGTTTTTACTTTTATTTGCCTATTCTCATAGCTGGATATGTTACCTACTGCATTTTATAGATGGGTTTCGGCTTGACAGGAAAGCTCCCTGGTACTCCATGTTCTAGCTGTCACACATGAATGTGCTCACGGGGCATCTTCTGAAAGGAGAGTAAGATGGTGCTCACAAGGAACCATCAGGATGCAGGGAAGCCAGGAGGGGATAGTTCAAGAAGTGTAGCAGATGAAAGATGTAGCATAAGATGAGGAGGCATGGGCCTGATCAGGAAGAGGACAGTGGTGGCTCAGAACTGCAGGAGGGAGGTTCTCCTGGACACCAGAGGAGCTTAGCAGAGTTTGCTGCAACCCAGAAAACCAGCTGAGATTGCAAGATGAGACATACAAGATCTGAAGGCAATGGCTCACCCTATTGGGACACAATGAGTGACAGCGGAATTTGCATTCATGCTTCTGTATTTTTATTAGTCCTCAAACAGGAAAACGTCCATTTTCTGTATTTCAGAAATTACTTTGGTTTAATTTCTATTCTAATAAAATAATGTTGGAGATAGAAAACCCTTTTGGTGTGGTTACTATGCCAACTGCAAAGACGACAGGCAGGGAGGTTCATCCTGAAACTCTGATTCTGGGGAGCCAATCACAATCAGAAAGCCCTCTAACATGTTTGCATGTTAGCCTTCTTGAACAGTGCTGTAATGGCAAGAAGTTCCCCAGAGAGCCTAAGGAGTGATTTCAGCCCTCCCCCACTTCCAGCTGCATGATGTGCACTCTCAGCGCTTTCCTTGTGCAAGCCCTGATGGTCATTAGACACTGTGCTGAGCCATTTTATCATGCTCCATCAGCAGAAAAAAATAGCCCAACAAAATAAAATGCTAAAACTGGCTTGAACTATTCTGGACTGAAGTCAAGACAGACATTCACAACAGAATGGACAATCAGGATGACATGTTAGTCTAGACTCTACCCTGCTGAGGAAAGCTTGGGAATTTCAGAACATCAGACTTATCTTGGTATCTCTTGTCTAAGCTCTGTAGAAAGATTTGTCAAGAAACAGGCATGTAGTCTGATTAAACGATTGTTCATCCTCTCTCTGCATTCCTTATTGCCTGGGCTGTTCAGCTGCCCATGGGTGGGCTACTAGGCTGCCCCATCTACTGGTGTTCAGCTACCAATCTGCTTAAGAAGTGAACTCTTAATTAGGTCAGTTCTTGGCACTACCTGAAGCTGGCTTCTTGGGCTGCTTATCTCTGCGTAACCTGAAACAGCTCCAAGAAACTGCTTTTAAGCAGTGAGTAGCCCCACACCATCTGACTTGCTCATACCCAGTTCTGATGCAGACAACATAGCTGCTTAATGAATCAGGAAGCAGTCATCAGGCTATTCAGGCAGGCTGAAGAATAAGGCATAAACTTTTTAGGTGTATTTTTGGTTTTTGTTTTTCAGCATTTTCTGCTCTTGAAATACTTTAACCTTTTGTTCCTTCTGAGAAAAATGTGTTTTGTTTTTTTGGTGGGATAGGGGATGGGATGGGAGTTACTGGAAAAATAAATTCCATCTTCATGGCAAGAGTATCAAGTAACTTTAGAAGACTAGCCTGCCCACCTGTTGTGAGTGTTTCCAAATTTTATTTGGCATGCTCTGCTGTATAATTTCTTGCACTTTTATTTCTGAAAATCTTATTTTAGTTTGATTTATTAGGAACACTAGGTTCAAGTTGCTGCATGCTGTAACCTGCATGGTATGTCAGCATTAAATAGGTTACAATCTCAGAATCAGGATAGCTATCTTGTACATCAGAATCATTTGATCAGATAGGTTATAACCCATTTAATAGATCTTTGTCCTTTCTGACCAGTGACTGTAACTGTTTATTTGTTGTCACCAAAAAAGTCTCTTTCATGTTTTTGAATTAGGAACATATGAATATCAACATGAAGTAGATCCAAAATCATGAAACATCTCATTACGTGACCTATAGCACATGTACCACTTTACTCCATGTGTACAGGCAGGAATCATTTGGGTCATTTCTGAGTGGAAGCATAGGAAGTACCACCATTCAAGCAAGACTAACCAAAACACTGATTTTTTTTTTTTTTTTTTTTTTTATCATGAAGAACAATCATACAGAATTATAAAGATTATGGACATATAGCTGAACTTCAACATAAAAACAATTGCCATAAATTGACACTAGAATATATAAAGATATATTCTAGTACCAGCAGCGGATGTAGTTGATAAAAGTCATTAGGTAATGTTTTAAAGCTTGAGGTCTTCAAGCATCATCTGGCCTTAAATCAACTATTTTTCTTTATCATGAGGAACAGGGAATAATTTATTTTTCCTAGGAAAATTACATACTTTCTATTTCTCCCTAGCCTGAAAATCCCTAGTCCTTGAGGGAGAGATTATTTTCTGTGGATGACTCCCATAAGTAAAGTACAGTAATTTATAAATGTTGAGTGCAAATAATGCATTTGAACAAAATAAAAAGAGTAAAATGCTTAACTACCACAGGTGATAGAACACCTTTGGAAACAGGGAAATCAAACAGGGAAATCCCTTTATTTTCTTCTAAGTAAGTTACCTGGGCCTCTGGCATTCAACAAGCCCTCTGTGTCATTACACCTGGTAGGAAATGAACACTGCCATCCCACCACCCCCCAAAGGGAGTCTACAGCCACTGTCCACTGCCACTCCAGAGCTGGTGCTCATCTCTGGTCTAGCTGCCTCTGTGGTCCCTCCTTAGTAGGGTTTGTTCCCCTTCCTTGTCTTTGAGCCACTGCATCAGTGCTGCAAATTCAGGTCTGAGTGCAAAGAAGGAGCCCTTCTCCTGCTGTCCAGAGTCACAAGCTGCCAGCTTTCTCCACCCAGGGAGTGTCCATCCACCACTCATACACAAATAGCCTCTTACTCTTCCTTTGTTATGTCTTACAGCTGATACTCATGCTGCTCCAGGGACTTTGTGAAGACTCTGTCCATCACCTACTTGTCATTCTTGAAGCTATAGTCACACACTTACTCCTTCACCGAGTGCCTAAGGGCCTCTGCTAATGCACACCTCCTACTGTGAGACCACCCCAGGAAGAAGCACCAAGCGCTCCCCACAGTCCCAACCTTTATTGCTCCAGTACTTTCGATGCACACCAGATAATTTGTCTGTCACACGGTGAGGAACAAACCTTAAAATATTGTGTAATCCCATCGTACCTGGAGACATTCCAGCATGCTTTTCACACCCCAGCTGGAGCTCTAATAGTCAAAATACCTACTAGCTGCACTCCTACTGACCTAAATAGGTTCTTTCCTAATCAGCAGTCAGATAAAGACAGAAGTTGCAGGCCCTTTTTAATCAAGTTTCCCTTTCAGAAGGTAATTAACTGAAGCTGTTAGCTTTAGATTTCAGAAATAACTAAAAACTGAAATTTGGAGTGAAGAAAAATCAAAACCAGAACAAAAAATAATTAATAAATACAACAAAATCTGCAAATAATGGGGGGGGAGGAGGTATGTTATGAAAAAAACATTAAAGGAAGGCAAGCAACTGAAAATTCATAGAAGCCCCCAAAATTCTGGATTATTTAAAATCTAGAGCAGAAATCTAGTTAAAGACCTGGTATAAGGTAGCATATGATGAGGTAATTAAAGATTACTGTAATGCATAATCATTAAAACTGTCTGTCATGCTTAAGGATAAAAGTTTTCAATCTTTGAGTGCTTTTCATTTTGCAAGCTTGAAGTTCATTTCATGCCACACACTTTTTTATATAGTATGAAAAACAAAAAGTTATTTGTTAGAATGATTGAAATAAGTATGATTAATCAATTATAAGCAATATGTATGTCACATTTTACCCAAGCAAAAGCTTTTTTCTTTTTTTTTCTTTTTTTATATGATGAATATAAATTGAAATATAAATTAAATTTCATTTATGCATACACATCACTTTGAGGGGGGGGGGAAAAGACTATCCACTACACAATTCACTAATGAAATGCCTATTTTTTCCTCCTTCATTTTAGTTCCAAAATTTAGCTCTCCATATATTCATGAATGTTTCTAATCTCTTTTTATGTTCAGGGAATGAAATAGGCTTCAAATTTGTATGTCATAAGTATGGAATGTATTCCCTGATATTTAGTTGTGGGGAATCCTTCCAGTGTTACAGAGTAACTTACACAGCAGCTGTGATCAAGATGTCTGTTGAGTTTTCCTTTGCTGTGCTGTTTACCTGTTCTGAAACACTGGTTTAATATCTGAGGCAAAACCCAACCAGGAAAGGAAGATTTGTATGTGTAGTGTTTTGGGGAATGCTTAGGTGTTTGTGGGGTTTTTAATGGCATTTTTTCAAGACAAAATAGTGGAAAATTAGAAAAAGATTTGCAAGAGTCCAGATGCAACGACCAAAGTCAGTTCTGTCTACTTAGAGTACATTTGCAATGAATCAGCTCCATAATTTTGACATGAATCATCTCTCAGGCTTTTAAGAGACTGATGAGCTACCTGGGGAATGCATGTTCATTCTTAAAAGTTTACAAAATCTATCAAAATCTGAATATCAATCTGAATAAAGCATTACAATTTATGAAATCCATTATTCTGCATTCTTCAGGGTTTTTTTAAAAAATTACATTGACCTCACAACTCTCTATAGTTACTTGTAAATTGATGAAGATTTTAGACCACAGTTCTCCGTCGGTAGAACTGCTGTTGACATGTTTGAGCCATTTCTGTAACATCGTGAGTCCTTTTTTTTTGGCCATGGAGAAGTGTATCTTTGAATTTGGAATGCAGTGAGAGGAAGGGATGGAATGGGAAGTGGGGAGATGAAGAATAAACAGAGGCCTTCCTCTACCAACTCTTCAGAATTCAGAGAAGAAAGTTAATATTTGAAAAATGCCTCTGAATATGGGTGTATCTTTGGAGTCTGGGTGGTGTCACAAATCTAAAGGAATTTGAAAATGTTGTTGATCTGTGTCTCCAGTTTAGCTCTCAGTATTTTTTTGCCTATATATTTTTTCAGCTTTTTACCTTTCAACCTGAGCAAACTCTGGCATTTTCTCTAATGTAATGAGAAAAGAAAATTGTCAATGTAAAGGCTCCTTAGAGGATTCTTTCCCTTCTCTCTGTGTGGTTTTTTTTTCTCTGCTAGATGCTCGATGTAATGATCACATACAGATCTGTATTTTCTTTAGCATTACAATACTGTAGCTGACATTAAGATCTGCAGTGAGACACTTGGTGTGTAGTTCTGAACTACCACTATCAAATAGTGTGTAAAATGTTGATATCTGTCATATCCAGTTATTCTGCTCCAGTGAAGCACATTCCTACATAAACTTCCTCCACAGACATCTTACTGACATTATCATGTTAAAAATGTCTTGGACCTTATGCCAACTGGCATTTCAGAAGCTGAGAGATTTCTTTTTTGCCCAAATGAGAAGGAGAATAATCTCTACATTATTTTTCTTGGCTGTTTTAGCAACTGAAATTCTCTGAATTGCTTCATTGCTCACATAAGTACTTAATCTAATTTTGTTTTTCTGAATTGCACCTACACAGGATGCCTAAGCCACTGCTAGAGTGGGAAGACAAACTAAAATTTTATCAATTTTCTAATTTAAATGAAAAAATGATATGTGAAAGTAGCATTCTAACTCAGAACATTTATATATATATATATATATATATATGTTCT
>NW_020799095.1:21652790-21676875 GCF_003259725.1 Athene cunicularia | reverse complement strand
ATATATATATATATATATATATGTTCTCTATAAGTTTCAATTTTGGTTTGTAAATGTTTTATTTGTTGATGATTTTGTTATGATCGGTCACATTTTTCAACTTGATTTAGGGTGAAAACTAATTTAAAATATCTAACTTTCCACAGAGAAAGAATTACATTTTCCAAAAAGTTAACAGATTGAGTAGTCTATGATCATAGATATATTGTAGATATAATAATCTATGAAGATTTCTGATGAATCAGGTTAATTAAATTCAGAGGAATAATTTGATTTAATATCAGATACATCACTAAGTCTTCATTTGATTTTGTAACTCACAAACACACACAAAAAGATCTTAAATGTCCTCGAAAATAAGATATCCTCATTGCCTTGAGCAGCACAGCATCACTTGTAAAATGAAATCTCATGTTTTATGCCAGTTTAGGACATGCTTGTGCTTGAATTGGAGAAGATCAGTGTGGAAACTGAGCTGATTAATTTTTTTCCATACATTGTCATCTTTTCTTTACATTTGAGAGATGAATTTGCCATTACTCAGTTGAAATATGAGACATATCTGCCAATCCATCATTACTAAAAATCACAAACTGTATTTTATATAATAACTGTTGCAATCATGTTTGGCATCCCAATTCATTTAAAAAAAAAAAAAAAAGAAAGAAAAAAAATTCACGCATTGTTTTCCTTCCAGATAGGAGAAGTTGTAGTACAGTGAAATCCAGTGTCCCAATTAAGACCCAGTTTGTGTAATTGCAGTAATCAAAGCAGTGCTAAGTAAGCAAACTGCATTTGTGGTTAGATAGGTCATTATTCACATTCACTTCTTCCGTTGTCACTCTGAATTGTTACACAGCTGTGAAGTTTCACCTCAGGGAGAGTTGCACAGCAGTGATAGGCAAAAATAGGGATGATAGGTGCTTATGGTTTGCATAAAGCTGCATATATGTTTCAGCATGGTTCTTTGGATGCCAATTTAAATACCTGGATGATAGTATTATCCTTTGCTGTCAAAATTTCTGAGAAGCCTATATCTGCCTTGGTCTTCAGAGCTTTGTCAGACTCACCAAAGAAGACTCCAAAAGCACGGTTCGGTGAAAAAGCCTTTTTTTATACTGTTATGATTTTCTGATATTCTGAGGCAGTGGAAGGTGTTTGTACATATCTTGCAAACATGTTAGGAGACTATAGTCTCCTGCTGGAAAGAAAATAAATCTCTGTATTGAACTGTCAAATGCTATATTCACAGTCATTCAAAAAGCCATTGTACAATGGACTCAATCACAAAGTTATGGCTTCGTCCTCATTTAATCCATAATGTGAGCAGGTATAGGATGGATTTTAGCCATTAATGCGTTACAGCACAGGAACAATTTCAGTGCAATTTTCAGTTCTGTTTTCCTTTCTTTCTAATCAAAATGCATTCCTCTAAGCCTCTATTCTCTAAATTTAATGGAGAACCCATTATAACAAGTAAATACTGGGATTTTGATAGGTATTCAACCCAGGCCAAGAAAGGGTTTTAGGGGTTTGTGGTTTTGTTGTGTAATGAAATGTCAACAGTATATTTCAATAAATGTATTCATACAAAGTCTGCTTTTAATTTCATGAGATCCTAACTCCAGCTTCATCATGCTTATCTTCGTGCCATTGCTGAATCTTTAATTCTTCTTTTGTTAGTCTCTTAAGAGTCCATATAACTTTTAACAGGAATCTGGCTGAGCCAAAAAGGAAATCATCTCAATAATGCTGCAAGCCAGTGCTTTGCGTACATCTCATTATCACAATATGCTAAGTCAGTCAGAGGCTAAGCATGATATTGAAAACACAAGAGGAAGTCCTTATGAAAGTAAAACTGCTCTTCGTAGTAGAAGACTGGTAGTTCAAAACCATCCAGATGTCTCTGGGTAGATCAGAAATGTAACAGCACTAAATACTCAGTTACTTGCAGGACTGCTCTTTATCTCAGTGTCATATCAATCTATTGTAAATATTCTGTCAAGGGTTCTGCATAAGGCTGGGGAGAAAGTTGGGTTACTTTCATCAGTGATCAAGCAAACAATGCAGTCTTACTGTCAAAAGGAGTAAATGTGCCTGTGCTTTCCTCGTCCTTATTTTTTTAAACCACTAACAATGTTATTCATTAAAAGGACTGTTTATTCAAAAGACCTTCTGAAATCGCCATAGGAAATAGGAAGCCTTGCATTTATACTGGTAATCCCTCAGCTCCTAACAACAGTCATCTGCTAGGGAGAGAGAAGTGTTGTAACATCTGGCTCAGTGTCATGAGTTTTCATCTTCTGTTGGGAGGACTGATGTCATGTAAGGAACAGAGGAGCAGGCTAACTATTGTAAGTGAGAGAGGCAGCAGCAGTGGTTATCCTCTGAGCTGGGCTCATGGATCAGTTGAATGGCTGCCTGCAGCCCCCATGTGTTGATTCTGGCCCATTAACCACCCTGTTAATCTTCAAAAAGCTTTAAAGTACGAGTGTTTTGGAGAGTGAATATAGGTGAGAATTTGCAGGTGTCTTTCACACAAGACAGCCATCTTCCAGCTCTTTTCAACAGACAGCTCTCCTAGTCTATTAAAGCACAGAAGGAAATTCTTTCCACCACCTTTTACCCTGTCTAAAATTTCTGAGAGCATCAGGATTTTTAACATTTTGCAAGATGGCAGTGCAAACGTTAAAGGAACAGAAAGTCAGTTTACTGTTTTGGAAAATTTATACATTTCATTCAATCCACATCATTTAACTTTCAGTTTTTGAGTGTCACCACAATATATACTGCTGCATGAGTCATCTCAATCGTGTATCAACCAACATTTCAATTCTCTGAATGATTCTGTTCTATTCTTTTGGGAAAGAACAGCATACAAGAACAGGGCAATTTTAGGCAATTCAAAGGTTATACCATGCTTGACACCTGACTTCACTTTAGTAACACCTGCCTGAAGAATAATTAGCAGGCCACTTTTAAAGAAAGAACTTCCATACACCACAGATGGCATTCTTCATACCAGACAGGCAACGATGTATGTTGGAAGTAAGCCAAACTGTCTGCAAAAACTGTGAGAAATTCAAGACAGACATCTGAGTGGAAGGAAAGTTTTACCTTCCTCAACACCCCTACCCCCCTGCAACCATTCGAGAACATCTGTTCAAATCTACCTCTGTATATTATGCGCTTTATTTTTCTTATCTACGAATGCCACAAATTACAGAAGAAAAAAAGCAGCATAGCGAGTTTCTTTTATATTGGTTATGAAACCTACAATTTAATAACATAATGTGATGATTTGCCAGCCATAGAAATCCTGTATTACAAGACTCTTGTTAGAACCAAGAACAAAATTTTCTTAACTGGCTAGTAATATGGGGCTTCAACTCACATTTCCATAAAGTGGTCCTAATTTTCACTGTGTACTCAAAACCTCATTGAAATCAGGATACCATGTGTCATAACAGAGGCACAAAGTCAACAGTCACTTTGGAAATTATTGGCTAATGTCTTAATCCTGGACTGTTCATTGATTTGTATGAACTTTTGTATGTACTTTGGGCTAAATCCAAATCCCTGTGAAATCAAATCGCAATCTTTCCATTGCCATCCATAGGCTTTAGATGAGGTTCTTCAATTCCTCAGAAGAGTCTTTACTTCGTTCTTGCAAAAGTATTCTATATGAAAGAAGTCCTGGGAACCCTTCATATTATTGTAATCAGAATCAAATGTCTTATGCAAATATTCTAAAATTAGAAAAGTAACAGCTCTATGTTGTACTTAGTATCTCTTATGAACTAAAAAAATGTGCATTTTATTTCCACAGTTCCAATGAATAAGCATATACACAAGAATTATAGAAATACATATACAAAATTATTTACAATGTGTTGTAATTCCAAACTAGGGCTTTTTTCCTCTCCTGGTACTCTCTTAAATGCATTTCTGTGGTGATTGCATAAAATTTTTCTAAGGGCACTTTTCAAGATAAATTTTTAATTTGGGAAAATGCCCATTTCAGTATTTTCTCAGCTGTGCATGTGACTTACTTGGCAAATAATGTGGTAAGTGTTCAGAATAGACATACTTCTAAAAGCCCTACAGCCCATATGCAAACTTAAGTAACATATACAGTGTATATATATTCATGATGACACATAACGATGAGAATCTGTCCCTAAATACTAAACCACTTGTATATATATTTGCCATGTTCATTGCTCCATATGGTTTTGGAGCACACTTCTATAACACAAAACCCATGATATTATCACGTGGTAATAAGACAAGAAAGTTCCTACAGAATTCAATTATTGTGCTGTTTATTTAAAGAATGAGTGAATCTGAAACTTGTTGGCTACTAATGTAAAATAAAATTTTACAGAGTTTCTCTTAATGGATGCTAAATTTTCAAAGTTTACAAATAAAATCCAAATGTTAGCAGAATTTATGGCCAAATTTTGTCTCTCTCTCTGAAGAGAGAAGTCTCTCTGTGGACTAGTGATGTTATTTTGTTAGACATCAGAACTGAGTATTTAAATTCAAGTATATAATCTTGTTAGATATAATGGGTAAATATTTCTAAAATAATCACATTGGTACACAAAAATATGAAACCATTTATGGAAAGAACAGGGATGTGGTGATATGCTTTATTCCAGTCAGTTAGTATTCTGAACAGAAATAATGCCATTTTAATTATTATTTAATGTCCTGGATCACATTCTTATACCTTATCTCAACTATATCACTTCTGCTTTGAAGAACCACATATTTACTCTTTTTTTTGAGCTAGGGGAAGGAGTCGGGGTCACGAGGGTTGGAAGAGGTTGTCACAGAAAACATTCAAGAGCTAAATAAAATTTAAAAAAGGAACAGAATCAAGTCCTCACAGCACATTTAGTAGGGCACTGAACAAAAGGCTTACTGGCCTTATGATACAAGGTGGCCAATACAAATTACTTCAGTTCCTTGTCATTTACTCATTAAAAAAGGCTATTTTAAAACTTACCTTTCTTTAAAAAATCTTTGAAGTCTGTCTATAGAAAAGCACTGCAAAAAAAGAGAACTATGATTATTTCCTACTACAACTACTGTTTAACAAGCTTTTAATTTGCAACACTTTTTGAGGTCTTCTCTGCTTGTTGGCATTAACCAAGTCTACTGCCCAGGTGATTGTTTTCAACTGAATGAAAGTAAAGTTTCATCAAATTTCTTCAGATAGGAGTCATGACAGTTCAGATGCCAGAAAAAGGACAATGGCTAACAGATCTGCATGCACGACTTGGACAGAAGTAATAAATGGCTGAGAAACTTCTAATACATTTGCAGTTTGTACAGATGACTTGTTATAACGTCTTATTATGCGGTATGGTGGCCCTGACTAACAGCCAGCGGCCTTAAATTACGTTGAAATTGATTCCTACCTGCAGCTTTCAGCAGTAAATGATGTCAAAAGAGTACGGGCTTAAAATAAAAATTAATAGAAATATATAAAAGCAAATAAACTCTGGTATGTCCTTGTTAATCTGAGTTAATAATGTGCATCAGCACTGTAGCCCTATGCCAATTATTGCCAGCTATCAGCTACATTGCCTTTTTTAATTAGTATGGACATAACATTGTGTACAGAATTCTCCCCTTCAATCCACACACATTACCTAAAAATATTAAATTACAGTACATAATTGGTTAAACATTACTCTTTAAAATTTCTTGAATCTTGTAGTCGATCTTAAATACTGCATGTACTCTATTAAATACAAGCTCACCCAAGAGACATGAACTGACTGAAGCCAGGAAATTCTAAATGAAAGCTCAAGCTGACATTTTGTCCCTAACTTATATAACTATGTTTCCTCATAGCTACTAAGAGTTCATGTCCTAATGGTGTTTCTTTCTTTATTTGTACAAGTAATATTATTGCAATAGTCAGAGCCTTCATTTAAGAAAGCAGGACACATAAACTACCTTGAAACTTGGCCTGTGGTGGAAAGACATAGGTATAAGGTCTCTCCTTCTTGTGCTTTTTTTGTCTATTTTTGGATCTGATGAAAAGAAAGTCAAAGAAGATAAGCATTTAATTAAATTCTCAAACTACTTCCAATTTATGATTTAATAAATTGAGCCAGCTTGCAATGGCGTTATTTTAACCACACCTCTTGAACTGCTATTGTCAAGATAAATCTGAAAACAATGAAGCCATAGTAAACAAAAACACAAAACAAAAACTTAACAATCATAAGGGAAAAGAAAGAACCACTGCAAATAATATATAGCCTTGTACCCCAGAGACAGCAGAAAAAATAATTATCATCTGTCATGTTGAAAATTGTAAAACGTCAGTTGAAAAACTGTTAAACATCACTGCCCTTTTACACTCAATTATATTTTCTCTGTATGTTTCCTAAGAGTACATATTTCTCTGTGTGGCTCAGCAATACGCTAACAACAAAACATCAGAGAGGTAGATTCTGGACAGATAAGATATTAAAATTACCTTAACCCCAAAAATACATCCTTAGTCCTCAGAAGCAGGATTAGCTGTCAAGAAGTCATGAAAAGTGACTAGCCACTATTTAATAACAGGAACTAAGAAAGATAAATAAACCAAAGCAGGTTTCATCATTTCACTCCACCACCAAGTGCTTGCACAACTTTGGGCAAATCACAATCTTAAAGCTTGATTTTGTCCATCTGTTAAATGGTATAGTCTTAACTATACCATATAGCTAGATTGGTAGAAGAGCCCTCTGTTAAGTCTGCAGGGAGATATAAGCCAATGGAGATAAAACAAAACTTCAAGTTACAGTTCAAAAGCCTTTGTCCATAGCTCTTTCCAACAACAAAATTATGCTAAAGCTTTGATACAAAATCATAATATGTTACAGCAGATGATTGATCCTAGGGGCTTCCATAAGACCGTTTTTGAGTAACTGGGGTACTCAGAACAAGATGAGACATTGTCTGCGTTAATGAGACCCACTAACCCACAAAGTGGAGTTAAAGCACAGGGTGGTCATTGCTGCTATGTGTGGCTTGAGTATGAGCTAGCTGAAATCTGAAAGAAGCATGTCTGTATTTCTGTGGGGCTGTGCTTGTAAATAATTCCTTCAAGACCGTGGTAGGAAGCTCACTGTGCTTAGACTGCAGAGCTTCAAGTTCTACCAGTGTAGAACCTCTGCACCATACTGCACCTACCAATGGTGCACCCACAAAAGAGTTGTTTAAAACCACGAGAGGTCTTTAAGTAATCTAAGAGGTTACTACATACAGTTAACACCTTACAGACAAATTCAAAGTCTGAGCTGCTTTTAAAGCATGGATGATGATCAATTTTGTTAGTATTTTCTTTTTTTTTTTTTTTCTGTAATATAAAGTTACATAATTTGGTCCTTTGTTTGAAGATTCATTCAATTATCTAAACAAAAATTTTCCTCTTCAACCTGTGCTTTAAGTCTCAACAGATTCAGTAAAATCTAGAAAAATGGAAAAATACTGTCTTTCTCAATTGGAAAAAATTCTTCCGGCTAATGAGATTATTATGGCTCACAGATTGCCATCATCATATATATTGACGGCTCCCCTACTGCAATTATCCCAGTCAAATCACAGTGCCACTAACAGAATAATGCACTTTTCAAAATGCCTTGGGCTAGGAACACATTGCTGGTGAATTTCAGGTAATGTAAATAAAGCACTTCCATTTGTTTTGTAAAATGTCAGCTCAAACTTGGACAATCCCTTTTCAGACTCAGTCTTAAACTTTTTATGGAAGACAACAACAAACAATTCTGAGAAGCTGACAATGCATTTTTGACAGAGTATTTCAAACACAATAATCTCTCCCCTCTTTACTAGCAAAAGAAGTCACGTATTTGACTAAATCTGTTGTTAAGAATTGTTATTGGAAAAGTCAATGTTTTTCACCTTTTCATCCTAATTTTTCATTTTGAAATTTAGCTATATTTTGTTTAAGAGAGAGGAAAAAAAAGGTCAAGAATAAAAAGCTTTAGTCTGAATCACTGGGTTTTTTTTCCCGTTTTGATAATTGCCACCATCACCCAAAAAAACTTTCCCATCCAGCCATGAAATAAAAATATGAAGTATTCACAAGTAGTTGGCTTACTTCTCTATCCTACTCCCATTCTCAGCAATTTTGTATGACAAAGGCATATGAAAAAGAACTGAGAAGCAAACGCAAAACCCCTTAACTGCTGGAATCAATAAAATGTTCTGAAGTCTTTAAAGAAATTCATTACCCATTCCTTGGATATTTTAAACTAAAATGATCGTGACAACAATTAATGTGCAAGAAAGATCAAACCTACAGTGGAAAGGATTTGGAAAACAGACACAGAGTTCTTGATTGTATTTAACTTTTATGATGCCCTAGTGCTGCACATAGCAGAGCTTCAGTGAATGCTCACAAGCATTTACTTGGATATGCACATTTCTTGCTTACTCTTTCTTTCACTCAACTCCTATCACACTACCCAGTCCAATTCATCTCCAAAATTTTTGAGATATTTTGTTTTTTTTTTCCTGAAAACCTTTATTGAACAAAGGCATGATAATGTAAGTATGCATCTCTTCCTGCTATTTATTCCCTTTCATCCATTTCAACAAGGTCCCACAAAATAACCCTTTATATTTGCTCTAAATCTGGAAAAATGGTTGAACAGACTCTTGTTGGTTTTGGCTGAAAACATCATTAGCTGCTAGATGCCTTTTTCCTGCTAAAGGAAAGAGTTTTGCAAATGGATCAATGTAGAAGGTTTATCCAAGATTAAAAGCCTGAATTTGAAAACATAGCTTTCTGTTGTCTACAGACAGACTGTTCCGAAAGATCTGAAAAATGCAGAGCTGCTTAGGACTTTTACAAAAAAACCACTTTAAGTATCCTATGAAATCACTGAAGAGAGACCAGAATTATTTAAAAAGGATTATTTATTAAACATATTTCTTTACAAAGTACAATCAATGGTTTGCATTAAATTTTGGGTTTTGGTATTTGCCTGTATGTACACAAAAGCTTAATACAGAAAATATGTCTTGATTTTACACATGGGACACAATACTGAGTTACCTTCATATTTTGTTTTCTACCAACATAAGCAGTCGATAACAACTTTCAGCTTATCTGCCGGGGCTTTTTTAAACTGAAGATGAAGCAACAGCATTTCTGCAGAGTGTCAGTATTTATCAATGTACTCAATTATGACAAAGTAGAAATGAATAATCCTTTGGGAAGCTTCCACTGAGCTTGAGTGGAACATGACATTTTTTGGCAGGTTACTGGACTATCCTTATGATCCTAAAAATCATTTTTTGCAGTTATAAGATAAGAAGAATTGAGGAGCTAGGTAAGTTTAATAATACCCTATTAGCAGCAGTTGATAGTAAATGCAACATAAGGTTTGTTTTGTCTGTCATACAAGGACGTGTCCTAGCAGACACTACTGTATTGTTCTCTATTTGAACAAAAGTATCTGCATGTATTGTATGTCTTTGGAAAAACAAAACAAAAATAAAGAGACAAAAAGCCATTTATTGTCATGAGTGACTATTGCCATCAGCTAATATGAATGCATTGCTAAAATTAGTGAAGACAGGAAAATGCTGTAAGGTAAATATATACAGAGTTAAAATACATTTCTTATCCACTAGATAGTGATTTTGTGGCACTGTGGTTTTCAGAATATAACGTCTGTTGAGAGCAATGTAAATTTCAGTGCAAGCTAAAGCAAAAATACCTGCCCGCTGTCATAAACATGACAAACAAATCTGGAATGTTCAAAGTAAGTTCGTCTTCCACTTCTCCACTCTTGAGGCACCTTTAAGACATGGCACTTACTGTAAACCATCTAAAAATCAAGAAAAGCAGACACAATAAGCCTGAATTTTCCATAACAACTTTAAAAATCACTGCCAAAGTCACTTGCATACGTAAACGATGCCTGTGTAAGGCTTGCCAGCAAAGCATCTTTCCTGAGAACGGAGCTGGGACACTCTCTGTTTATCATAAGTGTGCGTGCTCAGAGCTGTGATCGCTGTCGTGGCTGTCGTCGTTCGCTAGTGAGTCCCCTGTGTGCTGGAGACCAGCTGCGCCGATGCCAGAGAGCTCGGAGGGGAGCAGCGTGCCCTTTTTCACATTCACCAGTTCCTTCTCCCGGGCTGCTGCCCCTTGCTGACCCCCTTTTACCCGCTTCCACTTCATTCGTCTGTTCTGGAACCAAACTTTTACCTTCATGGAAGAAAGACAAAACAAGAAAATAAAGATCGTGTCATTGAAGATCGTAATGATCTTTCTAGCTGTGGCACAGCACTTGTTGTTTTTGTTTTTTTTTTTTCTTTTTTAATGTGCTTTTCTTTCTGTATGGTAAAAAGCTTAGCAAGCTTTCCCTGAAGAGCAGGCAATCCAGTTTGGACGTGAACCCTGGGCGTGTGAGGGTAACAACTGCAAAGGAGGGAAGGGGGTTACCGCAAGAAGGCAGCTGGGCTGTGTGCAGCAGATAGCTCCACAGGAAGATCCGAGAGCCCTTTAGAAAAGATTTAAAAGTTCATCTACTCTTGAAACACGTATTAATATCATTTCACAGGCAGAGAAGCAGAGTCAACATGGTTCCCATCAAGGGACTGCGTGGAAGAACCTACATTTCATCTAATAGCTCCGTCTGGTGGCAGGGACTGCCACCCCTTGTGCTTATAATGCTTTTAATTATCCTTCAAAGAAGGGTAGTTACTTTGGAAAGGATCTCGCACTGAAAAGTTTGCATTGCTTTCTGCCTGTTTGTTTCTGTAAAGTGGTGGTGAGTTTCAGATGGAACACTTCAAAAGCTTTTTTTTTTTTTTTCTTTTACTTGCTACAGTATCTGAAAGAGTATTTCTTACCATCAAAACTTACAACTTTCTTGTCTATTTCACAAATGTATTTAAATGATTCTAGTTGACAGAGCCTTGATTCTACTACATTTAGCCATAGACCTCAGTCAAATTTTTCAGACAAAAAAATACCCCCCAAACCAGAGGGCAAGGCATTTATAAATTTGAGTCAAAATCAGCAAATAATTTCAGATGAGAATGGAAAAGAAATTTGTGTCATGAAAGATTAAAAATGTATCTGTATTTAAGTCACATTAGACCTCAAGATTTTACTCCAGCTGAAACTCATTTTCCCTCCTCCCCTTCTCTGTATAGAAATATATGGGGGGAAGTAAACCTAAATTATTGGCACAGTTCTAAAGTACTAGCACTGCAAACCACAAGGATTTTTTTTTTCAATAGCCAAAAGAAAAGGAAAAAAAAAAAAAAAAGATTAGACCAGATTAAAGGCTGATTTCAGATCAATTTAAAATATTGTCACTGAAAACAGTATAAATAGAAGATTGTTGGGTTTGATCCGTTTAGAGTTAATGTTTCTAAAAGATCTCGTGCATGTGTGTCTGTACAGCTCTTCACATGAAGGTTCTACAGAAAAATAAACAAATGTCTGCAACTTTTGACTTGGAAAGAAAGCAAGAAGGCTTGCAATGCTGGTGTATCCTCTGCTGTGTTCAGCAGAATATGTTTCAGAGCTTTAAAAGAAACAGCAAGGAACAGGCACAGCAGGACATATTGTACAACATGAGTAATAGAGCCACAAAAATGCTGTTTTGCTGAATCTGTCTTACACATCCAGGAAACATCGCAGTGTTTAACCTTTACTATCACTTTGAATTTTACATTAAAATTTTACTACAATTGAACTGATAGTTAATGTCACTAACTGTATGCACGTATGTGGGAAGGAAGAGAGGTATATTTATTTTTCTATACTCTATATTCCTATAAAAGCCAATGTGAGCTGTTAAAGCCAATCACTTGGGAACAGAGCAAAATGATTCCAGGTTAGTTAAAAGCCTCAAAGCACAACACATCCTTTCCTTTAGTCAACTCATCAGAGCCAAAGAATCTGGCTTGTAAAGTGAAATGAGTGTAAAGGGGAAGGTATTTATTACTGGCTGCTGTGATGTTGGGAACTATCATACTTGGGTCATGTATCAGAGGTGCCCATGGAAACAGTGTCTTCAAAAGGGTACAGCATTAGTACAGCATTAGCAGCTTTCTGGGGGGAGTTGCTGTTTTGTTTATTTTTGGGGTTTAGGACAATTAAGTTTCTCCTGCAAAAGACACAACTCTACTGGTGCCAGACAGTGCAGTAGATGCAACTGCAGTTGTAATCTAAACATCAAAAATAACACACTTTGGATTCAGCCCAGTACCACATCACTCTTCTGAAATAAGGGCTGAGAGAATTTTATTCAGTAAGAAGAAATGACAGGCTTGAAGTGATGTTTAAAAGATCTAAGCAATTCTCCAGATATTTTTATGTCCTTGAACATTCACAGAATAAGTCACAGCATTGAAAGCCTAAAAAAAAGAAAGGCATACAAAAAGTGTGTTCAAGAAAAATGACAGTGATGTATTTGAAGCAGCAATTTCAATACACAGACTGTATTCAGCTTACTATTGGAACAGGAGAAATCCACCTTCCAGATGCATCCATTTCACTTCTGGATACTTGAGAAACTGAAGCTAATACTTCTACAGTCATTGTCAGAAACTGTTCTGGCTGGGGCAGATGTGAGCAGGATGATTACTGCCTGGCTCCTGATGCAGGTGCTCATTTCTGTTCTCTCACAGACAGAGCTAAACTCCCACATCTGCTGGCCTGACAATTTTTGACTATTTTCTACTGCAGTTTAATAAATTATTATTTGTTGGTTTTCATTTTTTATTACAATATTTTGTTGCTGCTGCATTTTAGAATTCAGGTCATGCCACAAAATGGGCCAAAAGGGGTCTCTCTCCTTGAGCATTAAACTCAGGAGAACTGATCAGCATCAACTTCCAGGTAACAAGTAGCCAAGGACAGGATGGGGAATACCTCTTTGTTCAGATCACCTACCCTCAGATTAGTTCATCCAACCATGCCCTGAAATGCCTCCACCAAGGATGAGCATAGGTCAGAGTCCTACACTCATATATTATTGATAGAAATCAGTTAAAGGATGATGATTTCCCTTTTCAAGAACAAGTGCAAGAAACATGTAAAAATTCCTCAGAGGATGCAGCATGCAATGCTATGTCTGCACATGACCCACTGTCTGGGAAACACATCATTTAAGAAAAGTAGGGCTGAAAGGACTCCAGCTGCCTTTGCAGCTCTTGAGTGTAGGAGGAAGAGAGTAACCCTGACACTCCCACAGGAGAATATATACTACTGACTGGCATATAGCCTGTCAGGCTTCCCATACAGAGAAAATGGTAACAATTTTTAAAAGACAGATAAAAGGAAATGGAAAGCTTTAGGCTTTTTTTATTAATGACTTCAAATAATCTGCATCTGATTTACTTAGAGAATATCAAATAAGAAAGTTCTTTATTTGGTATGTCAAAGATATTATAGTGAAGTTTATCACTGAAAATATTGTGAGCTTATTTTGATGTCATTTGCTCTGTTAATGTACAGCAGGACTCTTATATGTGGGAATATGTTAGGTATTTTTTTATATATATTGCTTTATGTCCTCCATAATAAAGTACTGAAATCCACTTTTGACCTGATCCAAAGTGCACTAATCTCAATGTGAGTTTTTCCAAAGAGTTCAATGGACTCTAGATGAAGACTTTAATGCTCATGTGCTAATAATATGAGACAGGTCCTTCACTTGTTATTTCCTCTAGAGATCAAATTCAGATATTGGAATTCTGAACTTCCTTTGAAGCTGAAGACTCAATTATGGAGAGTATAGTTGTTACTGATATGTGATCCACCTATATTTTAGTAATGGGAAGGAAGTGAAGCGAACTTTGTGTGAAGTACTTCAGAGTGTCAATTTATATAATTCTTGGAAAACTGTGCTTTTAAAATGCACAACTCATTTGAAACTTACAAGTGTTGCACAAAACATGCATCAGAACAAAACACCCTGAGAAACAAATAGGAAAAGGGAGAAAGAAAGAGGAGAGAGAGATAAAGAGATAAAGAGCAAGAGTGAGAGAAAGGAGAGAATGACCGAAAGATAAAAAATCCCATTAAACTAGAAAATAGAGAGAAAAAGCCCTTATTGAAATGAACTTGCAAAACTCTCGAACTCTTCCAGTGAAAGAACTAGCTCGTGACATTTATGTTTGCAACAATATCCTCTTAAAGTAGTTTAAAGATCTACTACGACAAACCTGATATTATATGTTTTATGAGCCTTTTTATGCTGTTTTTCAAATCTAAGTTAGCTTCAGTAGGAGCTGAGAGCGCTCACCACCTCCCAGAATCAGCTCCTGATTGTCTATTATTTATTAAAATGCACTCCCTCTTCTCCACCCTCTGACTAGCACAACTTAACTGTATAGAGCGAGCATGTGTATGTACGGAAAACAAAGGCAGTGGAAGGAAATGAACTACATTAAAGATGATGGTTGCATTAACAGCTGTTTCTAAATCAGCACTTATGAGCCAGTCTATTGAGCACATCTGCTTACTGGCACGAAAGCACAGTTTCTTTTCCCTTAGTCAACAAGTTGTTTAGCATCTGCATCTCCACATCTGATGATTAGACTGTTACTTAAGATATGAGTAAATGATTTCACATTGTGCATCTCCTGATGTACAAGATAAATGGTTTTGCTGTGACCAATTTATTTTAAGGTCCACTGCGTAGGAATCACGGGAGGAGATTCAAAACAAGGAGGTCAACACTGTTAGTGCCTACATATTCTAAAGTAATCATTATATACTTATGATATATAGGTCCTTAGAAGGCTCAAGGGCCACATTATGCGCTGTCTCGCATGTATATCTTTAATACAAGTTTATGATGTGGACATCAACACATCATTTTGGTTCCAAATGAGCATAGCACCTAAACTACTAATTTAATACTACTTCATCAAAGCACTTAAGTCACATTAAGAATAACTGACTTCTACCATGCTCTGTAGAATGCAGATGCTTCCTTTTGACATGGTATTTTAGCATTCTGTACTTACAGAGAGGAGCTAAACAGATACCTTCTATGATTAATGAGTAATTCTTAATAAAGACATTCTTATCTGAAAAAAAAGAGTGACTAAATTCAAACTATCTTAGTTGCACTGTCTGCTGCCTGTCTTCTTTTAAGAAAAAAGATATTTCTCTTTAAAAAAAGGTCTTTTCTGAAATGAAAGATTCTTTCCTAAAATTAGGTTTTCTGTTCCAGGTTTTAGTGGCATGAGTCCCAAACAAGATTAAAATTTAAAGCCTGATATCTCACAAATCTTAGAAATTAGAAACAAGAGCACTGTGCCAGTTGAAACTGTTATTTTGCTATAAGGGATGCATATTTCTAAGTATGAGTCTTTGAAGTCGGTATCCCAAATTCCATGCTTTATTATACCTAAATGATGTGTCAGGATGACCAAATAACCAAGCCTTTCAAGCATTCTATCCCTGGTCAGCCATTGTCTATTTTATTTTTTATTTTTTAATCTGTCAGTTTACTTTCTCCTAATGCAGACAAACATATGGATAACAAAAAATAAACGTGACTTCTCAAAAATAAAAAAAAAATGAAAAGCTTACTTCTCAAATCTCTTTGGCTCTGAAAACATTCCTGTTATTTTTTTAGATAGTACACTTATGCTGCCAAGTTTTAAAGAAAGTCCAAAATCCTGAACTTTACAGAAATCACTGGTGTTATATGGCTGAAACTTATCTTTTTTTTTTTCCTCTTTTTTTTTTTTTTATATAGATATAGTATTTTTATGATATTTTATTCAACAAACTTATAAAAGCAAATAGGAATGTAAAACCAAAAAAGTTTCTTTTCCTGTTCTAGGAAAAAAATATAAGGGCTGGAAGAATCAAATCTATTAGTTTAAAATATTTACAGAAATGGTCATCAGAGTTATCAGCTCACTTCAGTAATTAAAGATAACATAAGATTTCAAATAGTTCAGCTGGATTTCAGTCATTCTGGATACGGGAGAGTAAGTTAAGGTAGTTTATTGAATTAAAGTTCTCTTCCTTATATTACTTAAAGGAATTTCAACACCTAAACTCTCTTAAAAATCTTAAATATATTTTGAGCTTAAAATCAGTTTGTATAAATCTGAGTATTAAATGTCTTCTTAGTTATTATAAAATAGTACCAAAATACATCAATTGGAGAAAATTACCTTTTCTTTGGAAATTAATGCGTGGTACCAGAACTTGCTGGTTAAAATTACCTCCTCGCTGATTTAGAGCAATCTGCTCTAAATGTTATGTTAGAGGACTTTGCACTGAATGTGCACAAGTACTTTGCAACAGCTGTTGAGAAAAAGGGGAGGTTTTGGCAGGTGCACAAAGGACAGCTGGAGCTTTTGGCACCCAGGAAGGTGTAGGAGTGAGTTCTGGTTTTTTGTTACATAGAAGTCAGTTGAGGTTTGGGTACTGCTTAGGTGATACATTCTCCTTTCTACCTCCCACGTTTCAACAGGGATGGAATGCACATTATATTTCAGAGAAGAGCAGTGATAGGAGTATTTCAGTACAGTTTCAGAACTCTTTGAGAGCTCAGCTTGAGACTCAGTTTACCTCCCTCTGCTCCATCCAAAGAATTGCCACCTTCTCCACCAGTGATCTTCAAAATTAATTTCATGATTAAACAGCTAACCCTTCCTATTCAAAACCTCTCTTAATTAGGTTTCAGGGTTAACACACCTTAAGCAAAATAGGACACACTGTTTCAGCTTCTTCCCTCCTGCTATCTTGTTGTACATAGTCTAAGGGAGTATTTTTTTATAGAATTAGTCTCTCTTTTTTGTCCAGAGGCAAAGAAAGGCAATCTGTGGGGCTGTTACCAGAACTCCTTCTATCTTGTTTTCCTATAATATATCTTTTTAGAGTCTACCTTCATCCACAGAAGAAACACATAGTGAAAAACTAATTTGTGGGGAAGATCACCTTTAGCTAAAAGTTGCTGCTTCTTTGCATAGGCATGAATTACATGTAGAGCACTTTATTTCACAAGAGAAAAATTCTAACATGCATCATTCTGCACCCGTTTTGCACAGGTCAGCTCAGTGTGAAAGTTAAAGGACGGTGGGAAATCAAGATTGGCTTTTGGCTGAATATGTTGATGCTTTTTTCTGCTACTACTTGAGTACAAAGAAAGGCAAATGCCAAGAAGCGGGACTTGGCAGAAAGCAACCTCTGACTACCAGCCCATGACAATCCTCCAAGGCTCTATGGCTGTGGAAACCATCTCTCTGCCCAAATAAGAAGCACCCTCATTTATATTCACTTAAACTAGTTGCACAGTTCATGACCTCTTTCTGCCTTCCAAAATAAACCAGTCCTGAGTCTTCTGATGATAAATCAGCCTCAAAATCAACATCCAGTTTTCAAACTAGTAAGCAGCTGTTTTCAGCAGGGCATGCCTTGAGGAGAAGAAACTAGTGAAACCAAGAAAGAGATTCTACATTTTTCAGTGCCCTGCATAAAAAAAAAAAAATCTTCTTTGTTCTGTATGTTCATTTGTACCTCTCCAGTACCATTTGTTCCTCACTGATCTTTGTTTTTTAAAGTGACCATAAATGACAAACTTAAAAAGATTTTTATCTCCTTAAACAGGTGACAGAAGAAGCCACACCTGTCTCAACTTGTGTCTCAGAAAGGGTAGGGGTAGTAGACAGCAGGGCCTTACTTACTTTGTAAAAGCAGCCATATGAGCTGCTAATATTTCTGTCTATATCACATATGCTGCTTGGCACAGAAAAAGGTTTCTCCTCACCGAGAACCTCACAGGGTTTCTCTGCAGGTGTAGGGTCCATTCACAACTAAACAGCTTGAAGCACTTGGATCTTTGTACATGGAATTGCTTGTTCAAAGTCAATCGATACTGCAAAAGTAAATATGGTGTTTGAAGTTTTTCCATGTACTTTTAAAAAAATAATTACTGTACAAATCAAAATTATGCATAAGTTTTAATTAAGTTTGCCAGGAGCATGCTTTCCTAAGAAAGAAGAGAGTTAGCACAGCACTTAGCTCTTACTGTTGGTATTTATATTGCTCAAGACAAATATAAAAGTATTAGTGAGCTTTATTTTATTAACAGTGTTACTTTAAATAAAACAAACAATCCAAAGGACTTCAAGCCACACAGGCTCATTATTATAGTGTGTATAGAGAGTGCTTAACACATGGAAGCTTGGAATGACCAGCTGCCTCTCAGAGAAGAAATGACAGCACAATAAATCAGACAGATATGGTCAAGCTTTTCCTATCAGTCCATGGTTTGAATGTATACAGGGGAATAATTTCACCACCTAACCTTAGAAGGCTAGCTTCCTAAAGTGGGAAACTAGTCATGCTGTGTGATGCGTGGAGTGACATTTACTCTTGCAGAGGTGGTTCAGAACAAACACCTAATTGAGGAACATTTAACTCCCTGGATTCTCACCAGGGTGACTAAGTGGAGCTACTCTTACCTTACCAGTCAAGTCTAAAAAATGCAGTGATCAGCTTCCCCTGAGCTCTGCGATGCTGAAAAGGATTTTAGAGAAGTCGCTTGTGAAGGATTGAGGTAACTGAGTCTGGAGGATATTTTTCTAATGGAAAACTTGATTTATTATTTGCATGGTCATAACAATACAGTGCTACAGTGTGGGTTATGGTACTATACCAACATTGCCCAAATGCATTTAAATAATAATGCTGCTTGCTTCTCTTTCAGGTAGAAAAAGACATTACAAAGCCTCCTCCTTCATCACTCATCCCATGCTGGTACCACATACATGGAAGTCAAACATGGATGCAAAAGCACTCATCATTTTGACAAATTTTTGTCCTTTGTCTATGCAAAACCAGTGGCTTCAGGCATTTTATAAATGCTTGGTAGCTTCTGGGCAGGTATTCGAAATAAACCTTCTAATTTCCATCAGCAGAATTTAATCTGACTAGGTGGGATTTTCCGTTTATGTTGGCAAACAGAAGCATTACATATTCGGATTGTTTATTCCGGTAACTTTAGCTAGCCTGCAGAACTGCAACATTACTCTTTTGATTAGCTCCATGCAAAAAGATCTTGCGAGGTGAAAAGATCTCCTACTCTTTCTATATTTGGCAGGACCAAATCCATAAAAATGTCCATTTTGCCACGCCTCTGATACCCCACTGCAGCTGCTTCCTCTCCTCATCCCACAGCGAGATATTAAAAAGTTTGCATATCTTCTCCAAGTTTATCTGGAAATACAAAAAAGCCAAGAATGCTCTTGTCAAGGTTACAAATATCTAGGGACCTAAGATAGTTTTTAGTCTAACTGGCTCTTCAAAATATAGTAGAGGCCTGCCAGCTGAAAATTATTAACTGCTGTCTGAGCAGAGATTGTGAGTGCACTCTATAGGAGATGAAGCAGGAATTATATATACCTATACCGCTGGATTTCTTACAATACCATAATAGAGCCATCCTACCACCAGATGTGCTTATAATGCTCTCAAAGTGCACTCAATATCTAGGCAATTGAAGCACTTATTTCATTTCATCCTCCTGCCTTGTAATTCAGGTTTCCTTTTTAGGGAGTGATAGGATTAATTCCTTCTTCTCCATATGTTGTGAGGGTTTTTTTTTCATTATTATTTGGGTGAAATGGCCTTCCGTGAGTCATTTATGTTTGAACTGATCTTGTAAGTTGTTTCAAAATTCAAATGGAGCCTTACTTTGATGACTGTAGAAAACTTTAATACCCTTACATAGCTTTTTAAATATGGTCAGACATATGGTTTTTTCTACAGCTTGTTTAAATGCCAGAAAGGTAATTATGAAGTGTTAGTTGGTCAATGCCTCTTTTAAGCTGTGGCGTATGGTTGAAATTATCACTATAGTCAAGAGGAAGATAGAGCTTTCTTAAGATAATGGGCTCTGTGATTTATCTCCCATCTTGGGAAATAACTGAAAGTTGTAAATTCAGGATGACCCAACAATACTTTCCCCAGATTATTTTTTGTTCTTCTGCCCTCTGAATAATATGATGCTTGTCATTTTTAAAAAACTAGTAAAAAAAAATTATGCTAAACAATTAATTCCATCAGGTGTTAGATCTGCTCTCAAACCGATTTTCTGAGCAAATACATTAGTTCACCCACTGCTGGTTTTGATCTGAAGAAAGTTTCAGTTCTCTGTGTGCAAATTCAGTGTTTCATGGAGAGATCAAGAGAGCTTCCAACACAAATAGGTCTACAGCCTTTGGTGAGATTGAAGTTATCACTTGTGTGTTCACTTATTTCAGACAAAGGTACCAACTATCAGGTAACATTTTCTACAGTGCAGCCATTGGGGGAAAAATAATAAAAGAAAACTGTTCCAGAAATAGCATTTTTCTAAAAATGCTATCTCACTAGAAAGTGGTGGGGTTTTTTTGTTGTTGTTTTTTTTTTAATTCCATCAATATATTTTAATTCAGTCATAATAATTTTAGAGAAGGGATTGTCTTGTTGCATCTGGTTAAGATAGCTATCAAATATGATCTTCTCTGTTGGGATAGCTAGTAAAAGAAAGTCATAACAGTAGTAAGTAAACAAGTGCTGTTGTCCCACTCAAGAATAATCATTCATTCTGGTAATGATGGAAATACAGGTCCTGAATATTTCAGTCTCTTAACTGGAAAAAAAAGAAATATTAGTGTCACACCATGTTCACCCTGTTTTGGGTTTTTTTTAAGTAACTGAAGGAATACTGATGTAAAACAAGTATGCAAGAAGAGTCAAGCCTTTTGGTTTACTGCATTCAGCTTCTGAAGACTGCCATATACCATGGAAACTCATACCCAGTTCCATGCCTATTTACACAATTTTTCCATCAAAACATTATATTTGATTTTAAAAAGAAACATAACTGACAACATTGGAAGTGACATCATTTCTTGGCTTGGTATGATTCAGAAACTGAAAAATATTTCCAGAATTTCCTCTCAATCTTCTTTTTGTTTTTAATTAACAGTACAGTTTTTATGATATCAAATTATTTTTCTCTCAGACAATATTCTTGTGGTAAGATACGGAACTGGACTCTATCAAGCTAAAAATCTCAATGCTTTCCTTTTCTAAGCAAGACAGGCTTTAAGGAGGAAGGCAGGAAGGAAGGCAGGGAAGCAGGAAGGAAGGAAGGAAGGGAGTTATCTCTAGCAGCTCATTTGTAAACTCTGATAATCTGGGGAAGCAGAGAAGAATTAGTTTACATAATTAGATAGACTAACTACAATCTATAGAAATTATCACAATTATCAGCAGAATGCTTAGAACTGACATTATGTGACAGCTAGAAAACAGCAAGTGCTCCCATGACCTAAATGAATTCTCTACACTTGTGTAGCACAGGCTGCCTTTTCTCCTCCAGAGACAATATCCATTTGTGCTTTTTCAGTATCTTAAAATGCTTTTAGTTTAACTATTTCATTTAGGATAGTGAACAGTCGCTTCATTTAGTTGTACAAGTCAACCTGATCTTTGAAGAAAAGGATAAAGAATTTGTCAGGGAGAATAGTTAAATTCCAGGACAAATTCACCATTATTAAATATGGGAATATGTTTTTTGAATTCAGCTGACTGATTCCCATCAAACTGCCCAGCAGATTTTTTTTAAATTTATTTATTGTTGCTCAGTTTCCACACCAAGACTACCTTTGTTACTGAGACAAGAATTTATTCCTCTTCTTCTTTGCAGTCAAAATCGTGTGGAAGTTAATCTAATTGTCTCAGCTTACTTCAGTCAGTTGGAATGAAAAAGGCAAAATTTTATCAACTGTTTTATACAAAATGGTGTGCTTCACAATTATAATAAACATATTTTAAGTAACTGAAAATGACCCCAGTGGAACCTGGCAACATGTTCAAGTCAAACAAGAAATTACTGGCTACTTCTTGACAAACTGGAAGGGACAGCCATTGACTAGAAGCCTTCAAAGAAAAAAAATGTTTCATTTGCTTGTATGAGCAAATGTGTGTTCATATGTATAGAAAAGGCTGGATTTTCACTGAGATGTCTGCTTATAGCAGGTGTTAATGAAGCTCAAGAAAATTGCAAAACTTCTCACATCTAGAGTACAACAAATCATGGTGCTATTTTGATACCTTCCCTTGAATATATCATCTTACTGACTGTATCTAAAGCAATCCCTCAGTCTAATATTGATTACTGAAAAAAGGATGGCTGTCTACCAGTGGGCAAAAAGCTTTCCATTTTAATGATAAAACCATGGGTAATATTTAATCAGATTTGGTGTTCTTGAGTCCAGTATTATAAATGTCTTTACTAAAACACATTTTTTAAATGTGTATGTTGATGAAATTATTACTTGAAAGTTGACTTGAGTACCTATTTTGTATGCTAGGATGAGATCCTGAAACACTTCAAGACATGCTTAACATGAATATTTCCACTAGAAATCAATGTGACAACATACATGATGAAACTTGAGCACATGCAGAAGTGTTTCCTGGACCAGGGTTTGGTGAGCAGTAAGCCAATAACAGTGATAAGAAATTCCATCATCTCCTATTGTGCAGGGTGAGATAAAATGGCTAAAATGCCTGTATTCCTGTTTTCTTGGTGTTCCCATTCTTGCTGCCATCTGGAAACAGGATGTTCAGAAACTCTGGACAAATGGCAACTGCATATATTTAATAGACTAAAACAAGATGCTCGTATTCATTGCATTCAAGCAAATCAACTGCTTCTGCATGCAGTATTTGGGACCTACCACTCCTTCAGCCACATCAGTGTGGACAGATTAGAAAAGATGTGCACCAGTTTAACAGATAGATATATTACTCATGTTTTTATCTTCCATCTTGGCCTACTAGATTAAACTAATCTGTAGCTGGTACATATAAAAATATAAATTACTTGCATAGCAGAGTGATAATAAATGTATAATTTTACTACTAATGTAATAATAAATTTATAATTTTACTACTAATGTGATAATAAATTTATAATTTTTACTAGTAATAAAAGTCCATTATTTTGCATCAGTACCTGTCTTTCAGTGAGGTCAAGGTTTACTGCTATCTCATATCGCCTCAGCCTGGTCAAATAGTTATGATGAGCAAATTCCGCTTCTAGCTCTCTGATTTGCTCCTTGGTGAAAGCTGTCCTTTCCTTCCTGGGTTTACTGTTGACCTCTGATTTGTAGTTTCCTTCTTGAGAATCTGAAAAAAAAAAAAGATGAAAAAAATGGAAGTAATGACAAGTGTATGGCTAAATAGGAAACAAGCCCAAAGATAACAACATGCTTAAGTTACATTCTTCCAACTTCCTTCTTTTGTAAACACACCCTTGCTTTCATACTTATGGATTCTTCACTGTGTATCAGGAAAGCAGCAATAATTCTGACAGACATGAGCTGCTGCTTCCATTCACGCATGTCAAACTTTAGCTTAAAATCTTGCAGTGGTTTATTTCTTAACAGTTCTCTGTAGCATTTCTGCAAAGCTTCAACTCCTTCCCACTTCTGGCAACTCTCAGCACACCCAGCCAGTACAGGATGTGTATCATTTGCTTAGTGTCTTGATGAGTAATACTTCAAGAATCTCTCTCTCCTATCATTTTACTAATACCTTAAGCCAAAGCTCTATTTTAAAGAATACACGTTAAGCTTTAGTACAGTTACAGTTTCAGGGAAAAGTTACAAAGAATAGAAAATTCAACACACATCAGAAAGAAATCAGTGAGCATGTCCCATGTGATAATGTGATCTATTCCTAGTCATGACTCAGTGCAGGTAGGGAGGTTATGACACAGGTGGTATCAGTATTGGCAATTTGATACCACTATAGCTCATTACTGAAAAAATACTTTGGCTACAATCAGAGGAGCTTTGCTGAAAGTGTCATTACCACCCTCCTGATTCCCTTTACTTTCAGAAACAGATATATTTGGTCCTTAGCCAAACTACTGAACTCAGTGAGAGTCATGCCTTTCCTGTCAGTGAAGTCTGTTTAAATAAATGAAAAAGGATCAAACTGTAAAAAAAAAAAAAAAAAAAAAAAAAAAAAAAAAATTTCAGCACTGCTAGCAAT
>NW_020799095.1:21615098-21652740 GCF_003259725.1 Athene cunicularia | reverse complement strand
TGAACTTTTTTTTTTTTTTTTTTTTTAATAAGAACTGTTGATGCTTGACTCAGTGCTATAGTCATTACAATGTTTCAAAGCTAATGGCTTCAAATCACCAAACCTCTTAACTCCGCTGACATGACAAACAGAACTTTGCTTCAAACGTGCAGTGTACTGCTGGTTGTATGACTGAGGGTATCCACCGAAGTTGTTGAATGGATCTGGGAGTTGTTCAGCCTCAGCTGGAGCCACAGCTAGAGTAGGGATTTTCTAGGATAGGACTCCATTAGATGGCAGACCCATTGTCTATAGTGTGGGGCCAAGGTCTATTATTCAAACTCAACATAGAAAACTTGACAGATCAAAGCCACTTTAAACCTAGAAGTTCACATTTCTTCCTTCACACTAGTTGGCAAACTAGAGTCACTATAACTTCTCTCCACATTTTTTTGTTGCAGGAACATGCACGTTGCTTTTCTTCCTTGAAATTTCCTTGTCTGCCAAATACTATGTAGATGAGCTGAACTTAAATACTTAAATCCCTACACCAGCATTCCAATGAATCACTAAGGAGATCTTAAATAATTTTTCTTATTATTTGGACTTACCATTCTTATACCACTAGACATGTTTCATATATGTTTGAAAGCAGGTGGTTGTGCACACTCATCTGCAGTATGACACAGAAATGTATTTCATGCATGTCTTTGCTAAAGTTCTCTTAACTGTCTTGGTAGACCTGTGCCTGAGTGAGGCCATGAGCCAAGAAGTCTTCCTGTGTCAGTACTTGCTGTAAGAAAGATCCATGTCTCACTGGTTTCCAAACTAAAGGTTGTGACCTTTAATAAAAGTAATGCACCTACAGATGACACTGATACCATACTGAAAAATAAATACTAGAAATGAAGATATAAGCCTGGAAATGCAACAGAAAGTGGGGTCAAGGGTTTTTTAAAACCTTGGTAACTACTGATATCGTGAATGGTCAAAGGGAAAAAACTTTAGGAGTACTCATCCAAACATCTCTCAGGAGGATATTAATCTCTATAAGTGACTGAGACTTATAACACAAGCAATTTTTCTGCAAGCAGATTGTTCCATGATGTAAACAGAATTACTGTACAGCTATATATGTATATATACAG
The DNA here is from genome assembly GCF_003259725.1 of Athene cunicularia. NCBI lineage: Eukaryota > Metazoa > Chordata > Aves > Strigiformes > Strigidae > Athene > Athene cunicularia. The sequence goes on along the minus strand of NW_020799095.1, from coordinate 21,651,613 downwards.
CTATATATAAAGCCATAAAGACCCAATTCATCATTCGGGTTAATACTCATGGTTCTGAGTTCCCAATTTACAAACAGTTAGCATCTAAATTCCAGGTTTCTGGGATACTGATGTAAGGAAAGGGAAATGTAACTGCATGGATAGCATTTGTCCTTCATTTTTGCCAGCATAGAGGATTCAGCACTGCTAGCAATGTTAGCCTACACAGATCCTCTGTGAGTATAAACATGCTTGGACAACGGGTTATTTAAACATTTCTGCCACTGCTGGATACTACCTTTGAGTGCTTGGATGCTAAGTGCCTGGTAGCCACAGTTTTGGCAGCAGCATGATTTCATCAGCACGCTGGCAGAGTGGGAAAGATTCCAGTTTTTATTTATTTTCTGTGAATGTCACTGAATGCATTTGTGATAGTCAAGATAGTCTGAAAAAAAATCCACATGATTTTTATATTCAAATATTGCTCAAAGCAAAAGTTGGAGAGGTACACAGAAAGTTGACTCCCTCTCAGTACTGGAATTCACACAACAAAGCAAAGATCTGCTGTTTCAGCAAAGATCTGCCTAGCAAGACAATGGTATTTTGCTTAATGTATTTGAAATGTTGAAAATATATCTAAAAAGAGACTTAGATGGATGCCAGTTAGGTGAACACCAGATACGAACTCTTGCTGTCATCTGACTTTCTCTGCTGCAGTGTTGTTGTGGTTCATGTATAGATTGCCTTTTATTTCCCATTGACATCATGCTACTTGGAATAGTATTTTTTTAAAATGTTATCTCCATAAGTTTTGGTTGCTTTAATTTCCAAAGTGGTAAATCTAGGTTTTCTGATATTGCTTCTTTTTAACAGTCTCTACGTAGCCAGGAGCTCCCATCTCTTTCTGACCTTCAGGTCCCCGCTCATTTCACCAGACTAGCTTCTCTTTGGTGGAAAATGGGTGGGAAACTTGGAAGAGATTTTTGGCAGAACTCATGTCAGCCTACATCTGTTTTGCAGCTGCTGAAGCTAAGACAAGAAAAAAGTCCCAACAACCTTAGTTTTCTTCTACTGGCTACATCTTATGCCAAATGGTAGGTGTAGAGACAGAGAACAAAGCCTAGGGGGATCTAAGTTACACTCCTTGCCTCTCAAAAGGCACACGTAAAATATATACAGATGGTACAAACCACTTGATGAAAAATACAGCAATCTATATTGTCTGTCTTCTGTCTTCTCCCAGACAAATTCTGGCACACTCTCAGAAGATGTAGCCTACATGCAGGCATTAGTACCTTATCAGTCTCTCCTTTGCAAACCTTTGTTCTTTGGATGTCAAGTAATGTAGGCAGTTAAACACTGCTTTGAAGGATGCAGGTCATACCTCTTTCTCAGAAATGTTTTTATCAGTTTTCAAAAATTCCAAGCAGCATCTTTAATATCTCCTGTTAGACAAAAATGTGCGTTGGTAACTGATGTACAAGATACCATTCGAAAGACATTCAATGTTATAAATGACTGTTCTACAGGTCATTTGGAGGCTTAGATTTTTTCCTGGGTTTAATAATAGCTCTTTTCTTTTTTTAAAAAAAAAAAAAAAATCATTAATAATCACCCTATTCCCCACCCTCAAAAATTACTACTATTTTACTCTAAGGAAAGGATTGCTGTTAATCCCAACATTTGTATTGTCCTGCCAGAGTATGTATTTCTTGCTCTCTATATCATTGAGAGATGAAGCATACCAAGCAAACACAGAAGCTAACTCCTGTAAGTAGAATACAAAAAGTGGTGATTTTGATTCTTTTGCTTTTTATGCGTGCCTAGGGGGGGAAAAAAAAAAAAAAAAAAAAAAAAAAATAGGGAGGAGGGACTAGTCAGAAGATATGTGACATGGAGATCTGCCGCTAACTGGATAGGGTCAGAATCACAGTCAAAATGTGCAAGAAGCACCTGCTATTTTTTCTTGGATTAGTTCAATAGCTGATGCACTTTCATTTCTCAGACAGAAATGACCTTTCAGTTAATACCTACAATGTAAGATCCCTGACAATAATTTTAAAAAATAAATCAGATACTGGTAGTGCTCTATTAGAAGTTTCAGATTGTTTTCAGATCCTGAGAGTAAGTAGTGACAATAATTACTAATAATTTGTGACTAAAAAGCCATTGGGATTTCACCCCAGTTCAACTGTTATTCAACATCCAGGTTTTCAACTCTGACTCACATCTTTCAACACTTATTCTTAGAAAGCCCCTACCATGAACAACCTATTTGTAAACTTATTTCACTATAAATTTATAGTGAGGTTGGATAAATTAGATGGTTTTAATTGCTTATCTTCCTACAAGTGATGTTCAGGTGTTTCCAGAGAATGTGCTTATTTACTTTGAAATGAAGCAAGCCATACAGAGTAATCAATGAGAAAAGCTTGTTACTTTACTAGTTTAAAGTTGTGTAAAAAACCATTTCTTTCAATCTTAATTCTTATTTGTTTAAATCACTGACATTTAAACAAAAGCTTTAGAGCTAAGACACAGCAATGATATGCAATTCAAAGCAAAATGTCCTTTTTTTTTTTTTCCTTCAATATATTAGCAGTATGAATTAGGGAAAAGTACTTTAGTCTCAGGGCAATAATCTAGCAAAATATCATTTATCTGAAATACACATATGAAGAAAATAATCAACTTTTTGCTATTACAGTTGCAAAGGGATGTTATGAAGGAGAGAACTTTATTTTTTTATGGTCATGAGTACATACTGGTATACAGCTGAATTAATATAATTGTTTCTGATACTTTATAGTTAATTATATTTTATGACAAAATGAAGTAGTTCACTGAGACACAAGCAAGGAGCTGTCATAAAGGTCTCCATTTGGTTCCTACTAATTTGCCAACAACTATATGTGAGAACAAGATTTATCCAGAGGTAGTCACTTTCAAACATTTTTGACATTCAATAGAGAATACAAAGCAGTTTTTCCATTATATATTTTTCTGTTTCATTTCAAAGTTGGTCAGAATTCATATGTTAATTTACTCTGTGTCCAAAACATGGCCCATTTCTTTGCAGGATCCTAATTTAAATCTTCACTCCCTACTTCTGAGTATAATCTTTGTACCAAAAACTTTAGTTCAATTCAGGGCTGTACAAAACTACTCTTACTATGATGCATCCTGCTCTTTATTTGCACCAGTTGAGACTATGTAACCAAATGCTGCAGACATAATTAATCTATTTTTGTTTAATAATTTTCCTTCTCTTTAAAGTAATTTAAATAATATTCTTAGAATATTTTGTTCATTTAAAAGTACAGTTCCAAATCACTGAACATATTCAATCCAAGTGACTCTTTTGTGAACGTCATTAAAGTATTTCTGGAACTGCAACTCAGTAAATGTATTTAAGAGAACACTTTATGAAAATCGGAACAAACAGCATCGTCATTTCCACACTTCAGAACTCTGCATGTGCAAATGGGCAAAGCTGCATAACACCACAAATACAACATCAGAATTACATGAATCCTTCTTTTCATTCTAATGAAAGCAAACTTTTGTTTGCTTATTGAGTTAAGGCTTTCTAACCCAGTCTCTGACAATTTACAATTTAAAACAGCCTTATATCCACTCAAAAAAACTGCCCCATGAACTGGCACAGCAAAACCTGTGGGTATTCTGAAACACATTATATACTGTCCTAAACCATTACCTAGTAGTTGTTGCTGCCAACTTTTTTTGTTATTAATGCCTCCTGAAAGTACAAGTCTAGAAATTATACTGCAATGTTGGAAAGACTGATTCATAACACTAATGCTCCAGATTTTTGAAGATACCTATGCTTGAAAAGATGTGCTTCTGCCAGGTCATCTGATCAATCTAACTATATAGCATGTACATATCGCTTCTTTTTCAAACCATGAAAATATGGAAGACAACATATGAATTCTCTCTTATGGATAATTACACTAGTTAGTAGATCTTTACGTGGAAGACTCTACTCTCAGCCCCAAATTGTATAATTACAGCTTATGTTAGTAATGACTTGAAAGGCACTTTAAGAAACATCTGAAAATTTGTCTAAAAAGTCAACACAGGATTTCCCTTAAAGAAACCTCACAGGCTGCATTTTAATAGAACTTTATTCAGTGGAACTTCCAATTCCCATTTGGAGTTCTGGAGGTACATCTCTTACATGCACCACTGAAGAACATACACATGGTCATTGTTTGTGAAGAACATACATCTGATGATTCTTTACCTATTTACCAAATTTTATAATTTGCTTTCATGTAGAAGAGTTTCATTAAATGAAGGTGAGAGCTGCCAGCACCATCTCCCCAGATTAGCAGTCTTCCTGAGCAAGAGATAACCTACAAAATTAAACCAAGAAATTTTCTGTGCAGAACCCTCTTAGAATAAACACATGCAAGTGGAGAAAACAGTAGTTGAGATACGAGCTTATATAATCTTCCTTTTCTTGAGTCTCACATCCTAGACATCTCCCACAGACGCTCTTTCCTACTCAAAGGAAGCAGAATAGAAATGAAAAGTGACCAAACCCACCCCAAACACTGTGCATGCCTCAGTCATCATCACTGATCTCATGAAAACCCTTCCCTGGACAGCAGCTGTATTAGAACTCCAAGGAGGCATTAAAATACTCCTTTTGCCCCTGCTTTATTGCTTAAAAATACTTAGGAAAAAAGATCTTTCCTGCAAAGATGATACATGAAAGATCTAAAGCACTACAAACTGTAGGGAAGTGACTGCTTAAGAAAAGAAAAGAGCATATGACACACAGAACTTATTTAGATAATCACCTCTCAACAAGTCTTATCTCCCTTAAATGCTGTGTTATAGTTTTCATTTCAGCTTTGTGAAGCAGCAAGACCCTTGTCCTGCCAAAAATACTAAAGCAGCCAACATAGGCAGTGTTCTGAGACTCACATTTAATAAAAGGCCATATTTAATCCCTGTCTGAAAAAGAAAAAAACTTTAATGATAAAGAATGCACTCTGGATTCTGTTTCAATCCTTTTGGCCAGTGAACTTTTTGAGGAGGTGCTTTCTCACAAGTATATGTAGGTCTGCCTCTTTGTCATGGTTAAAATACAGTTCATATTGCTTCACTTTATATGGCATAAAATGCTAAATATTTAGCTTAAGACAAAAACAGAGCCAGCAAAGCCAGAGATGAGGCTAAGGAATGGAAAAATATGTTGCAGTGACTTGCTGCTAAGAAGTATGTAGAGAAATTACACCAGTATGCATCCTGGATGTGATATCTAGAATTTAAATATTGTGAAAGTATTTATATTTTATTTTTTCTCTGTAAAGCCAAACCGCCACTGTGGATATTAAGAATCCAAAGTACAGAGGGGATGGGAGCATATGTCGAGAAATGCATTTTACAAACCTTGTTTCTAAATTAACTTCTTTACATAAATGGCCATTAGTTTTACATGTTTTCAAATATACATTCAAAGTCCTTTGCATTTAAAACATCGCTACATTCCACTGCAAGACTAGTGAAGTCTGCTTCCCAAATGGCAGCCAGGTACTGCTAGTAATTCTGTTGCTTAGAAAGTTCAGACCTTCTGGATATTATTCTTACGATACGTGAGTAAAAAACTTCTAATAAGGTGTTACAAACTTGGTTACTCCACATAAAGATCTCAATTATTTAATTTTCAGATATTATTAAAATAAATATTCATTGTGAATTTCCAAATATCCTTCTCATAGCCAATCATTGTGTTTTATCCACATGCAAACAGACTTCCATTTTTTCACACAGTCACTACAGTTACCTTATCTGAAGTTTGCTGAAAATAAGGTGTAATTTCCAGACTTCAGTGAGTGTATAGCCTTATGTTCTTCCTTCTTTAGACAACATGCTATATATAGCCAGTGCTATTGCCCCCACTCTTCAGACATGAGACATTACATTAAAAAAAATTAAAACCAGAATCTATAGTAATTCTTGTAGATCTTGTAACAGACCACATCACTGTGCCACAATTTGTACCTTCACTAAAGCAAATGGCCTAGAAAAGAGTGTGCCATTTAGGCCAGTTTCTAAGGATAGGCCAAGTTCTTCCCCAGATTACAGTGGGCAAACTGGGACAAGGTCAAGAATTCCAATGGAATGACTACCCAGTCACGAGGGTGTCAGAGCCAATTTTGATACCATTGTAAGTGTATGATCATGAGAATTCTTGAGTTGATTAAAGAAAAGTATGTTATTACGCTTCTACATATATATTTTCCCAGAACTTACACTCAAAATCTTGCTGACTTCTAGGTTCGCTTTTTAGAAAATTTTATGGCAATTGCATGAGCTCCTGTCTGAAGAAAAAAATAAATAGTTTGCACGTAAGCCAAAGAATCCAGGTTTTTAGTTTTCCGTACTTAGCAATAAAAGTTGAAACACTTACAGAAGTTTAATACAGTTGGAATTTCCTTAGGGGTCCATATTGCCTTACTCACCCATCTTTCCAAAGCAGGTCTTCAGGATACAATTACAAAAGGAAAATAAAAATGGCTACCAACAATTCTACTTTAACTCTTTCTAAGAATTATTTTGCTGCTACAGGAAACAGGAAGCCATTTCATAGTGGTATTTTTCAGTATAATTCTTCCACATGCATTATGCTGGCTAATTTTTTTTTTCCATTCATCATGGAACAGATTTCTTTGGAGCTCCTTAATGATGTAGTGACAATTTTATATATGTTGAACATGTGACAGACAAAAACAGTGTCTGGAGCAAATCTAACATCCAATATTTCTGCTTAATCCTATGTTAGCACACCCTTTCTCCATTTTTTTTTTTTTCTGTCCAATCAATCTGCCTCAAATGTTTTTACTCTTTTTAAAACCTGTCCTTTTGAAACACTCATAACTGGCCTCTGCAGCATATGCAGTACCTTGCAGAACTGCAGGAACACAAATCAACTTCCATTTCACAGTCTTGATGAGTGTCAGGGTCCTCACAAGCAATTTCACATGGTGATTCCCTGCCTTGGTGGCTGCCCCTGTTGGATGTGGCTCATCTAGTGGGGCATTACAGCTTTCAGCATAGGCACAAATGCAATCCCTGTCTGGGTCTTTAAGAAATATCATAGATTTCTGTGCAAATGCATATGCCTGCATATGTTTTAGTGACATGTTTTGTAAATCTTATTATCCCCCAGAAAGCATTAAAATGAAGCCAACAGGCCCAGCTGTGCTCATAACATACCTTAGTAGATATCCAGACATTTTTTAAGAACAGAAACACACACACACACACACACACACACACACACACACACACTCTCCTACCAAACAGGGTTGCTGTTCTGAGTGTATTCTACTATTTCATTCACAGTTTACTTTACAACATTTTGCTGAAGTATAGCACTAACAATAAAAATGGGAAAACAGTGGAAAGTACTTTCCCACATGCAATTAAATGGAATTACCTGTCTTTCAGGGGAAACCAAAATAAAAAGGGTTATAAAATAAAATTTTTCAGATGGTTAAACTATTTATACCATTGGCTTTCAGACCAACCATGAAAGTTTTATTTTTCATTTAAAACTATTACTATCTGTTAATACTAGATAGAAAACCTCCTAATGACTACTTTAGAAGTCCTGACTATCAGCTATTTTTGACTTTTAAATTCTCCTACTTAGCGGCATGCCACATTTTCCTTTCTTTGTGTTTTCTCAAATGATTATCGTAAATAGCAGAATCCATTAAAAACACCCAAAGGATTTGTCATGTTTGAAGCTAACACAATTTCCTTTTTCAAACTATAGTACAATTGTTAAGGGATGGAAAACTGCTCACATACTTAAACAGAAAACCCAAAATAGTAAAGGAAATACATCTGTGAAAGAAATAAAATCTAAGAGTGCAGGTTTAAGTTTTCCGCTAAATGTATTTTACTACTAATTTTACAGTCTAGGAGAGCTTTTTGATAAATAATTTTTCTTAATTGCTGACAATCAAACTTGTTGTACAGTTAAAGTTTGTGACTCATAATGGAAAGCTTTGGCAGGGTGCAATAAAAAAAACCCAACTTTGACTTTGATGTGAGCAAAAAGCCACAGCATAATTGTTTGAAGTACTTCCTATTATTTTAAGATTAGAGTGCAAGAAAATATTTACTACATATCTAAGTGGAGATGTCACTTCAACTACGGGTTCATGTATAGCTTTTGAGACAGCAAACTTTTATGCCATACTTGTATTGCCCTCTTTTATATGTATGATATAGAGAGACTATACTCAAAATAACTAAGAGGTCCAAGACTCCTTTAAACATCTGAAGTGGACTCCTAGTTCCAAAGTAGTTGATATTCCTTACATAGTCTTAATTTTTAATTTGGAAAGATAAAGTAGTAACAAGGGCCTGATTCTGAAAACATGTCAGTGTGCACATAAAGTTTGGGTCTCAAATGAGCACTTTGAGAATGGATATATTTAGAAAAAAAGAATGAAAATAAAAGAATACCCCAAAACCCAAGAGTGTCCAATAATTAAACCACCAATCCACAGTATGTTAGTCAAATCAAAAGGTCATTTTGCCCCCAGATTAATTTTCAACTCCTTTTCAGTAATGGAAAGTCTTCCTGTGATCACTATACTAATACAAAAGTAGAAACTTTTATTTTCCCAAATAAGAGAGGCCATTTGGCACACAAATGTTAAATAATACGGCCTGACTCTTCCATCATTCACCTCACACAACTTGTTGCTTATAAGCTGGAGAATAAAGGCCTTCCTGATAAAGTAATGTGCTAGTGAAATAGTCTGGCAGTGCATGTCAAAGCATAGTAAATCCTATATATGTTTTACAATCCCAGACAGTATTTGTTTTATTCTTTTAAACAAAGCTCATTTTAAATACCTACCTCTACTGGGATAAGAAAATTAGGAAACTTTCTTTACAATTGAAAATACAAGTTGGGTAGGTATAACTTTTTTCTCCATTCTAAAAGTTGTAACATCAAAAACAAATATTAAAGTTACAAATTCTTCTGTAAAACAACCCACATCTGTCCCTACATTCTCTGTTGTGATCGGTTGTCACCTCCAGTAATGGTTGGCAGGCTGAAGGTAAAACATCATCCCCTCTTTAAACTCTAAAAGTGTTGAACTCCCATCTTTCTATGAAATGAAATTTGCTGGTTTATTTCTTTGCTCTACTTTCCATCCATATAATCTAGGGTTGGATGCTCTGCAGCAAGAGTAGAAGCAATACTTGAGATCATCAGATCAGAGAAACAGGGGAAAAATGGGCAGTAAAATTATGAACACATCTACTGGAGGATGTAGGAGTGTGTGCTACACAGCAGAGACTTGAAGCAACAATTAAATCCCAGCATATATACCAGTAACTAGCAATTCCAGGGCTGGACTTCATGCAACAACAATGAACATTGCATTTGCTAGTGCTAATGGGGTGAGGAGAGGGAGGTAGAAAAAAACCCCTCTGAACCTCAGAAAATAACTCCTGAACTCTGGTCTCACAGCTTGAAAAAAGAGTAGGTAGCAGCTCTGAAATGGCACAAATTCAAGAGGTATTTTAAGAAGTGGAATAAAGGTCTGCAGCTTTCCAACAACATGAGTTATAGCAGTTAGACACGAGCTCTGGGGCGTTACTCTTTTCAATATAAAATTTTATTCCATCTAATTTTAAACTACTCAGTCACCGAGTTTCCACCCAATTAAATAAGATGATTGGACATTATACTATTTTTATCCAGGGTATTTTATTTTAAAATTGAAGAGCTTTGAAAAACCTTAATGCCAAGAAAGGAGCTTTTCCAATCTTTTTTACCCATTGATAACCACCCTGAACCTGGGCCTCTCACATCCCTGCTCAGGATCTGTAGGCAAAGGGGACACCTATGGACAAGGGACTTTTTGCTTAGCAAACTGTCCCTGCAATATACTGGATGATATTTTCTATTAATACAAAACAAAACCTGAACCATCCCATCTCAATTATCTGTTGTAAGACAAAGTGTCAAGATGCAGATTTGACTGAAAGTATTGAACAACTTCATTCCCCCTGTTTCTGCTCCTCTGCTGAGAGCTCCACAGAAACACAGCACTTTTAGCATTCATCTGCTCTGCTGCCTTGTTATTTAAAATGTCCAACTAGCATGACTTGCATCTCCCTTCCTTTCTGTGGTCCCTAATGGCTCCAGTCAGTAGAACAAATGTCACTAGGGCTTGGATTTATTGTAGATGCTGGACTGAGCATGCTCTGGTACAGCACAGCCCTATAAAAATGGTACTTGTTGAATAACTGCACTGGGTTGTTTTACATTACTGCAATGTTTTCTGGGGGATTTATAGGCCTCTGGGGCATTGAAAACATGGAGCAATAGCTTCTTTTGCAGATATAAAAATGGATTTGAGTAAATAGTTAATTTACGCTGGTGTTAGAGCATTTGGCAGCTGTTCCGAGTCATAAACAAGCTTTCTCCATCTTTCAAAACAAAACCTAAAACTGGATATTAAGATTCTCTATTATTCAAAACACCAGCTTGCTTCTTAAGCAAAACTGGACCCAGTTCATTTCACAAATCTGAGACAAAATTCAAAAGGAGAGCAGGTTAAAATGTTGGTCTGTTAGGGTTATGACTATGCTGAACTCATATGACAGAAGAGCATAACATGCTGATATATCTGATGTTTTTATGCAAGACTGCCTTGTTTCCATTAAATAGTGAAAAGACAGCTACTGTTTAACTGAAGAAACTGATGGAAAATCCTCATTACTATATAAACAGTGGTTTAGGCCTAAAAAGTGTTTAGTTTATGCATCTGTGCATTTAGTTGAATGCTAAGCTTTTTGTAAACACACTTTGGTGCCTTCCTACTCCCATATATTTTCACTTTCCTTTTGAAAACAGAAAATCTGTGTCTTCTCATGCCTCAAAATGTAACACACACCCCCAAAATAATTATTTTTATATCATGTGTTTTACATAACCCAGCAGAGTGTCCCAGTACATTGCTTCTAGAGTTGAGTTGTAGTTTTCATTTAAAGTCTGTCTTTTCTTCTATTATTTATTTTTTACCTTTTTTCCAAGGGAGACTTTGGTCTACCATCCCCATAAAAGACCTAATTGGTCACATCATTTACTTATTCTATTTTGGGATCTAGACTGCTTGCTTATTTGATGTTCTGTCATTCAGCTGTTTATCCAGACCTAAAGCTGAAGAAAAAAAATCTCATAGTCATGCAATTGCAACAGAATGTTCTCATTTTACTTCCCTTAGCTTTTAATTCACATCAACAAAAATGTATACATAAACTGTTTTTCTCAGTGATGGCTTCTATTCCTGGTTCCACACATTTTACCTCTTTCAAACTGATCTAGTCTCTATTAAAAATATCTGTATCAACCCCTTTCTTCCTTCCTTCATTTTCATGATGTCAGACCTTCAAGGCCTTGACATAATAGAAGTTGTCTTGCAGTAACTTCCATGCAAGTTAATCTTCAGTTTTGTGGACAAAACGAGAACACATTGATAAGACAAGGCTGAGAACATAAAAAAGTCAACTCCTCCTTGGATTGCATCAATGGTAAACAGATAAGAAGTTCCGGTTAACCATCCTCCTTCAACATATTAATGAGCATTAATTCAGCCATATATTAACATGCAAGTCAAACAGAATTATTTGTGTAGATGGTGCCCTGTTTGTAAATAGGACCTGCCACCAGAAGCTATTGAATAGACCCACACTTGCTTTTGTGTATCTTAATACATCAAAAAAGCCTTTTAGCCAGTTAAAAACTAATTCTGATTTGATTTTATTTGATTTGCTTTAACTTGCACTGAGAGATAATAGGACCCTATTTATTTCAGATAATTTGCTACTACTTGAAAATATTTATCATTAATTGTCAGAGAAGGGACATTAGTGCATGACCCTTCTAAGCCTTAAAGGGAAGTAAATAAACAAATACATTTTTATAATACTACTTGAAAAGGACTGCAGTTCAATCAAAGACTGAAGACTATCTGCCTCAGCTAGGAAGACTACTTCCCTAGCTAAGAGGACATTTGTTTGGTTCAAAAGCTGTAGGAAAAGCCCAGAAGCTCTTTCTTTGAATGAAGACATGTATGCACAAACAGAATGAAACAGAAACTTCCAAATATATTATTCTTTAGTATTATTGTAACAGTGTTGCTTAAAGGGCCTCCTTATCATACTGGACACTGCACGCTAACAATTGAAAGTCCACACTCCCAAGAACTGACAATGCATTTATCAGATGCTGCACCGCACTTCTTCATGGTGGTAATAAACAAGTGAAAATGTTGATCACTGCATTCCAGATATCATCATCATGGGTATTATACCAGAGCCAGATTTAAGAAAAGACAGGGAAAACATCACAGCTGTGACATCCCTCAACTTAGTCTCAATTTGCTTAACTGAAAACAACAGTTCCTATCTTGAACAAGACTTATTCAAGTGAGGTGTGGCAATAACTGACCAAATTTGTATAATTTGCACATTGTTTTGCATATAAATAGTACCACATGAAATTCACATTTTAAATAACAGACCTGAGGAAGAAGGGCAAGGAGGAGTCAGATTGTGTATGATCTAGTCACAGATGTGCAGATAGGGCATAGGATGATGTTCAGGTTACATCTTGCTGAGGTACAACTGCACAAGCAACAGCAACACAGTCTGTTTCTCTGAGTGGTCTTAAGTGGTGCAATTCTAAAAGTTCTTACAGTATGCTTATGACCAAAAAAAAAAGAGTATAATTTATCTCAAAAGTTGTGGAAAATTAAAGAATCATAGGAAAAGGTCAAAATATGCAGTGTCCTCAGACTTGTGTTTAGCAAAAGGCTAAACAAAAGAAACATGTTGGGGTCTAAACCAAGAATGAAAGGACAAAAGCAACATGAAAATGCATATATAGTTCTCAGCAAACCTTTGTACACTTTTGTGAGAAGGTGAGCGAACCTTTCGTGAGAACTTTGTCAACAGATACTCAGGTCCACTGAGCTACACAGAAATTCAGATGCTTTAACATCTGAAAGCACCAGTCTTTGTGGGTATAAATCAGCTTATCTTCTACATGACAAATTGGTAATATGCAATGTGGGTATGATCTATTCCTTTTATAAATCAATAATTCAAACAGATGAAGAGATCCTTATACATAGAAATCTGACCTAAAACTCCAGAAATATATTTAGGAAGCAGGAATACAAGCCACAATCTTCCAGAAATGGTTTCAAGGTGGAAGCAATTTCTGAAATTGCAGAAGCATCATTGCAAATGCAAGATAACCATTTATCAGTAAGAGAGCTATGAAAATCAGACATTTATTTTTAGACAACTCATACATCAAGTTGCCCAGGGGTAAAATCATTTATCAGTATTTAGACTTTCATCTTCTTAAGCATATTTAGAAAACAGCCATTTTGAAACTCCCTTTGCACACAGGAGATGTTTAGGGGAAGCAAAATAATTTTTAAAACTTGGTAAAAGAACACACATAGTGTATGAAAGTCATTATCTTAAATCTAGTTCTGAAAACCTGTTTACAAATCACAGTGTCATGGAGCACTCATACAGGATATGAACAGTAAGTTGTTTCACAACTCTCAGCAATGTGTGTGTGAAAAGAAAGAAGTTGCAGAAAGTGCTCAGAGAAGTACATTGCCTTTCGTACCCCTTTTCCTAAGGAAAATGATTTTCAATGACCCACAATGCTGTTCTGGATGAGTCATTTCTCTACATCTTCTGCTGATGAACATCATCAAATTTATCGCATTTTTAACTGTCTATTACACACAGACTTCCCTCTCAGATCCAGAACCTTGTGAATCATTATGAATACATTGTCCAGGAATATCTATACCATTCCTTTCTCAAAGCATTCAATACTTCTACAAAAGTAGTTAAGAACCAGTAAGGCAATAATGTTGAGATGCCAAAATGATGTTCAGCTCCTCATTTACTCTAAATCAATATTAAGAAAAATGTAGGAGATGGTAACGTTATATCCGGTACCAATCATCACTTGGACAAAGCATAGCTGACTCTAGACAGGACCAAAGTACTTGTCTGAAATGTTTCCTTCTCTGAATACCTTCCACCTCACCCCCCCTCCTCCTGATGTTAAGACGTGCAGGCAGATGCCCTTGTCACTGCCTAGCCTCTATGTATTTGCTTGGATTGATTCTCACTGTGCTTAACTCTCACTCCAGATGATGAAGATTATGTCCCATCCTACCTGAAACAAAGCAGACACCAATGAGCAGAATTTGCTAACTGATGCAATGCATATGCAGGTATTAAGTCACACATCCTGAAAAAATTTTGAGTTGATACATAAACACAAGAGTAGTCTGCTTAGCATGAAGATTCACATGACATACCACTTTCCTTTCCTCCTCTGTGCACTGGCTCCCCCTTGAAGTAAAGAATCCACCTCAGTGTCTCTTTCTAGCTGCTTAAAGACCCCCAAAAATACCTTGAGCAACCAGGCAGCTTTTTCTCTCCACGAAACGACTTTTCTAAGGCAACTGTGTTCACTGAAACAATTACAAAACTTAGTAGTGAGAGGCTCACAAATGCAGTCAGGTCTTTTTACCTACCATTCCCATTGAGAAGTGTGGCTTCAGAATTCATGGCTTACAGGAGCAGATACATTTAATGCTCATTTAATAAGTCATGCACATACACACAACACAAACAAAAGCTGCATAGTACACACACAAAGAAGTTAATTCTTTTATGCAATATTAATATATAGAATTTATGAACATGACATCTTTGGTTTCTCATAAAGTACCTGAAAAACTGTTTTTTATTTCAATTCATCACACACTAAAAGTACTTGACCAGCACAAATAAAAACAGTGAACCAGCCTTGAAAAATTGTCTGTAGCTTTTGCTCTGAACAATCCCTGAAATTTGTTGATGCTTACCTGGAGCTTGCCCAATCTTTATAAAACCTAGGTTTCTGTGACCGAAGTAAAAACTTAAAAAAGAAGTATCTTTCTGATTGGATTTATACAGCCTGCATGACACTTTTTTGTGGCTCAATATTGTTGAAGGACAAAGTAAACAGGAAACTTCCAAGCATTTAACTGTTACAAAACTAGCTATCAAAGAAAAGACAGAAGTTTCAAGGTTTTGAGTTCCAGGATTATTTAAAATGGCCTGAAGATCTCATTTCAGAACTACCTCATCCTACTATTTTTGATCTGGAAGAAAACTTTCTTCACTGCATTTTTTACAACTTCAGAGATATTAGATAAATTAACAGGGAAAGTGATCCCATATTTGCTTAGTAGAATATAAAAACATTTTTTACAGTCGTCATATAACTAAAATCCCTTGAAGTTAATGTAATGTAGAGCTAAGTGTTTAGCAATCCTCAAAGTTTTCTTCTTCCTATAACAAGATGCTTTAGCAGTTACATAAACAAATTATCTAAGGACATAATCCAAGAACGCTTATGCAGTTTTTATTCACACATCCTTTAAGGTATACCTTATTATTTAATCTTATGGGGTTTTCCCCTCTATTTCTTTTATGGGTAACCTTGAAAGTGCCAAAATCAGGATTCCTGTCTATGCAGAAGTCTACATGCTACCTGACTGATACAAAGATACAGGTGTGTAGATGTTTCTTCATGTTAACAATCATCAGCCTTTATTGCTAATGATGGGCCAAAAGTCTCTGGGAAACAAAGATGACAGCTGGAAGAGGAAATCTTCTACGTCATATTTCCTAAATTCCCACCAGCTAGACAGAGAATGTAGCATTTTCGGGAAATTCAACTTTTAAAATCTCTCCTGTTCTCTCCAATTCTTCTCACCATTTCATTCTTCATTTCTAATGACCCCAGATTATATCTGTGATACATCAGGACCTAAACAGTTGTGTAGTTTCAACAAATGTGCCTTTTCAGGACTTGAAGCTACCAAAATCTCATTTGAAAACTCATCTCTAAGCAGTTTTTCAGAGTGTAGATGGATTCATTTCAGGATATTTTGGCAAATGTAATTTGGAATATAATACCAGTTTTATAAACAAGTAGTGTATTTTCTAGGATTTGAACTGTCATACATATGGCAGACAGATACATGCCTTTCTTTTCCTTACTTTCATTCTGTTATTGACAGAAACACCACTTACGTGGGATTAAATGTGAGTCAGGAAATACATATCAACAACTGAAGTCCCAAGCTATTTCCAGAAGTTTTCCAAATTAGATCTGGCATCTGGCACCACAGCAAGTGCCATACTCCTTTTGGTTTAGTTTTATACCATTTTTTACCATGGGTCTGTTTTTACATCTCCCTGTCACTAGTGCAATCCAGACTCCAGAGAATAAGAAAGAAGGGAAGAAGGGCAGCCCCATCCCACCCTCACATAAGGACATGTGATGAGGTAAACTCTTGTCTCAGGGCAGGGTGTGGCGAAGCACATCCCTCTGGTTCTGCACAGCCCTATGTTTCTCTTCAGTTTCCTTCAACCCTTCAATATCTTCCCACTAAGGAAGGTAGAGACACTTCAGCACTGTGCTGGGAGCATGCACACACCCAGTCCATGGCAGGAAAAGGACAGATACAAGAATGTCGCCTTAAGTCACTACTGGCAAAAACATGTAAATGCTTTTTAAAGTCCGTATTAACTTATAAAACACAGTATATACACAAAGCATGAGAGAACGATCTGAATACGGGGTTAGAATAAGCATTTGGACGGGATACAACTGATGCCTGTGTTTATGTTTGCAATAATTACAAGAATATTTTCTACCTTATTGTGAGTTCAAAATGTGAAGTAATAAATTCTCTAGCAATAAAAAATAGAGTGGAATTTCATCAAAACTCTGAAAATAAGTCACTTAAAAGGATTTGCATATGAACAAATTAAATATTTTATTTACAGGACTAAAGCAAAAACAAAAATACTGGCTGTGGATCCAAATCCAAGATAGAATTTATACCAAAACTGTAGTAACACTGTGTTCCAACAAAGAAGTAATTGGAAATACTGATGTTAAAACTCTTAACAAGCATCAAATGATTTAGAAACGGCATAAAAAATGGAAAGGATAAAGAAATGAAATGTTTTTCAACACTATTTATAAACTATGCTGTAAAACTGTCCCATTTAAAAATTCTAATTAGCATTTGCTAGGCCAGGGGTCCACCCCTAATGAAGATTCATTAGATTTTCCTAAAAAAAGTAATCTTTCTTCTATTATTGATTGTTCCTGTCATGAGTTCAGCTTCCATTAGCAGTTGCTTGTAGTTTTCATATTCACAGACATTTGTACAAGTCAAAAGTCAGTTTTTATTAGGAAGAAAGCTTAAAGCTACTTTGCTGAAAATAACTGCAAATTTTCCTTTAATTTTATGAAGTAAACTATACTAGTTAACCTAAAAATGGGTTACAGAACATAAACCCAAGATATTTTTCCCTTCACAGCTACGCTCACCTGTCAGAAGCTTAACTTCCACAAACTTTTTCAGCAATGGAAGTAGTTCGACAGAGAACAACTAGAATGAAGTAAGGACTTTACTGGCTTTTCAAGACTCATTTTTCACATGGAAAAGAGTTAAAAGGTAAGACTTAAGCCACAGATTGCTGGGAAACAGAGATTGCAATGACATAAACCCCATCTTAAGAGTAAAGAAAAAGCAGATGCAAAGTAACACATGAAAACACTCCATGCTAAAGGCAGTCAAGGCACAAAGAGGTAACCTGTAGAATGAAACATCAAGCGCAGCAAGCCGAAGACCATCTAGTTCAAAAAGGGAGCCAGAGAAGCGTGGAGGTCAGAAATATGGTGCCAGGCAAACAAAACAGCTGACTCAATGGATGTCACAGACCTAGAAGAGCTTCCTAGACTCTCAAATTTCCTCTGTCCCTGTGAAACTGGCTTTCAAGTAGTTTCTAAGGGCCTGCAATTCATTTCTTGGCTAGGCAAGCTCACTTTCACTGAACACAGTGATCTGAGGTTTGTTTGAATTCCTGCTGTGTGGAAATCTACTGTACTTTCTAGCAGGTGTGAGAACACTGAGGCTCCTTCAGTTGCAGCTCATTTCCACTTACTAACTACTTTATCTCCGTGGATGAAGCAAAAGTGACTTTTGTGTTTCCTGGCAGTCTGCTGCTTCAAAGAACCTAATAGTGATTTGTTTATTTCAGAGGAAATGGAGACCAGTCAGTGATGACAGATTTATTGGTTAAATGGACATCACAAAAAAATTTTCATGCAGTACAGGCTGGCTCTAACCACACTGTGAGAACTCATAGTAAGGGGGTGATGTGCATTCCAGAAATCCAGTCCTATTTAATCCACTCCACTCTAATCTGTACATTTATATATCACCCTTCACACAATTTCCGAGAGCTCTGTACAGAAATGTAATAACCACTGTACTGAAAAATATCCAGGTATATTGATGGCCTGCATTTAGCCTTGAAAATCGAGCAAAACCAGCCAGACTGTTGAATATCTCCTGGCAGTCAGTCAGTCAGTGACAGACAAGAAAAAACTGGGTGCCCAATCTCTTCCCATTAAATCTCAGGGTAGAAGAGAAGTTCTTAGATAGGGAGAGATGATTCACAACATGGCAATAGCTCCTAGTGCTATGGAACAAGATGAAGAAGAATTCTACATGGGAACAATAAAACATGAAAATTGATATGAAACTTTAGTAGGACCCTCAAAAAATTGTACAATATGGCTGGTCAAACTCAGTCCAACAGGAGAAAAAGGCACAGGGTTTTAAGCATGGGGTAGGTTTGCGATGCATGAAGGTTTACTCAATGAACTGCATGGTCTCAATGTGAAAAATAAATAATTAAAACATTCTAGAGCAATATAGTACCAAATTTATGTTGCTATAGTCTTCAAATTCTAACCGGATATGACATTTGCATCTGTCAAAGAAGGTACAACAGATTTATGGACAACATATAGAAACCTATGTTGAATGTCCCAGATAACCCGACAGCTGCCCGATTTCTATAAGGGTGAGGAGCATTGATCAAGGCAAGCACTGAGATCCAGCCAGTCAGCAGGGCATTACATTTGATCTGGATTCAATTTCAGAAAAAAGTCTGGCTGAGGTTGTGCATCAGCCAAATAAACACACCATTTGGAAAGAAGCTGGAATATTTGTTGAGGCAGAGAAATATATCTGTGTATCACCTCTATACATATGGTTGGCTAAAGCACATCTGCATCTGCCAATAATTGGCTCAAAAAATCATCAAAATGATAAAAACGCCTCCATTTAAGATGACAAAATAAAAAGTGTTATTCTTTGGAGCCACATACCTGCTCAAAAATAAATTGATTGGTAATTCACCCAGCATTTAGGAACCGGAATTATCATTGCATTTTGATTCTACCTACTTTCCAGTCCATCTTGACATGTTGAGTTGTTTAGCACTGTTTATACATAAGGAACTATAAGCCCATTTTGCCCTTTTTTCCAGACTGAAGAGCTGAAGTATGAAATAACTACAGAAATGTGTAAAGATTATTGAAATTGCTCTGAAGGAAATCAAACTAGTGGGTCTACACAGGGACTCCTGTAGAGAGTATAGTCAGGGTGATTTACCCCAAATAACTCACTTGCTTCTCAGCAGGGGGAGTTTGTCTGGCAAAATCATGATCATGACATGTATGTGCTGACTTCCAGACCTGGAGACTACTTGGTTGTTTCTGGATGCTTGTTCTAGTAGGCAAATGTAAGAAGTCTGTGGCAGAGTTGGAAACTCAGCTTTTTACTCCCTGATTTTTTTTTCCAGTGTCTTATTTCAAAGCCACTCAGCTTTTTTACTTTTGGGGTGGTAAGCATGGTAGCATGACGAGTTATTTATTAAAAATAAGTCTTCTAAGCCTACTAATTCTCCTCCTTTTAGTAATTATATCTAAATTTTAAGAAATCATAATCCAAGAGTGGCACTTTTGAATAAAATACAACACCTTTTACAGCCCACAGCACAATAGAAGTTGAAATAGTATTCTTACTGGGTTTGTATTTGTGTGTGAGAGTGTGCATACAGAATTTATGTAAAATCATGAGCTAATTTTTACTATCCTTTTTTTTTTTTTTAACCATAAGAAGGCATACTAGATGCCTTGTTTGATCTTGATTTAATCCAATCTTGCAGTTACATATATTATGGTAATCTGTATATTATGAACCTTAAAGTGTAAGCACAATGATTTGCAAGCATCCTATAAACCAGCCTCACTCAAGAAATTTTCTAGGACTAGGAGTTTACTCTAGAGGAGAAAGTGCACAGTTCTGGCAAAATATGTTGCATTTTAAAGGACTGGCAGTCTAAAGCAAACAAAAGCATATGACTGTACTGCATTTTTAAGAGACTCCACACACTGGTTGAACTTGAAAATGTATTACCAGAGCACTAGATGCAGAGAAGTAGGTCCCCAGTATGAAAGCAATGTGAGGGACACATATTTTTAAAACTCAGGACACGCTGAAGGGGTTGCAGCTCTGCAATATTAACAATAGATCTCTTAACTATAAGCAAATGCTTGAAGGATATAGATGAGGAATAATTCTGGAATAAAATGTTTACAGTTAAAGTTCTACAGCCAGGAAAAGATAGGCTAAAGCCTGAAAGCTGCCTCAACACAAAAGGATCGGCTTTCACGAAAACTGCACAACCGACTGTTACCATTTAGGCACCTAAATGAAGAACAATGGGGGCTGCTGGGTTCTGAGCTCTTTCAAGCATCTGGTCCAAATTCTTTTCTTCCATATGAATCAAAACAAATGTTTAGGCTACCAACTTTCCATTGCCCTTTCAGTTTAATGGCAGCTTTTCTAGCTTTTAAATTCCTTAGTATAATAAGATGAATAAAACACTAACTTAGCAAAATGCCCAGTTAGGGACTATTTGCGATATTTTCTTTTTTATTAGTAGCAGATGTAAAGTTTGTATAAAGTAATTGTTAAAATAGATATCTTTCAAAACAATATCTTTTGGAACAAGATTTTTTGGTTTAATACATTTTTAAAAATATGAATACATCTTATTTGGCTATCAAAAAGTGGTCACAGATTCACTCACAGATTTGAAGACAGAACAGACTGAAAACCAGTATAAAACAAAACACAGTAGCGAAAATGGTTAGAAAATTACCAAGTAAATTATATAAGAAAACAAAAAGGAGATCACATTATGATATGGAAGTAGAATTTAAATTGATGTGTGCTGTGCCACACCATGCTAAGGGAAGTTCTGAGGCTATATAATTCCTGCTGCTCAGGACAATTACATCCATCCTACGATGACATGGAGGCTGATACAGGACCTGCAATGCTCTGCAAGAGCCCAGGATGTATCATTGTGCCTGGACCCCGATATGTCCTAAGACGGTTGAAAGTGGTGCTAAGTAGACGTAAGACTTAGTCTTTAAATGTTAGAAGACAACTATAGGGACAAACAGGCAAATGTAAATACATGGTAGTGCCATACCTCTGCAACTAAAACCAGTGACATAGGAAATGCACAGCATTACCTGATGCTAACCCTGGGAGAGTAGAAGTGCATTCCTAGTCCTCTTCCCACTACAGGAAAACCCGTTCTGCAAGGGTGTGTGAATACAAACGTTTTATGAAAGTCTCGGTTTAAGAACAGAGAAATTTTGCGGGCTTATCACAGCGAATACTGACACATTCAACACTTCCAAGCAGGTTTATGAATAAGTAGCCTCCACTGGACAAAAGTAAAGAGCAACTGGATATCTCAGTTTAACAACACACACTGCAGCAAAAGAAATAGCAACTAGCGAAAACAGAAAACCATGGATGGAAATCTGTGGGTTTTTTTCTGACTTGAATGAAAGAAAGCTGCTTCAAGAAGCACGTAAACAGCATTGGCAGGAAACATCTTTACTAATTTACATGAGCTAATTTAATAAAATTTGGGGGATGGAAAGAACCATACAGTCCATTTTCAGCTTTTCCTATACCTAATGAGCATTCTTCACATCAGTTTTTCTTTTCCAAACTATATTCAGGCTTCATGATTCTTACATATAATATTTTCTATAAGTGATACTATGCTAAACAGCCCTTATGGCAAATTTATCTCTGATCTTCAGTTGTATAAAGAGTTTTCATTAAGGAAATAAAATGAAAAATTTGGAATTAGTGACTTGAAGATAAAGAAACAAAATATTTGGAATGAAGAACTTGAAGATAAGAACAAAAACTCATCCCCAAACTAACTAATCCTGTGCATAAAGATGCATGAGAATTGCCTTTTAGAAGGCAATCCAGTTTTAGAGCTGGATGATGAAGAGAAGCGATAAAATATTTAGAACTGTAGTAGAGCATGAGACAAGGTTCAGAAAAAGAAAGTTCAGAGTATTTTAAGATGAGTATCAGGCCAAAATTCCTGCAAGTGAGATTTATTACACCATGGAGTCTGTTTCCTGAGACTGCTAATGAAGGCAAGCTATTTTTTAAAGTCCAAATGAGCATTTAATAAATTAGTACCACACTCATGAACCATATACATAACCTGCTTTGTCATACAGAATTGAAAGAAATCAACTCACACTCAAGCCTTTTAGTCATCACTACTTCACTCTATCTGTCACTCGTCTAATAAAAAAATATAAATATGGGTTGCTGTTGGGGGGTGTGCCTTTTTC
The DNA here is from genome assembly GCF_003259725.1 of Athene cunicularia. NCBI lineage: Eukaryota > Metazoa > Chordata > Aves > Strigiformes > Strigidae > Athene > Athene cunicularia. Next base: position 21,628,914 of record NW_020799095.1, on the reverse strand, counting down.
CCTGTAAATAGGATTTCTCTAGCTAAAATATGTTTGACTTTTTAGCAAGGTTTCCTTTCCTTCTTTTTTTTTTTTTTTAATTTTAACCTGTACTGTTTTTTTTGTCCTTCCAATCATTCCTAAGTCTGCATAGCTAGACAGCAATGTAATTAATTATGTTGTAATTAATTATCTCAGGGGGATTGTTCAGCCACCATCCACTGTACCATCTGACCATCTTCCACATTCATTACACTGGAAATAACAGATCCCTAATGGACACCGCAGAGTCTGTAGTTCCTCTCCTTTTTGAAGCCATAGAAAGCTTAGCCTAGCATAGAGTAGCAGAAGAGAGGAGAGGAAAAGAGAGAGAAAAAGACGGAGAGAAGGGTTGTTTTCTCCTCTCTACAAAGGTTGGAAGTGAAGTGAAGAGGGTAGTGATGCAAGTCAATATGATTATGACAAAAAAAGCTTTCAGATATGACAGTTTTGCAGCATTTCCTGAAGGTGGACAGCCACTTGATCCTTTTTAATATCCTTATTAGTCTCCAGTTCAAGAAGCGTGTGCGAGGACATGTTTAACTCCCATTGAAGTCAATAGTTCTTAAGCATATGCTCAAATTTTTTCACAAATCAGGACTTTAATCTGTTCCTTATGTACATTTAGGATTACAGAGAAGTCTTCTGTTTTTGAAGTTGCTGGAAACATCAGCTTGCTGATGGGAGCTGGGGGAAGGGAGCAGGACTCCATGACTTTCAGAAGTGTGCAACTTTCTTGTTTAATTTTTTTTCTAATTTTGACCAGAAAAGTATCTGTTTACTGATTTTTTTTAACATCTCCTCAAATACCGACTACTAGATTCTAATGTGCACTCGAGAAATGTGAGTTACTGACACAACACATCCTAATTTATTATTAGCTTTAAAGTCACAAATACTAAGGTTAGCATCTCATTTCTCCTTTCTTCCTCTATAAAATTGATAGAACTCTTACCAAAACCCAAAGAGATTTATTCTTAGCAAAGAGAAAGAAGAGTAGAGACAAAAGCTGTAAAACTGTCTCCGTCCTACACTTCAAATGCACCTCAATTCTGGCATCTAGTGCTTTTGGCTATTTCAGTCCTGGAACAGAATCCTCTTCACTGAGCCTGAAAGGTTGTGCCAAACTGTATGGTGATTTTTGTGATATGGAAAAAAGCCCACTGGAGACTAGACGGAAAGCAGCCAATCTTGTGATCTGATCCTCATGTGAATTTATGTCTCCAGAGTTCAAATTTAATATCTTCTGTAATTTTACCATGCACTCTATCTGCTGATATTACACTGGAAAACTCTAGATATTGAAAATAACTGCAAAATTGCCAAGTCCAAGCATAAAAAAGTTCTCAGCAAAATTCCTGTACCTTTTCTTTCCTCTCCCTGCCTGCAGCTCCCTCATCCCCCACAAACTGTTTTTAAAACACGTTTAGGAATAAAATGTCGCAGTATAACCAAGTGCTGGTCCAGTCAAATCAAGTGGACTATCCCAGGTCCCTATCTGCTGTTTATTTGAGATTTGATATGCACATGCACAAACACAGTCACACACATCCCAAATATATATTCATGTATATTATATCAATGAAATAAAATAATGAAAAAACATTTTACCTCTTCTTACAGAAAACTAGAGTGAAAGGACAAATTGCAAATGCTTTTTAAAGAATTTATAGGCCCTTCAAAATGAGACTTTACTTTCTTCGAAACACATTCTTTCTGGCACAAGTAATTATTACCTAAAATCTTGGAATTAAATAGTGTATTTTAAGAAAATTAATTAATTTATTTTCATTTATTTATACTTCCTTTTTACACAAGGTTCTGCTTAACCCTGGGTACCTCACTGGTATTAAATACTAACCATCATCATTGTCATGTCAGGGTCATGCTTGATTTCTGCTATAGCTGTTCACAGAATCGGCTCTGTGGTACACACCCTTATGAAGTTAAAACCTCAAGAAGAGAAGACAGAGCACACGAAACTTTTTTTTTTCCCTCTCGCTTTTTTTCTTATTTACTCTCAGCCTTGCACGCATAATATTCTTACGCACCATAAATGCATAAAGAGCCATGACTGACCTGCAGTTATCAAAATAAGTTCACAGTAAAACAATTGATGGTTTGAGGCCAATGGGATATTGTTTCTGGATGTTTCTTGTATGTATGTGAGCCCTACTGGAGACAGAGAAGAGTGTGAATGGAAAAAGGAAGAACATACTTAAGGCAGCACAGAGAAAACATTGAGGTAGATAAGAAGCAGGATCCAAAACATCGGCTGAGCAGAAGTTGGGCAATGCCTTGCAGGGAAATAACACTTTAACTGTGAGAGAATAAACTGGAACCAGAAGAAGGATTCTAGAAATCAAAAGGGTACAGTTGAAAGGTAGGATCATTTCATCAGCTTTGCTTTTGGCAGGGTTAAAATATGAGCCAGGAGAGGGCCAGGGCAGGAAAACAGGAATCAGTTTCTACTAAGTGGTGTAAAAATCATTTGGAAAACAATCTGAAAACATGTTAGAGAGAGAGAGAAGATTGATAAAAGCAACTTGAAAACTCTGGTGGCAAAATATGATCTTCTAAACCATAGTTCTCATCCTCTTCCGAAGTTGGACAAAGTTGTTTGCCCTTGTAAAAAGATGCTTTGTGCTTACCCCCAGGTCTCTTTTGTGAGCACTTTTTTCTTACGTCTGTGCATTCTCGCCCTGGAAGGAAAGGAAATGCTGTCTGCTTTTATAAAGAAGCCAGCCTTAACTGCATGAAGCTAGCTCTTAGCCTTTATGGAGAGCAGAGATATAGGAGACAATAAATGATGTGGCCAGGAGGGTGCAGAGGCTGATTAGTGAGACTTTTTTTGTGCTTGTTATGCAACATGCTACAAATGTTCCCTGGACTTGCTTCACTTCCCGAACTTGAAGAAATAATCTTCCAGAGGTATTTAGGGAACACATACCCCCCGTTAAATAACTTCTGAACTAGTAAGGCTCCATGTAGGTTCATATGAACTCCTCAGATAAGAGCAGTAATTCTTGCATTTCTAGCTCAGTGTGTATTTCACTTCTGCCTTTTCTAGTAAGAGTCTGCTGATAACGTTAACATGGTGCTTTTAATAATTAGGCCAGAAATAACATGTAGCCAGACTCCACTATGTGGGTAGCGTCAAGCTTTCTACTTTACATAATCAAGTCAACCATATGTTTCAAGGTTAACATGGATGCAGTTTTTAGTTTGTCTGTGTGTGAATTAAGATTAACAATTAGTTGTGGAAACATGCTTGAAAAACACAAAGCAAGCCAGAGCCTCCATAAATAATATTTTTATAGTATCTACCCATATGTTGTGGAACTACAAGCATTTCTTAGCCACACACCATCAAGCTGAAGGGATCAATGACAGAGTAGCAACCGACATGCCTGTGCTTAACTTTTTGAATGTTATAAAGTTAAATCTAAGAGAATTATGTAGACTAACCTAAGCTTCAACAGGGTTAGAGCACCGGGACACAGACTGGTAAAGCAACGAGTAACTTTTGCAGGAGGGAAGGAAAAGGCTTTCCCAAGAACTGTGAGGCATTGGGTCATTCTGTAAGTTATTTCACCAAACATACTTCAAAATGGCTGGATGCATTTAGCCACTATACTTGAAACGCACAATCTCTAGCCAAAGAGATTGTTTGTTTGGGTGTCATATCTGGCAAAGCTCTGGTGATATGTTTGCAAATACAAAAACATTTAAATCCCTGATATTTCTCATGCCAGCAGACTGCAAACTCGATTGACGCCTTCTCTGCATGCCTAAATTTCAGTTTGGAACCAGTGAAATAAAGATAGCTTTATAGGGTTCGAATACTGTTAGATTTCTGTACATACCCTCATATTAAAGCAATAAAAAGGAAGCAAACTCATAAAGTTGTAGCAATGTGTCGAAGTGTAAAAAGCAAAGGAGTCAGAATGAGTGGAGAAAAAAAAAATTAAAATGCAAAGCTAAACCAAACCTACAGGAGAAATTGTCATCATATTTCTTTGTAATTTAAACCAATCAAAAATATTTGTGCTCTTGTCTCCAGCTTTTTCTCCTGTGCTTATTCACATTATTTTTAAAAAAATTATAATTGAAGTTGTTCTATTTACTACTTTTAATAATAACATATTATTTTGTAAAAACAAATAATACAGACAGAACAGTCACTCTTTTAATTGGCCCAATAATAGAATCTATTAGAAAGTCATGTGAATTAAAGTAGTAATGATACAGGAAAAAATAATGTTGTGGATTCGAGATGCCTTATGTACATCTGCTAATGAAGCCTCCTATTCTTATCTGACTGTGCTCCACTGATCCATAACTGTTTCATCTTGCATTGCCTAACAGACTAACATTACCTAACAGTACTGTTCTATTTAGCGGATAAGTGTGGTTCTTAAATTACTGTAGGCTAGCATCTAATGGAAATGTGATTAAGGGTGGTAATTTTTGTTTTGCAATAAAGGAAAGGTTCATTCTGCAAGGATAAATGGAAACTGTAAGGACATACATGCATACACTCCTTCAGCAACGTACTTGTGTAAGAAAGAAGGAGAGGGAGTGACGGAGAGGGAGCCGGGAGAGAGACCATTAGTATGTATTGTTCTAATGTCCTCAGGAACGCAAAGACTTAACACAAAGCTGCGGCTTGAGGTCATTGTGGTACTACCAAAACAAGGATATAGAAATGAAAAAAAAAAAAAAAAAAAAAAAAAAAAAAAAAAGCTTAATACTATCAAATACAATACAATACAATCAGTAATTCCCAAGTGCAAAGGACTTGCAATGTTCTCAGTTCTTCCTAAGCCCTATGTAAGGTGACTATGACTCGTGAACTTTTACTAGGTTTCAAAGTCTAGTTCAGAAAATAACAATTCGATAGTAGTGAACACTCCTTAGCCCCCACTAGACTGTTGCTTTCTTCTGGCAGAAAATAGTCTGGCATTCTGAGCACAAAGCTTTACAAGACATCTTTGAGCAGTTGACGTCGCTGTAGTTGCACGGGCTCCCATTCACACTGTTTTTACCAGCTCAGTGTAGCAAAGCCTCACAAAATATGCCATTGTATGGTTTATCAACACATATGACCAGTTGTTTTTCCTTCACTAAACCAACTGAATTTAGGAGACATCTAGTCACTGTTCCTACCATTCTTTTTACAATAACAAGCACATTTTAACAAGTAGATTTTACTTGTCCACATATCGTATGAGGATGGGGCCTACAATGTTTTGGTATTCTGCACCAGCTGAAAGAAAATGAAAGGCTTGAAAAGTTACTGAGACCCATGTGCCTGAGGAGCCTCACTCACCCTGCAAAACACCCCCTTCCAAGGAAGCCCATGTGCACAGTCAGAGTACATTGCCTTCTTTTGGAATATGCCATTTTTTACTTGGCAGGTAGAAAACCCAATGGTTCATTCACCTCTCTTCAGAGCTATACTGTCAGTCTACATATGTCCAACAGATTTTTTGGTATCTATTTTTAGAAAGACCAAAGTGGGAAACATTTTTTTTCTGCTTGGTAAATTCAAGTGACTAATGCCCCCAGTTCACCAAAATGTGTAAACATACACTTAACTTCAGGTGTGTTTGTATCAATTCTGCTGTGAAGTTCTGGCTCCACTCAATAGTTAGTTTTTACTTCAGCAGACTCAAGATTTCATTCATCTCCCTACATACCAAATCAAATGCATACTGGCATCATCATGGGATCACAGTCTAAGAATCAAAATTCACAAGGGTGGCAGAGGCTACTGAAGTGCATCTAACACAGTTGATATACATATATATATATATATAAGGCAGCATTTGTTCGGGCTCACTTGCTAAAAATAAAAAATAGCTATTAGAGATCTGAGAGAATGCAGAAGGAAGAAGGACTTTTAAAAGCCTGCAGTAATCTGTTTCAGTTTTAGTTTTTCATATCCTATTTGCTATAAAATAATGTTCAATCAACCAATTTTTCTCTAGTCCAAGAAGCATCTTCATCCAAAAAAAAAAAAAAAAAAAAAAAAAAAAAAAAAAAAAAAAAAAAAAAAAAAAAAAAAAAGAAAAAAGATTACTTGGCTTCCAGTTAGGGTTTCATAATCCATTGGATTTTATTGGTTTAGCAAAACTATGCTCTTCCATCATAAATGAAAGATTTGATTCATTCCTTTGAGACTTGTTTCTTCTGCTGTTTGGTCAATTATTTTGTTGCATTTGTTGAAAAGAAAGATAAAAGGAAACATAGGTTCAAGTACAAAATAGCTTTTCTTTCAAATGACCATTAAGTTTTCATGTATGTTTCTTCTATTTATGTATTTTAAGGGCCCCTTTACCCCCTACTGCAAGGTTTATTCAGCACAGGTAATTTTCAAGACAGACTGCTTTTTTCTTTGTAATGAGCAAGAAGCTCCAGTGGTTTCAGACTACATAGTATTGAATGATCACATTCATCATTAAACAACAAAACATTCAGTAGCCAATTTCCAAACATGATTTCTGATTTCTCTTGTGATGTATAATCGCATGCCTATTTAGTAATATGCACAACTTCCAGTCAAGTAACCTACCCCCAAAGCTATTTGTAAAAGTCGTAATTCCATATGGAAAATAAACTCAAGTTATGAATAGGAGGTTACTGTCTTCTGTAGGTCCAAGATCTCAAAATGAAGGACATCTTCCCTAATCTACAATGAATATTACATCTTTAATATCACTGAAATTAAGAAGTAGAATTTTGACAGTCTAAGTTGTCAATTCATAAAGTTTAGTAGCAGACTTCAGAAGCAACTTTTCATGCATGACAGTGAACTGTCTACTACTATATCCTATGATATTAATGCTTTTTTTTCCACTTTGCATCACTCAGCAAATGCTAGGATACAGTGGTGCATCTCTGCACTAGTGATATTAGAGATATATATATAAAATTATCAGAGATTGAATAACATCATTGTGACTTTAAAATTTTGTCTATTAAAATATTATTTTTAATGGATATCATTTAGGTAAACTTATCAAAGGACACAGATTTTGTAATATATATTAATAAATAAGAAGGACAACAAACACTAGAAAACTAAGACTGATGGCAGCAGTGGTTTTTTCAAACAAGCATTCCTTTGCTGTGTTTGCCGCTGGAAGCATGCAAGACAGCGTACCACAAAAAACATAAGCACTAGCACGGCTAGCCGGTCTATCTCCTTCTCCCAAGCTGAGCTACATTCATAGTAAGAATGAACGTCTTAAAATCTGGTACTACCAAAAATCAGTGGGAGTTTTGTTATCAGTATTGTCCAGGTGAAAATTCCCCTTAGCATGTATGTTTAGAAACCATTTATTTTAATAACTTTTTTTCAGTGATTCAAATACTTCAAATTTAATCATTCAAATACTACAAAAGTAGTCTGTGTTCATCCAACACAATTACATCAGACTACTTTTTAATACAGACTTTCATTAAATACAATCGAAAAGTAGCTATCAGGTCATTGGAGACCTCAGACACTCACCCCAGAAGTCAAATGACTTCTTGCTGTGCACACCTATGCAGCCACCCAAGCTCATGCAGGTAAAGGTGACGCGATTGCCCTGCTGAGGACTGGGAAGGCAGCTTTTTCTGTGGCTGCACACCATCTCGCTCCTACCCTGCCACCAGCAATACTTGAGAAATGGTGATGCAGATCTGTAAGTCTTTAAAGCCTACTGAAAAAAGAGCACGCGCGCGTGCACACACACGCACACAAAGCTTTTCATTAAATAAAAGCTTACGGTACTTTACAAATGGAAGGAAAGCACTGGTATTGCCATTGTATAAGTTGGGGAAACAGACATAAAAGGATAGGGCACAGGCTTGAGACAGATCGTAAGTCTGAGTTCAGTGCCCAGCTGTGCACTGATGTAACAAAGTAGCCCCAAGCACTGTTTATCAAACTTCTCTAACGCCACACTATTTCAGTTAGAAACCTTATTAGCGACATATGTAAGGATTTATATTTTAAAAATATGCCTTTCCTTTCACGTCCTTTCAAGTTACATTCTTAACTGTATTAGAACAAGGACACAGGATAACATAGCAAAATTGATTGAACTCAACCCCACCATAACTGTATCTTATTGATGGATTTAAATTTTGCTTATTCTAGCAGATGAAACCAGATTTATTTTGCTTGTTTTCCAGAGACTAGCAAAACTGCTTGGCAGAATACATTTTGCTACTGAAAGAGACATGCTACAGTGACCACTCATACTGCCGTGTAACAGTAATCTGGTGGGCAATATCGGATTATTAGCAGACAGAAGCAAAGATAATGTTGTCACCTTCTCCTGAATTTCAAGACACAGAGCTCAGTCCTACTCTTGAGGACTTCAGAGATACAGCATATCGACTCATCACATCACTAAAGAATATTTCCAAACGGCAAACTATATGCAAATTAGCAGGCTCAATTAAAAAGCGTTTATGAAATAATTAGCATGTCTAAAAAGGGCAACATTCTGACAAAAAAAAAAAAATCTGGAAGCTGATTACTTACTGTGCAAAATACTAGAGAAGTTATGCTAGATGTATTAGGACGAATTTTATCCTAGGATGTTAAACCCAATGAAATTAAAATTTGATTTATAATGCTTAATTGGCAATGCTCAAACAATCAGGCAGTTCTAATATTTTATCAATAAATATCTACCAGAATTAGAAAGGATTTTTCTACCATGCAACAGCAGTTTAAAAATCCTGAAAGGTAACTACAACCCTGATTTTCTGAAAAGTTTTAGTGAAAATGTCTTCGGGTATTGCCAGAATGTTTGGATCTTTGATCCCCATGTGTCCATATCTCCTTCTGCATTTCATTCTAGTAAAACACTCCTTACTCTTCCAGACCCCTCAGTGACTTTGCTTTGAAGACTGGGATTCTTGATAGTACTTAATACCAAATAATAAAAGAATAACCTGCAATTACATTTCTGTGCCAAAGATTTAAAACAGAGTAACAGAATTAAGCTCCAACGGCTTAAAAAACCTTGAGCACTTCAGTGGTTCCACTAGAGTCAATAGACCTTGCCACAAAAACATTTGTGCTCCAGGGAATGTCTGGATTGGGACCCCAATGTTTCTCAAAGGGTGGGTTGGGGAGGGAGGAAGTGTAAATCCTACTGAATGATATGTATAAAGAGACAGAAATACATAATTAGAAGCCATACTTATTTCTGTCCTCAGAATTACTCTTTGGCTATGGGCAAAGAATTCTGAGAATGTATCAGCAAAATAGTGTCTAAAAATTTTACAGTCCTAGAAAAGTTCCTGATTATATTTCCTGAGAGTAAAAGTGAACATACTGTAAACTTTCATCTATTGAACAATCCAGCAAGTAGCCCACTAGGTAGCCCAACATTTGCTAAGCAAGCAGTCTTAAAAGTTTTCTCCAAGAACTATGATTATTATTCAGCTGATTTTCAACTTGTTTTATTTATGAAATCTACAGAGGTGGATTTTTTTGGTGGTGGTGGTTTTTTTTTAATGGTAAGTGATGCTTTGATACTGGCTACCAAACAAATTAACTCTTTCCAGAAAAACTAGGCTTTATTATGCATTTTTTCTTGCTTCCGTTTACAACCACGCTGAAAAGCACAGACATATTGATGAATCAGTTACACAGTTCTTTTTGACTACAAGTGTGCAGCTCATTTTTCTTGCTGATGGGTTTCAGAAACCAATCAGAAGTCCTCAAAACCCATGATTTTTCAGTATTTATAATAATTTATCAAAATGACCTGCTTTTTAGAGACCATTTCAAACAAGTACATATGATTTATGATATTTAGATGTGTTTAAAATAAATTCCCTGGATATGTAACTTTTTACTGCTTGCATGTTGAGAATAGGTAGGTTGTAAAAGATGTTAAAACACTGGAAAAAGAGTATTGTTTTCTTTTCGTGTGATTTGTCAATGAACAAAACCCAGCAGAACAGCTATTGAAACACTGAATTCCTGAAATGGTTTTGTAGGTTTAACATCAGCGTTTCTATATGATACTATTGTAAATACAGTCAAAAAAATGTGAATAGTTGTTACTACCTGCTAGCCTGTCCTTGGAAATCTGTGCCATATAAAAACATTTTTCCATGTCAAACTTTAAAAAAAAGAAAAAAAAAAGTCTTCTCAGACCTTGGGGCATGTGTCTAATTACATCAGACTTTAACTGGAATGAAATTTACTTATAACATATATTTATCTACCTCAGTTAAATGTTTGAATAGCTGTACTGCTTAGAACTCCTTCAACAGTACTTATCCTCCCCCTGGTCTTTTCAGCATAGTACAGATATGTTTTTCGTCATAGCATTTTCGGCTTCCTTAAGGCTACCAGATTCACTTTCTTTTTGTATTTCTTAGTAAACCTAGATCAGACTTTGTATATAGGCATTAATATGCTTTTCTCCTGATGGAAGTTTTAAGAAACTTGGTCCTAAATAAGCTAACTTAGACAATCATAGTAGTGATTTTGCATTTGATGTGTTCTGCATCGTCTGAGAATCAAAACCTACTCTATAAAAAGCAGAAATAAAATGGCCTCAAAAATCACAGGCAAGTAATAAGAAGAGGAGGCATTAGAAAAATCCAAAATATTCCATATAGAACAACTCGTGACACAAAGCAACAAAGCACTCCAAGAATATGTTTTTTATACACTCAGCATGGTTTTCAGCCGCACCCCATTAGCACACAGATAATTCTGACCATTAGTGCACTTTAAAATAAGCGATTTTATTTTTAACCTATCCTCAAATTTAGTATCGTCTTTTTACTCCTACATCCTTGACATACGCAGAGCTGAGTTACAAAAGCGAGGATGCAGATGCCATTATTCACTGCAAAACATTAACATCTAAAGATTTGTGTGCATCACTCCTCAACTCACAGGCTAGTTTACTGACCCACTCCTGGGCCTAGGCAGGTTGAAATGGATGTTCTGAAGATAATGAGACAGCTACAAAACCTGGAGACACTGACAGCTGTAGCATGCAGGGGTCGATGATTAAGAAAGCAGTATTTCCCAGTCCTTTACAACAAGAACTGTTGACAATGTCACCCTGTTCTGTAGCAGCCTATTCAATATCTTCAAAGGGAACTTCCCAAACTGCTTAAAACCTGGGTTAGGGCAGAAGAAAACTGTAAGTCAGACAGTTTATACAACTACCACAAAAGCACATTTCACCTTGCTTTCTCAATCCCAAACAAAAGCGTAACAGAACACAGCGCAAAATATTTCCATCCTCCCCATTCCCCTGCAATATGTGAAAAAGGAAAAGATCAAGCACAGGGACAAACACACAGTCCATCATCCAAAATACTTCTCGTCCTCTGGATTTTTGGTTATAATTTTAAAAAATTACACTCCCACCACCATAACAAATAAGTAAAAAGGGGTATCTCTGCTGTTAAATTTTCAGAGTATCTATATGGTTGAGCAACAGTTCCTAGTTTGGGAGATAAATGATACAAGGAATGTTCACGTTTTACTTTCTTTAAACTATCTATAAACTCAGCTTTATGAACCAACATTCCTGATCCTAAACATTCAGCAATAAAAGCAGAGCACTTCAAGCAAGGTGTAGCCTAAGATTAATTCAGCTCTGAAATGCGGAACAGAATCAGTGCTCAAGAAAACACCGAACTTTCTGTGGCCTTAAGTGATACACTTAAGAAGAGGAAATGTATCTGTAAATAAGCAAGAGCATTAATAATTGTCTCAGAATGCTGGCACTGAAACTTAAACAGTCTCTCTTCACCTCTTAGTTATTTACTATTAGGATTATATACAAATGCTTACTGAAGTAGTTCCAAGTGTGATGAGTATGTCTCCAGAAAGTGGAGAAGGCAGGGATTAAATTCTTTCAAGTACGATAATTTGTTTTAAAAAAACAGCTTAATGAGAAATAAAGGGGATGATTTTTAATCAAATGAGGCGCAATTATGGATGACAAATATAGAAACGCAGTGACTTAAAAATAGTTCTTGCTGCCATACATTAGAAGGGCATTAAATATCTAGCATCAGAGTTCAGGATTAATAAAGGGGTGGGGTTAAATATTCAGTCCAAAACTCAGGCTTTTCCTGAAGAAAAAGCAGAGATACAGCAGCTACCCAGTCGTTGTCAAAAGATGCCTTTCTTTCAGTTTGAGAGATTCACAATTGTGTGAACGGCCATAATAATTTTTTTCTTAGGGAAAGGGAGAAGGAAATAGTTACCTGCCTTGATCTTCAGAAGGTCTTAGAAAGTGAGGTTCAGAGTACAGTGCAAGATAAGCGTGACCACGGCTAAAGGCTCGAACCCTTGTCCACTAAATCCAGTGGAAGAGTCCAGTTACTTCAGGGTAAGGTTTGGGACATTCCCCACTGGTGGCTTTTGTTTTTGGTTTTCATTGCAAAATGAAATAAACAGAAAGCGATACAGATACTTCTCTGACAGTGAAAGGGACCGATTTCCTTTTTTTCCTTCAGCTTTAAACAGACTGACAAATACAATGAATCCTCACACCGACAGGCATCCATTTATTTCCCCAGTCGTGATGGGGACCCAAATTTTAGTATTGCTCATACACACACCTCGCGAAAACAAAGAATTCCTTTTATCTCATAAAATGTAATGAAGACGCAACAATAGATTTCGTCACCAGTGTTTTAACTAAATACAGCGTTTAATCTTGGAAGAGATTTCAGCCTGTATACCATCTACATAAGACGAAATTCAGTTAAACTCATTCTGAATTATTGTAAAACGTTTCTTAATGTACCGGACAATGAAGAAAATGATGGTATCCTTGAGGGTTATTTTTTTAAAACAGTTTCTGTTGCTTACCACTTTACTAAGCTCACGACGTTTTGAATGAAAGAGGTCACGGTTTCAGTTGCGAACTTCATAAATATCTGGAAAAGCCTTTCACTTTCCCTTCCTCGATAACAAACAAATCGCTATGCCTGCTCTTGGCTTTTCAAACTGTTGAGCCCTCTCTTTTTCAAGTGCCTCCTGCCTGTCTCGGTATATTTTTGATGACCTTCTGGTTTATGTGTGCCCTAAACGGAAGTGCCATCGGTTGCATTGCCTTCGCCGAGTGGCTTTTGTCCGAGTGGGACTTCGAGAGGCTTTGCCGTTTTAAAAAGCAGCGATTGTGTCGTTTTTTTGCACGCTCAGTGGTGCCAAATCATTGCCCTGGAATGACTGCGGGTCTACATGTTTTTACGCTCGTCTTTAAGTAAGAATTGCAGTGATTTTAAAAGTCAAGACAGCTCCTTCCTTCCCTCCGCCCCCGCCACCAGCAAACTGAAGTGAAGCAGCTTTCTAAAACTCCCATTCACCCGTTTGCTTTACAGACTCCAAATTTTGCCCCTTCCACGCTGAGGATTTGGTGCAGGCGCACCCAGATCCTACGGGGCAGCGAGGCATCAGCTCCTCTCCCGAATTCCCTCTTCCAAGGCAGAGTTTCCAAGCGTTGTGCAATCGCCTGGGACACGCAGTCAGCTCCGCGGCGAAGGGGCGGAGGGGAAGGAGCGCGCTATATTCTGAATTTTGAAGCAGAGGTGGCGTATCGGGCAGGGGGGAGGGGGACGCGGGACCAGATGCTAAAATCCTCACCGAAACTACAAACGTTTCTCTCCTTGACTGTAGGAAAGTCTCCCCCCGCCGCCACCACCACCACCACCACCACCACCACCACCTTGATTTCATGCTCTATCACGTGCTGGATTTTCCCTTTTTATTCCGCCCCAACGCCCCCTCCCCCCCCCCCGG
>NW_020799095.1:21527321-21615048 GCF_003259725.1 Athene cunicularia | reverse complement strand
AAAAAAAAAAAAAAAAAAAAAAAAAAAAAACCAAAAACGAAATACGTGAAGCACAATGAAAATAGTGAGAGGGTGCGAGGGGGAGGGAGAAAGATTAGGTTTCCAGGAGAAATAAGAGACGGAGCCAAATAGCACTTTTTAGGGAGAGGTAGGAGAGGCTCCAAAAGGTGAAGAAAGAAAAAAAAAAGAACGCAATAGCAAAGTTATAATGGCACGGCAAAGAGTTGGCCATTAACTTCCTATCAAATCTGAATATTCGGCACTGTGCTTCCTTGGGCTCCTGAGTCCCCTAATAAGGACGCAAATCCTACATCAACTGTTCTTACTACTTCTTTAATAAGAGCTTTGAAGCATGCGAGAACTGGAAATACAGATCTCTGTAGAGCTTTGTGCTTTCATTTTAAACCATAGAAGGAGAATGCAAATATAGGCAACTCATGTTAAGGCAAATAAACAACTTCAAACGCTTACTGAAATGATTCAGAAAGTTTCTGTGCAGGGTTATCAAATAACTATGGCTATATGATACCATCCTTTGTAAAAATTTACAGTTTTTCAGTTAAAGAAAGCTTCAGTGCAAAGCTTCTCAGTGAAATAATTACCAAAGTGCAAGCAGTTCTTGCCTCTCAATATTAATGATTGAATTCTTGTTCGTATTCTGTCTTTTCAGAATGTGTGCTTGACCTACATGTGGTACAAAAGCATAACTTAAATCAATGCCAGCAAGTTTGCCCAAAGCTTATAATATCAAGTGAAAAAATAGAATGTTTTAAATATATGAAAACAGTAAACCGTTTAACTCATAAAAACATCTGGAGCCAACACAGTTTGGAACATCATTTATATTTTCATGTATGGGCTAATATTTGCATTCGCTTCGTGTTTTTTGGGTTTGGTGGTGTTTGGTTTTGGGGTTTTTTGGGGGGTTTTTTGTTTGGTTTTTTTTTTTTAGCTTATGATTTATGGGGAAAGAGATCATATAAAATTGACCTGAATGAACCAGTGTACAATCCCTCCTCTTCAGGACTTTTGTAGTCTTGCTCACTTCTTTTTACATTGGAGGCTGAAAGAACCATCTTCCAGAGTATTTGTCAGAATGTAAGTAGGATTCTTGAACAGTTCTTTCTAGTGTGCGGTTTGCATATTTGCAATATGCAGATTACAGTAAAATCAGACAGATAGTCATACTTGGGGACCACCGTTTGGGTGATATAAATAGCAAGAACTTTGCTGAAGTCAGCAAAAAGACAGCAATTTACGCCATTTATGAATATTCTCCTTACTGTCGAAGAGAAAGCTTACAAATATTAATTCAGTTTATTTTAGTCAAAGATTTTATTGTACTCAAGAGCCTACCAAAGCAAGAGGACGAGGTTTTATTGTACTGTAATTATGATCAGTTCGTATTTTTCCATGGCAATTTGGTGAAGGCAGGCATCATTATTTACCCTTAGAGTCAATCCAGATTCACAACAGATGTATGTTTATTTTCAGTCTTTTTTTCCCTAATTTTTGCCTGTTTAACTCCCATAGAAGCAATAAAAATTATTTCTCTTGATACCTGTGCTGCGACGGAAACCTACAGATACAAGCAATAAAACAATCTGGGCATTATGCATCATTTCAGAGATGCTTGAATGCCTTAACTGAAAACTCTTGCACAGAAAATCTGACTGGCTTTCAAAAATACTGAATCCCTGTCTAGTTAAGAATGACAGTCATCACCTATACCATTCATAATCCTACAGTATACCAGTATCTTCGCTACACGTCGCCATAAAAACGTTTTGTTTGTTTTTTGTTTTGTTTTGTTTTGTTTTCTTTTTTTGTGAGAAATTACACTACCGCAACGTGTACCATAGCTTTACCATTGCATTTCTGTGGTGTACTTCCATTTCACTCTTTTAACATTTACATGTGTCACGGTTTAACACTTATCAGACACAATTTTTGCTTTAAACACTACAACTTATCTACAAAAAATTTAAGCCTGAATCCTGATTTTCAGCTACTTCTCTCGCATACATATGGATTCTGTTCTAATTTTCATGATCTCCAAGTATTACAAATTTTAAAGCTATGCCAGCAATTTAGTATATTACATAAAAGTTGTGCTGAAGTATGAGGCCCTCACTGAAAATGATTTGCAAGTTTGCATTACATCATTAAAAGTTATTTGAATTGCCAGCCCACTCTAACCAGTAAAATATCTTATGCTTCCTATTTAATTTAAATAAGCTGATGAAATATTAAAATGGTTCATGTACTTGAGGCTTCACACCTGAACTATGTTGTTTCAGGAATGCTTTTGGAGTTTAAGCTATGGGAAACTTGCATTCCATTTTAGATATTCAAAAGCCCCAGAATAAGTTCTCTTCAAAACTTTGGTCTGTGTTTGTTTTAAATAGCTAATTTATTTGCAAACTGAACCATCTTGCACAATACTATTTGTTTCCCAATCTGCATGTTATATTGCAATTTAACAATTGTTTCATTCTTTCTAGTATTATCTCCACTTAAGAATGCTGAACTAAAAAACAGTTATGTCAAGTCTTGTAGGGTACTTTAATAATACATATCTTTCATTTGTATTTGGAAATGTATTCAAAGTGCGTGTGCAGGCAAATCAATGATGCCTGAAAAATATGTTTTCCATTTTGTTTTCTCTAGATCTTGACAGTTAAGACACTACGCTCAGTCCATTCTCCTATTAAAATTACTAATCACAGAGAAAACAAAGGCTTGTATTTTTCATTTATTATTTGATACAATTTGCATTGTGGATTTTGATCTGTATATGTACTCAAAAGCCATTTTATCAGAGTCCCCATTGAAAATGCAGACACAGTTTTGCACGGAAGAAAGGCAAAGTGTATTTTCAGCACTCTGAAATTTTAACACTGTTTGCTTCTTACTGTGCTGCACAGTTAATATTTTGGTGATTATGCTTCAAGTTTTAGTCACCCAGGATAAAAAGTACAGATGATTTAAATCTTCATCCATCAAATGTTTTACGCTATGACTTATACCCGTTTATGGGGTAAATACACGATATGCTTACATTACAAAGACCAAAATAGAGGTAAAAACCTACCATTACCTGAAATATTTATTGTCCTCTGCCTTACATTTCCAAGCCCTTGCAGAACCAGCAGCAGGGGGCATATTTCTTAATTCTGCCTCCATCAGGGGACATTAGGAGAGTGATAAGTCACTAATCTTCATCACCTCTTTTACACATTAATGAGTAAAATACTACTCACAGTGTGTATTCCTCGTCATTTCTAATTTTCTCTGCTCTGGAAGGAGAAAAAGACATATATGCATATATCTATGCGCCAAGAATAAATAAATAGAAAATATCTAGGTTTTAATAGCTGCTGGGATTATGTCACTTACTTTGCAGGTGTGTTTGCTTATGATTTATAGTGTGATGAGCTCTAGACTTGGAGCAGAAACCCCTAACTAGCTAGTATTCGGAACAGAAAGATATTCACTTCCCCGAAGAGCTCAGGCTCTATTCGTTTCACTAGTTTCACGTGGGAGTACTCCTGTGTTTTTACAGAATCCTGTTTGTATTCATGGCGATTTGCTTGACTAGAAGCATTTGCAGGATTGGAACCTTAATTAATAATTGCTGTAGAAAACAAAGAGCTAAAAATTGCATGTACTTTTTTTTATGCATAGCTGCATCATGCCCCTCAAAGTCTAAGATCAGATACCACTGACAACAGATACTGGATAGGAAAATTTAAATACAAAGTAACAATTGTTTGAAATCATCATTTTAGGTTAACCTGTTTTGTTTTGGTTTGGTTTTTTTAAGATGCAGATATTATGGCTTGCAAAAGAATGAGAAAAGAAAATAATAAGAAAGCTAGATTTCCCTCAAAAATACATGCCAAGAATAGCTTAATTTCCAGGGACATCACCAAAAGACAAAATTGTATCTGTCTCAAAGATTCTTATTTGGGAAAGTAAATTTTAAGTTTGATGGCGTCAATAACGCTACTGATGTTAACAAAAAAAAACAAAACAAAAAAAAAAAAGGCAAGTTTTTAACTATCTTGAAGAAAGGTCCAGATGGTACACCTCAAGGAGATTGACACCTTCCAAAACTACATTTGCATGAAATCTTTTTTTTTTTTTTTTAATTTCCCCAAAACAGAATGTAGTTTTATTCATAAATATGTAAAAGTATTACACTACTTCTTGAAATTAACCTTTGCAAATATTTGTATTTGTATTTTGATTAGACATCGCATTTGTATGTCCAGTAAGGGACTATCTTTGAAGCACTTTCACATCATCTATGTATATAAATCAGACTTTGACACACTGAATCACTCTCAGGAGCCACCTTCCTCTCTTCACCGATGCCTATCTCATATATTTCCTTTAAATTAGATGACCACAATAAAAGTGTGAAGCTTATTTATTCCTACCCCTTCTTTTCCAAATGAAAAGTGCCTAGCACCGCGGGCTTGGTGAAGCTCAGCTGTACAGCGAAGAAGAGGTATATTATTTGGCATACTTTTCAGCTGACTGAAACACAAATGCAAAATACAGCACATGGGGACACTGTCTGGGTTTGTGCAATTCCCTCACAGGCATTTTGTCCATGAACTTTACGCGCTTGTGCATTTGAGCTGTAGAACGTATCACTTGGGGATTTAGATTTTATTTAATAATCCAAGTATATTTCAATACAAGATGGTAAACTAAAAATATTTTCCATTTAACTGTTTCAAAACGCCATGTGCAAGAGAACACAACAAAATGGGATTAACTCGTAACATATGCAACTCTTATTTGTGCAAGAGCAGTATATGCCCCTAAATCCAGACTGCAGCATCTGGAGGCATAGCATGTCTCTGATGGAAGAGAAAGGCACGAGACATGTCAGCTTCTTGGCTATGACATACTGAAAGCGTGCCTTTCCTTCATGATATCCAATACAACTCTGAATAAGACTAATAAAACAGACACTATCCAGGTAAACTGCCCTGGAAGCATTTTGGATTTTTCATCGCGTTAGTTGTAGGCAGTAGGATTAAGCTGAAGTAGATATTTACGATACATTAAAAAAAAATCTCACCTAAAGCTCTTTCATTTGAAACAATCAAGTCTGAATGAAAACTAATATCCCATGGTATGAATCATGCATTCATTAGTGCATCCAAACATACAAACTCCCAGTTGTAGAAACAAGTTTTGCTGTCACCAAGATATTTGTAGTGCCTCTTTCTTATTACTGCTTTTTACCTCTAGTAGTATTACAAACAGTGTATTCCTCATATACTTTTACTGCTGTGATCAGTTTGGTAGAGACTCTGAAAACATTTTCTAGAAACAATTCATCCTTTAAATAAATGTTTTACAACATGAACTGTCCTCAGACTTGACCTTGAGGAGTGCTGAGTCTTTTCCCCATCGACCTCGCAGAATCAACTTCATTGTTAGACTGTAATAGCAGTTTTTAAAAGCACAGCTAAACATAAATACTGTTCCTTGTGGTTCCAAAAAAAAACCCCCAAACCACTGAAGATTGCATTTTGAAACAAACATGTATGAAAGAGACCTGGTGGATAAATATTTTAATAATGCATTTTTGAAATTTTTATTGCACTAAGATCGTTAAATGATCTGCTATAGAAGTTGAGATGTCTAATTTTAAATTTTCTTTCATTTTTATCAATTATTCTCCTCTGCTATAGTCATAGTAAGCAAGGGAAAAAGTATGCCTTTCTATTGTAGCTATTATTATTTTCAGAAAACACAAGTAGAAACTGAGAAACTGCATTACTACAAAGATTTGTTTACTAAACTTCAAAAATGCTATCATGAACACCATACTGGATGTATAAATACACATATGCATACACTAAAAGAGGGTGTTCAACCGTGCAAAAACACGAGTATACCTCCAGGCTCAAATCCTTAATGTACGATTAAAACAAATTAGGTTAGCGCCTGCTTTCTTTTAATAATAGGCAAAGTTCTTAGATGTATCATACAAAAATACAAAGCCTCACATTAAAGCAAATGAAGGAGCAAAGAAAGCTCTTTGCACAGATTACCAGACAAAATTCTGTCTTCGCTTCCTAGCAGAGTAAAACGTTTGGGAATGTATCTAATCTAACACACCCTATAAAACTGTACAGTAGTCCTTGGTACAACAGTGAGCTGTATGGAAGTAAAAGTCACATCCCAGAGCAAAATTCCAAGATTTCAGCCTGTAATCAAAACTGCCTGTTTAATTTCTAAATTGTGAAGCTGTGTACCCATTCTGGAAAGTAAGTAGGTAGTCTTCCCTTATACATGTACAGTCATTTAATTATGTACGACCCCCTGCAGCTGTGGTAACAAGCCTTTTTTTAAAACACACCTTGACTTGATGATGAGAATATTTTGCTCTAAAAATAACTCATATATTTAATTTCTAATATGGCAGGCATGTCATTTATCCCGGGGTGCATGCAGTAAGTTTACCCTATACAATTTGTAGTCAATCAGACTTTCCCAAATGAAGTCCCATAAATATGAACATACATTGCTTGTTTGTTTTTCTTTTTTTTTTTTGGTGGGTTTTTTGTTTGTTTGTTTGTTTGTTTCCTTTATTGGTATCATAATAGTATGACCCAAATATAAGGAAATAACCATATCATATTAAACACAGGAATACGCTTTCACAGTCGTTTATTGTGCATAGCTAGTAAACATTTCCTGACAAACAATTTAGAGAGTCCATAAATTCCACCCTAACGCTACTTCCGTAGCTAGATGCAATGCACCATACACGAGGGTATTAGCTCAGTCTCTCTCATCCGGAATGGGTGGATTGGAATTGAAAAATCCCCACCCCCCCATTATAGCACCATATGTCTCGAAAGCCTATCCTCTCTCAGGGCAAACGGCTCCTCTCAGATCCGCCTGATGGATCACAACTAAAACGCTGCTGTCCCTCGCTATTTAATCTAACAGCCTTTCTGAAGTAGCTATCAGGAGAGCACAACGAGCCAAGCATCCCTTTGGCATTAGTGGCAGTTCCCCACACAGAGAATGTCAGCGATATGGAATAGCAGAGGGAAAATCTACCATGCAATGCCAATTTGTATGGAAAATTTGATCCTCAAGCTAGGGCTAGGGCAAAGGAGAAAGCCTCCCTCTCCAGAAAACTGAGCAGTGCTCATGATTCCCCAGTTCCCTACGTAATCAGTTAACCGGTGTTAGCAGACCAGCTTTGCAGCATCTTCAGAGGCACTGAGTCTATAAGAATTTAAAACAATTTTCTCTAGGTATCTTATTGATGTGTTTATAAATTGAGTGATTACTAGGGGAACAGTTTACCCATAAAGACTTTTGGTGGATTGGATTTCTGCTCAGTCTTTTTCAGTTCTCTTTCTCTGTGTGTGGCAATTTGTAATGGAAAAAAACCCCACCTTTAAATGACATTCAAACTGTTCGGCATTTGAAAGAATTTCTGTGAGATGATCATGTTAAGGTGAAGTACATATCGCTAGTAGAAGAGACTAAGCTGACAGATTTTCACCAATTTGTGTCCTTATTACAGGCATACATTAATATCATTCCTGTTACAGGTATTATTTCCAGATTATTTTGGTTTGAAAACAAAGAGTTAGCAAAAATCTGGACTTCTTCCAAGTTTCCAAAGACCAGCTCAAAAGCTCAAAGGGGTTCAGTCACCATGTCAATGTTCTGCTTTACGATCTTTAATTTTACAGGATATAATACTAAAACCTCTCCCCTGTAGCCCTTGAATCAGAATCTGAGGAAGGGTTTTGTGATAACATAGATGACTAAAGGCAGAAAGTTTTTATTTCACTGGTCATGGAAGTCTTTTTGTTTTTTAACTCCTTGCTTTTAAAATCCTCTTTCATTTATTTCTATCGAATGGAACCATTATTAAAAAATAATCTTCTTCTTAATTACCAGCTTCATTATACATATTTGATAACCCATGTATACTATCATAATCTTCCATCAATGTACTCTCCTTCGGTAGATCATTACATGAACAACCAAAGGCTTTGGAGCAAAAAGTACAATGGATTATTGCACCTTTTGAAACTAATGAAAATGACCAGAACTTCAGGGCTCTAGAATTTTAGATCTTTTTTTCCTGTGTTCTTTGCCCACTGCTCAACAGCAGACCTTGCACAAGCATCCCTCATTTTCTGGCTACTCCTCTTTGCAGCCTCCCTGTACTTCCTCCTAGTACCTCTAAGGCACCAAGTTCAGTCACGAGTCATTCAGCAGTACTCTGAAGTGAAGTACTTTGTGGTCTGCAATTTGCTCAACTTATTGTCTGATGATAAAGCCCCTAATTCCTTTCCTGGACCAGGACTTCTGCCAGCTTCCTTTCATTGTGCACATGGGCAAACAGAGCAAGAAGAAAGATAACGCTCCGCTTGTTCAGCACAACTCCAGCAATCATTTTCTCTTTTATGTTTCCAGTGAACCTGATTGCTGGCAAAAGCTGCCAGAAAAGGACAAGTCTGATCAGAAAGAACATGAGCAGAGAAAGTCCAGTTTCCCAGATATGTAGCCTAAAGTACTATTTTGTACTGGTGGTAGGGTGTCTTAGTCACTGGGCCCAGTCAACCTTGGCCTCTCCCAAATCAAACAAGTGCTCTGGCTCAAGTGAACGTCCCCTAATAACCATTTTGCTGGGAATAGTTTTCCGATTGGCACAGTATGCTATTTTCTCATATTTAGCATTATGCTCATGCATGGTTATATAGATTTTTTTCCTGACTGTCCTCATAGTACAGAATACCAATAACCAATAATTTGATTCATGTGTTTTATGTACATTAAGTAGTAGGAAATACATCTGTGTAAAAAATGTAGCTAGTTCCTGTGCTTGCAGAGTCTCTCTGGATTTATTGTATTGAAGCCAAATATATTGTTAATCCATTTAATACTGATTGTGTTCTCCAAAATATGTTTAGTGTTTCCTTTCTGAACTGTCATATTCATTAGTCAGTATTTTATGTTCATAAGATGCTGGCATAAAATCGTTGAAAATGGATACTATATTGTGTTCTTGCTGATAAAATACTTCTAACCTCACCGATTAATTTTAGATGGTGACTGGCTGAATTATCAGTAATAATTTAATGGAGATCTTTGCCCTTTTGCATCAGGTGCTGTGCACTGAATGGGAGATCTTTTCATCTAAATAGACAAGATAAAAGGTAAAAGAAATGAAACCTGATCATTATAAGGCAACTATACCTAAAATTAGAAATGTATACTGTACATTCAGGTCAGGTCTGTTGTTAAGAATAGTTTGCTTGGGACACAAATAGAAATGGAGTATTCCTCTTTAAAAATGTTTCTGGGGAATCATGTAACAAGAATTAGGAGATGCATTCCCAGAAAGCATTCTTATTTAATACTATTTTTAATAGGTTTCACCCTTTTAAAGAATGGGATTAAATCAGGGTGAGGTAATTGGGAGTTATGGTCCAGTTAGTGAACTTTACCATGAAGCTAGTGGCAAGTTAAATCGTTATAATACGGAACAGTGTTTTGTGAAGAAAACTGCTGGAAGTCTAACAGTTTGAGAGCTTCTGACTTCAAAGAGACTGGAATTTCAGACCTGATTTCCAGAATTTTATCATTTGTTATAATTGTAGCTGCATTTTTGGTATGTTATGTATTTCTGCTTAAAGCACTGAATTGAGCAATCTGCATATGATACTGTAAATAAACAGAGGCTATGAGAGAACACTGTGATCTAGGTTCACACTTTACTCCCACCAAAAAAAACCAAATGGCTTCTGTACTTTAAATCTTTCACACCTCTCAGTAACTGTGTCAATATTTTTAAAACCATACTCTGTTATGAAGCAATAATTCAAACTGTAGTTGTATCAGACTGACATTTTATATCTCATTTTTATGCCTTGTTTGAAAGATTCCCATTGCTGTCACATTTAAATAATAATTTTAAAAGTCTATATTTCTCCCATATAGGTCATGAAATATCTTAGCACGGAAAAAATGCTTACGGGGTATGGAATAATATTAACATGAGCTGGAAACCTTAGAGTATCTATAATAAAATATCAGCTACATTAAGCAAATCAAAATGACAATTTCCCTAACTGCATCAAACACGGAGGAATTCTCTACTAGGTTTCAGTGTGACAGAGGAATCAGAGAATTAAAAGTTGATTGCTTATGTACACAGAGCTGCAACTTAATTATATTTGTTATGAGTAAAAGAATTTAAATCCAGTATTTATATTTGATGATATAACTTTTTACAAAGTTAACAGTGAGTGTGAACTAGTTATTTGGAGAAAGTATTAAAGGAAAAAAATTGATTGACAAATCTGCTAAATGTACTGTAAAGAACACCTTGAAAAAGTCACAATCGAGAAAAACGTCCTACACTTCTGTTAAAAAAAAATAAAATTACTTTGTGTGTGAAGACAGCTACGAAAAAAAACAAAACAAAACAAAAGGGAGGAGAAGGAGAAAATGTAGCAATTAATGTAAATCTGAAGCTGGGAATTATAGAGCATTTTAAAAAAAAGTTAAAGGTCACAAAGGGAAAACAGAGATAAGAACAATATGAAGACATTTTGAAATTATATTATGAGCAAAAAATCTTAATAATTATCTTGCTCCATTATTAAATGGAAATTACTAGGACTTCTTGTCATAACTTTTTTTTTTTTTTTTTTTTTTTTTTAAAAAAAAGGCATTCTCAAATACTTCAGTATTTTGGGAAAAAGTCAAGTGATGTATTCATATCAGATGATTATGATGAAGCTCTATTTCAGTAGTAGGACAGGAGAACGTTAAATAGCAGCTAATAAAACTAGACATTTTTAAAATCAGTAGACCTGAATAATTTGCATGGAGGTATTTTAATACATTTGGCAGAAAACCTGTCTGCACTGTTAGTGAGGATTTTTAGTATGTCTTGGAGAAGTAGAGAGGTTCAAGAGAACTATGCAAAAATTTTTGTGAATAGTTAAAAAGAATAAATGTGATGACCTAAATATCTATAGGCATTTCAACCTCACATTAATCTCAAGTGAAATAAGGAATGGCTTCTAGGAATATTAGTTCATTTTAATCAAAGCAGTGAGAACAGAAGTTTATGGAAAATTATCTTGCCAAAGCTAACTAGATACCATTTAATAAGAGTATATATTTGGTAGGATAGATCTAATTTTATTAGTATTAAATATACAGAGGATTATTGGAAAGTCTTTTAGTTGTTAATCATAATATTTTGATGTAGAAAAAATTTATTAAAATCAATATTGCATCTATTAAATAGAGTCAAATCACAGTCTCAAGCACGTGGTAAGTGGGGAAAAATAATCAGCGGTGTTTAATGGTGACCCACAAATGCATGGCCTTGTGATATTTTTTTTTCTATCTCTGACTCTTTTATCAATTATAAGAAAGCATAATTAGAAAGTCTGTATTTGAAATGATTCATAGATTAGTAAATAAAGAGCGAGCCAAGTAACTGTGGAACCTAGATTGCTCAGGAAACTGGCCACAGTTAAACAAACTGTAAACTTCAGTCCAGACAATATAAGACACTGCTCTAGTAACAAAGACTGTATGTCACTGCTACAAGGTAGGGACCCAGCCTGCAGACTGAAGTCAGTCTGAAAAAGCCTGTAGAGCAGATAATGACCTGGGAAGTTCTGTGAGTACAAGAGGGTAGGCACGGATCTGATACAACCCATGGGCACATCACCAGAGAAATATATGGTATGGCTATGTTACCTCTGTCCTTGGCACACATGCAACCATTCTGTATTCTGGAAATACTATGTCCACAATTCAACAGAGATTGTTGAAAAACTGGAAAAGGTTCAGAGGAAAGCAATAAGAGTGATAAAAGTATTAGAAAACGTTCCCTGTAATGAAAGACTCAAGGAGTTCAATCTATTTAGATTATCAGAAAGACATTTAAAAGGCTACTAGATCACAGCTTATAAATAACTATGTGAGAAACAGAAATTTGATAACACTAGAGTTTTCAGTCTGGTGACAAAGGTATAACAGAAACCAGTGATAAGAAGATGTAGTTGGAGAAACACACTGGAAGGTTTAAATCAAGATCGAGTGCTTTTCTCCATTAAAATCACACACACAAAAAAAGAGTAATTCAGAAAAGTTCTGGTGCCCCTTACACGAGGGAGGGGGGAGCGCACACAGACTGAGTAGATGACCATAATAGCCTTTTAGTTTTATAGGCCATGAATCTACGGCTTCAATTGCAGACTTCTCTGCTCCGTATTTTCTTACGCCATCACTGGGCAGATCCAACCAGTGCGAAGTTAATCGGAACCAGGTGGAGCCTGTTTTTTGCAGCACAAGGGAGCATTGGATAAGACCACAATTTGACTGGACCAAAGCAATTAATACAGTACGAAGAGCACATGTCTATCATAATGACACCTATCCTTTCTAGTTATTGCAAAATTTATTGATATTTGAAGTGAATATTAAAGACTGTCTTGAGGCTTGAAATATGGTAAATTTTATGGCAAAGTGATTTTAACCCCCACATACACCTTATCGGCTCTAGAGAAGTAAAAGGAAATAGAAAATTACACACGAACACACAGCAATGTTTAAAGTGAGGCAGAGTACAGGAGAGAGAGCTAACTCATTTTGCCTGATTTTTGTGCTCTTGAGAGTAGCGTATGTCTGAAAACTTTCCTTCAGCCACAGAAGTTTCTGAATTAACATTGTCGTTAGGAGAGACTGCAGGAGGAGGTGGAGCAACAAAGGAAAGAGAAATGCTAACGGAAAAAACACATATAAACAACATACCATATGTAGGACACTCACCATATGCCAGCCTCACTTTTTTCCTCTCTCTCTAATGTGGTCCAGTAATTCCAGTCATCTAGAGGGTTATTCACACTGTCTACTTTAGGCATCTGATTTAGGTGCTTTGAATTGCAGCTGCCCCCCTTGCCTACAGCCCCCCGGCACCTCTGTCTCTCTGCCAGCTATGCAGGGAAGTACAAACACTTAGGTTTAGTTCTTAAAACTGTGTCTAAGTTAGATATCTAAGTTAGCCTAAAGCTGTTGTATAAATACCACTCTTTCCTATTAAATTAAAAAAAAAAAAAAAAAAAAAAAAAATTTAATGCTAATATATATCAAAATGCTCTGTATAGTCCTGGAACCCTTCTGTTACAATGTCTCTAACTCTAGGGACACATTGTATGAGGCAGCTATGCACCATTTAAATGTGAAAAATGCACACTTTACTTGGAAAAAGATGTGTGATGTGAAGTGTTTTTAAGAATAATTGAATGATTTTGTGATTCATTAAATGCTTTTTCCTCAGCAAGCAAGTAATGGCTTTTCCACTAAGCACCCAAAGGGTGAAAAGTCAAACAGTTAGAAGGAATAAAGCGTCCTTAGGAAGAGGATCGTTTACAGTGCTTTTGTTTTATTCCTTATCTCTTTCCAGTTTCAAGACTAGAACAAAGGGGAGGGGGGGGTAAAGTTAGTAACTGCTCATAGGAATTAAAAAGATTGAATGCTGGGGACAAAAGGATATGTGGCAATTGCCTATTCTTTGGTTCAAGAGGAAACAGAGAAAAATTGTGGCACCTAAGGTTTATTGAATATCGCTTCACATACATATCCCTGCTGAGACCATAGGATAAGTTCTTTTATGGGAGAAGAAAAAATAGAGCTGTTTTCATATACTCAATATATCTTTAAGTTAAAGTGTAAATCTTTGGTTTCTTTCCCTTTCTTTTTTATTTTCTTTTTTTTTTTTTTTTAATTTTTGTTTTGTTTTTTAAATCTAGGGAAACAATACACACCTTGACTCCTGCAAAAAAGATCTCTGGCAAAATCACAAGACGCCTGCTTAAGTAATACCCAAAAGGTAACTCCATGCATTCCACTGGCCAGAAATAATTCACAGCACGATGAATCCACAAGAAAGTCAATAGCATATTATAACGCTCTTAGGGGAGCTGTAGCTGTAAGAGCAATGTGAGGCAATGCCTTAGCATGAGCTATCACTTTATATATGTGCTGTATACATGAGCATGAATTATATTACAACATTTGACATGCTATGGCTTTTGATCTACTGTGACTTATGACCTCTGTCCTATTGTGACCTTTATGCCTAAACCTGTAGAGAATAGTTCAAACAATAGCGCACACATGATAGATGACACTTAGATAGGATAAAAGTGTATAAGGAGTATAAACACTCATGATCAGGGCAAAATAGCTAGCCAAAAACTGCCAAAGATTAGGAAGATACTTCCCCTGAGATATGATATTATGAATTTTCTTGCACCTTCCTCTGAGGTGTCTGGAGTCAAAGACACTAGCCTAGATGGACCACTGGTCTGATTAGGTATGGCAGTTCTTATATTTCTGTGAACATATGCTAGTGTGGAAAAATATTTCTTATATGGTTAATAGAAAGTTATGCATAAGGCAGGAAGGAATCTTTGACCAGTGATCACATCTTGTGAGCTTTCAGCTGAAGAGCCAGTTGAACTTTGGGTAGATTCTCTTTCCACCCAGATTAACTGTGATTTCCAGCTGATGAAGGAAAACTGCAAAGAAGGCCCATGTACTCTCTTGTATGGGGGAGCACTCAGACCCCACAAGCAACTGCATTTTATTTTTAGTGAAAATAGATAAATAAACCCTGTAGATCTGGGGTTTCATGAGATTTTCCAGGTAACCCGAGTTGGTTACCTTACTTACTTCCCTCCACAGGTGGGAGAATTTGAAGACAGTCTTTTACAGCTCATCTTTATCAGCCTCTGTTGCTGCACTATTTTTCAACAGCTCCTGTTTGGTTAGTCTGTTCCAGCAGCTTCCAGCTGCAATCTTGGACTCCAAAGATTGGTTTTCTGATCATCAGCTACCTGGCTCCACAGAACAGTCCAGGGACTAGGCATTCAAATGCAATTAAATTGCTCTCCAGAAGAAAGCTGGAGAGCAAAAAGTAGTGTTGGCATGCTGCAGAAAAGCGGGAAGACAAAGAATCAACTGACAGTCTACATAGCAAGAGACTTGAGTCTTTGGCTAAAATGTGGAATTATACTGCATCTTGGAAAAAAGTATGGACAAAAAAAGCAGCCATGGAATGAAGGTATCCATAAGGCCTTGGCTGGAAAAGTTTTCAACATTTTTCAACAGCTGGATATAGGCACATTATTAAAACTTTGATCATAAATCATATTTTCAATATTATTGTCAGAATCTTAAGACCTGAAACTTACAATCCTTTCATAAAACTTAAAAGCTATAACTTCTCTGTACTAGGTATAAATGTCAATTTATTTAACTAAACTGATCTAAAACCTTCCAAACAGAAAACTTCTCTTGGATAGACTTTGAGTTGTGCTAAAACCAAATTAATTTCCGTATACCCTCATTGATTAGTTAAAGTAAAACAAGCCACTGAAATTGTAGACAGGCCTCATATACCAGTATTTATATTTCTTTGAAAGAAGGCTATTTAAAAATCAAGGAAAGTTATGCTGATGTGGCTAGGTCCTATCACCCCAGTTAGCCCAATTCTCAGTCCTGTGGGAACTCTGCTCTTGCATCTCTCTTTGGAAAGGGTGGAAACCTGTGAGCTCAACGGGCAAAGTCTGCAGCTGACACCTGCATTACTGCCCACTCGACTGGCTGTAGCTTGGGAGGTAGTGCTGGAGAAGTACAAGGAATTTACACTGAAATAAAAGTATGGGACAGAAAGATAATGTATTAAGCAACACCTAGAGACTGGCAAACTGCCCTTTCTGGTGGAAAATTTACACATGCGCAAGCTATTAGTACTATCTCCTTCATACACAAAATATACGCCCCCCAGCACAAACAAGCCTCAGGTGGTACCTGCCATCTACACATGCCCTCATATACGGATATTCCTGATGTGCCTCTCCTGATAGGTTGGGGGTGTGATGTGAAATGGTGTTTGAAAGCAAGATGCTGCAAATGACATGTTGGATGGACTGACTTTTGCTGTCACCCTCTCATGATAACTGCAGTTATGGGGGATAGATACAAAGCTTGCCAACTTCCTCTGTATTAAATCTAGTGAAAGCAGTATTACAGAAGCTAGACAAACTGTAAATAAAGCTCATTTGGGAATTTATTACATTTTCCCTGAAATATTTATGTTCTCAGAAGTAGAACTAGATATCATTGTGCTAAGATACAGAAGCATTAGTGGTGAAAAGATTAGCCATCCTGAACTGAGACATCTCATGTAACTTAAGCCATTCATAGCTTAAATGACAATACACAAACTTACAGGTGGAAGAGCAGGTACTTCCAAACACAACTCATCTGAATTTTTGCAGATATCTAGTTTATGTAAGATTGAGCTACTCCCTAAACTCTGCTGACTACATCTCCAAACAGCTCTTGGTAGCAGAAGAGGGGCCAGTTAAGAGGCCAGTTGTTTCCACTCTGTTCAAGGAATACTGCTGTCACCAGAGTCCCCAGAAAAGACAACACTTCACTCACTGTTACACTACCATAAAACAAATCTATAAATATGTGGATTGTCATTACATCCCATTGATAATCTAGCTAAGGGATTGAACTGTATTATTATCTAAATATATAAAAAAGCACATGGGTTGTAAAATAACAGGCTGTCAGCAGTACATGCCAATCTATTTAGCATGAATTGAGACAGAGATGCATTACAGAGAGAAAGCTGACACCACTGGAGTTTCTATTCCCCCTATGACACTGAGCACGAACCTTGCCTCCAGACCCTTTGTCTTCACACTTCTCAGACATTGTTCCTTTCCCTGTGTTCCTTTTGTCTCTCCACTTGTCAATCCATTCCTCAGACACCTGGACTTTTTTGGTACATTTCCTACCAAGTGCCTTGGAACTATG
The DNA here is from genome assembly GCF_003259725.1 of Athene cunicularia. Taxonomy (NCBI): domain Eukaryota; kingdom Metazoa; phylum Chordata; class Aves; order Strigiformes; family Strigidae; genus Athene; species Athene cunicularia. Next base: position 21,598,122 of record NW_020799095.1, on the reverse strand, counting down.
CATTTTTGATCTCACAGATGTATGAACCAAGGCATTGTATTTAGTTTAAAGAAAAAAATGTCAGAACTTAGTACGTATTCAGAGCAGAATCAAATGTTATAATCTGTTTCCTGGAAAGTAGTTACACTGTGCAAATAGAGATTTTTTTTTTTCAAGGCAAACCAGAAAAAAAAAAAAAAAAAAAAAAAAAGGTCAAGTCAAAATATTTTTTTGTTTTGTTTTCTCTTGCCCGATGTGATGCAATGTACACAGCATTCCACTGATGAAAAATGGTTTATTTACATGGATATGTTAAAAAAAAAAAAAAAGGCTGAAGAAACAGTGGGTATGATTCACAAAACTGAAGGTGACAAGCACTCTTACTTTTACTCATAATCAGGGCTGCCATTCATGCCAGGTGAGAAGTGTGTTCAATTCCTTTTTCATCATCTTAACAGGAGTTAGACTTGTATTAGCAGTCATCAATGCCTTCTCTCAAAAATGCCTTTGTACTGATTGACAAGAAGGCAGCTAATGTGATACCAAATATTTAAAAATAAGAGATCTGTGGAAGTGCAAATCAATAAACTGATTCTGTAGAAAATGAATAAAAGTTATAATAAACAGTAAAATTAGTGAATAAATAAACTGAAATTACATAAGGAATTCTCTAAACACATATAAGGAAAAAGATAAAGCTTACTTGTTTTTTGACAATATTTTTCACGAAAACTTCTTAAAAAAATGAACAGCCTTGTGATATAAGAGAAGGTCTTCAGATCTTAATTGGCTAAAGGGACAAGACAGAACTGAATCATTAATTTTCAGATTAGAAGGAAGTCCCAGAACAAAGAAGCAGTATGATAAACACCTATGGAATCATGAGTGGTCTGAAAAGGGTAATTAAGAAATTATTTTTTCTTGTCCAGTTTAGGAACTAGTGGGAATCAAATGAAGGTAGTATGTATTAGCTCCAAAATTATCAGAGAGAGGTAGCTCCTCATACAAACGGAACAACAGAAGCTGTGGATGCTAGAAATTTGTCAAGGTCACCAGCTAAACTCATGGCAATAACCAGTGACTATTAAACATGAGACAACACTGTAGATGAAAAAGTTCCTGAGCCACAAACTGTTGGAGACTGTGGAAATATCAAATGTATTCTTGTTTGTATGTTTTTTTCCTTCACTTTAACGTCTATCTGTTGTTGTCCATTTTGAGCAGCTTGTTACTGACTTGCAAAATCTCAGATAGGATCCAGTACCATTTCCCTCAGGGCAGTGCCTAATCTCAGTAGCTTTCCTACCCTGTCTGGTTGATGCTTCTGTATTCCATACAGAACACAAAACGTGCTGGAAACTTAAGCAAATATGTAACACCAAGGTTAGAAAACAAGAGCAATAAAGATTTAAGATGTGTTTGGTTTTCCTCTTGTTTATACAAGATAATGAATGGAAGATTCCTGACTGAATTGACCTAGTCTAAATATGTCCAAAGTGTCTATAACAGTACACCACTATCTGCAGGCAATTACTTTCTCTGCCACAGACACAGACTGCTCAGGGCTGGCACATTTGGATCCAGAGGAGTAATTAGGTCAGGCAGGTCACAGGTGAACACTGATATACTACCCGTATGGCTACTTCAAATCCAGAAGCAGTGTTATTCACTTCCATAATGCTGTACCCCCAGAGCTACCCAGACCCAACTCAGATGCCTCAGAGACATATTTCTGTTATGGAGAGTACTCATAAACTATAAAAAAAAACCCTGTGTACATACTGAGTCTAGTCCACGTTGAGTATAGTTGGCACTGGAGATAACAGTGACGTAAGACTGAAGGTCTTGAAAGGCTCACCTTCCAAATACCCTGTCACTGCACACAGCAAATAATACCCCAGAGCTGGTGCTGCACCCCAGCATAATGAGCCCCATAGTAGTGCTGCACACTGGAGAGCACCAGCTCTGCAGGACGCACCTCCGTCATGGGGTTTAGTACCATGGCTTGGAGCTGGTCAAGCTGGGCTTGGGTTGTCTTCACAGCTATCCACTCAGTCTTGACTGTAACATGATTCCCAATATATATTTACATAGTTTGTGAATAATTTTTAATATTCCAGCCCTTTTAATCACACATTATAGGAAGTTGTTGATTTAGACTTCTCATTTTTCCTGGTCTAATTTATCTCTGAATGCTAATAATTCAAAACTTGCTACAACACTTCAGAAGTAATTTTATATGTGGACGAGGGGGGCAAACTCCCTTTCATATAGGTATTTCTAAAAGCAGTTGAGACAGGGTTTTACTCTTTTAAATTTTTTAAAAAGCAGTTCCACTTGTTTGACCAGAGTAGCTGCTCCTAAACTCACATGTGGGCAAAGAGCAGAGTGCCATCAGCATCACATTTTATGCTAGGCAAAATGCTCACAAAATGGAGGAAGTGGAAGTGATGAATTAAGTGAGAAGCTTTTGTTATGATTCTTTTAGGTTTTAAAGGTAGAAAATTGAGAATGGATCTCCTTGGAGAGGAAGGAGAGAGAATGGTACATCTAAAGGATGCAATCTATCATCCTTAACATTGGTAAGTGACATTTCCTTAGGCAGCTGATGGCTAAATATGTCTGTTTTTTTCAACTTGTACTGGTAGAAGAAAAAAGGAGTCTTATGCCCTCATTTTCAAAAAGGTTATCCACAATTCAGTGAGCATAATTTGGTACACGAGCTACTGCTAGGGTTGTATTTAGCATATTTAGCTACATAGCATTTTCCTGTGTGGATATTTTGGGAGGAAAGGAATTTGTTTGTTTTCATGTGTGTTTTTCATGGTTTTTATTTAAGATGCCTGTGATGTGTTAGAAAGCATCATGCATAGAGGAACTGCAGCCCTTCCTGTAACTTCAACAAACTGGTATTTGCTGAAAGCAACCTCTGAATGATTTACCTTTTTCACAAAGAGAGGTGAAGAGTAGAGGAGGGGTGGGAAAACAACAGATTTTTTAAATTATATTAACACTCACTACCTGCAAAAGCATTTGTAGAGAGTTACCCAAATCTCTTGTGGGCATTTCAGCATAAGTCCAATACAGAAATACACCAGAAAGGAATGACTAGTTGATTGGGCTACAGGCCAACCTCAGCTACAACTGTATGGTATCATAAAACACCTTGGCCCCTTCCACAAGAAGAAATAATCAAGTCTCCATGATACTGTGTTCCTGAGGAATGTGTTTTTTTCCAGATAATTTTCATTTTCTGAGTCACTGTTAATTTTCTTTAGGCCCATGTACAGTTCACATTCCTGTTACACACCTTAAGAAAGTACTGAGATGGTCAGAAAGCAATAGGAAAAGAATGCTAAAAGCAATTACTTCCTCCAAAAGACACTCGCAGCTGCTTGGGTGTTCTAAAAATATGACAGGTTAGACTCAACCAGGAGGCTAAGGGAGTCAACCAACACTCTCTCCTTGGTTTCCTCTCCAGCATGGAGCCAGAAGATCCCTAGACAAGCCTTGGCAGAAGCTTGCACCACTGCTCTACTCTGTCCTCTTCAAGACTCTGTCCAACTGGGAATGAATGTAGTGTCTTGTTACTAAAGTTATTGCTTTAAGACTCACCACCATTGACAAGTCAGTAAAAATCCCTCCCTATGACTTATTCTAACCACACAAATTTATCTGAAAAAAAAACCCTATGTACTACTATATAAAGTTGTTCCAGCAATTATTTTAATTAAGTGATTAAGAATGGGCACAGTATTATCTTCCACATGTTATTAGAATGTAGAATAGTAGTCCAATGCTTACAAAGATTTACATTTGTGTTGGAATAATATTCATGAATTGGGAATTTAAAATCTCACTCAAACGTGCCTTCACACAGTGGGCCAAATAAAGCAGAGTTGTTCAACAAGGGACTTCTGTGTTAGAGACCTTGAAAATAATGACTTAACAGTATGCTAACTTGTTGAAAAGAATCTCATCAGAGGTCTGTCCAGCTATGACATGTTATGGATTTACTTTGGACTGAGCCAATGAGCTGAGGTATGCCATTGAGATGAAGGAATACAACTTGAAAGATATATATGTCTGTTTTAAGTAGGAATGTTCATTCATTAGCTCACTGCTTCATTCAGTGAGCTGTGCACAAACTGCTGCACAAATGAATGATTCAATACAGATGCCTTTAATACACCATGTAGCAGTAATGAGCAAGGTACTTGCCATCATGACTGTCCTGGTGAGACAAGGAAGAAATTTCTTCATGGCTGCACTGGGAGGCAGAAGCCTTTAAATGGAAGAATGCTGGGCATAGTACACTTTAACCAAAAGTGATCTATGTATTAATATGCTAACAATCATCCCTCACATCTTCAATGTTATAAATTTATTTGAGGGGAGAAAGGGATAGAAGAGATGGGTCGTTTCAAGGTCCAGGCTGAGCAAAACTGTCCAGAACCGCAGCTCCAGGGGGCACTGAAGTAATATACGAGCTTTCAGGGTCCAAAGTATGCTAAAGTGGGTCATACAGTTTATTTACAGATGTTCCCTCCCTCAGAGTATTTTCTAATGATATAGATTAAATCCTTAAAGATTTTTTATATGAGGCTATATCTGTTTGGAAATGAGCAAAATCTGTGCAGAATAATTTACTGGGATGTCAAAACAGAACAAGCAAACAAACAAACAAAATTATGTGGTCCCTATATTTAGAATTAAAATTACTATATTTTCACTGTTAATAAAATAATTTATCAAAGTTCACAGAAAGCCTTTTTTTTTTTTTTTTTTTTTTTTTTTTTTGGAAAGTTTCCAAGCTCAAGAAATATTCTAAATAGAGGAGAAAGCTTAGCAAATACCAAGCACTGGCAGAAGCATAAAGGGAAGCAGAGAAAAGACCAAGCAATGTAAATTATAAAAGCTCTGGGTAAAGAATTTTGAAGGTAGCTGCCTATTTGAAGAAGCTTTCAATTTTAACACTATCTTTTTGTTGAAGTCGTAAAGTGTCTGTGACAGACTATCAAGAAATTGTATTGGTAAGAAGCCCAAGAAGGACATCTATGTTTTAATAAGAGGTTTTGAAATATAAACAGGGGCATATTCTCAAAATGAAGCAGAGCATAAAAACGTATATGGTTTTGGTTGCTAAAGAGGAGTCTGCTTGTTACAGTAGAGATTAAGACAGATAACATTCTACACAAACTTGAGCGAACAGAGTTTCATTTTGGCCCATATGTATAGAGCACAAAACATACAGCACATTTGAATCTATTGGCCTTCCCAAAGATTACTAGATGACACTAGAGGACTTATGTTTCTTAAATGGATACATGTGCCATTGCCATTATAAAGCACTTTCTCATCACAGACCTTAAGGCTTTCTCTTAGGGAAAAAAAACCCAAACAAACCCAAACCAAAAAAAAAAACCAAACAAAAGAACCCCAAAGTCTTAATGTCTTTAGTTTTTCATTGCAAAATATTGTAGCGATTAATCCACCCATTTAACAATGAGTAGAACAAAGTGCCAGTAGAGAATCTGATTTAAGAAGGACAGAAGACCATAAACACACATGTGATATATTTGTATACTTTTTTGAGTCAGACCCATCTGCACTCCAGCTCTTTTTAAAACAGCTAAAGAAAAACTTTCTGTGCCTCCTTGGCACATACAACCACCATATATTACTTGAATTGGACAAAGTAAGTAAGTTTTACTATCAGAAATGTGGTCTTTTAGTTGTCAGCTATGCATTAAAAACAGTCATCTTTTTTTCTGTCATTTTCCCGCAATTTTCCCTTTCCACTGTATTTTTTATTGTGATAGTGGTATTTGGAGTACATATGCACTGTCTTTTTTTACCACTGTGTACCTTTGTTACTTTTTTCCTGACTGATTTTATAACCAGGAGATTAATAACCTTTTGGTTTAACTTGACCTGCTATATAAATTAGAGAACAGGACCCAGCAATTTCTGCATCAGCCATAATATCTGTTCTAGACCGTCTTTCTGAGAGATATGTTACAGCTCAATTTAAGAACTGCAACAGATGGAAAATCCAGCACATTGCTATGTTGGAATTTGTTCCAAACATTAATTACTATCACTTGATATTTGTGCTCTGTTCCCAGCTCAGAATCATCAAAATTATTTTTTCAGTAGTTCTGTCTTTATTATTAATTGAATAATGATCAAGTAACGACAATAATTAAAAATTAACAATTAATTTTAAAGACTGTATTAGTTAAATAAACAGAACTTCTGGTCAAGAACATCTTTTCCATGAAAGGTTTACAGACTGTGATAAAGTCTCCTTCTAACCTTGAGTAAATCAAGCTTCTTTAGTGTCTCAGTATAACACATATTTCCCAGACCTCATACGTGTCTTGCAGTTTTCTTCTGAGCTTATTCCAGTTTGTTAATGACCTTCTCAAAGCGTAAATGCTGTAACTGGACAGAGTATTCCAGGAATGTTCTCACTATTGACATACAGAGAGGGAGTATCACTCTCTCCATTCATATTCCTTGGTTAGACATAAGGATTGCATCTGACATTTTAATGATAGCATCATTCTGGTAGTTTACTTTCAAATTATTATTTAAGTCTTTTCTAGAGTACATACTTTAAAGGATTTGGTTCCCAAACAATAAGTGTTATGTAATTTTTTTTTCCTTTGGCCTCAGGTTTAGTCATGCAAGAATATCTTGTTATAATGAATCTACTGTAATGAGCACTCCAGATTATCCTATTTCCCTTTTATCATCATTAAATTTTTGTTAAATTATTTTGTCATCTGTAAATTTTGCTACTGATAATCTCACATTTTCCAGACTTTCCTAGATATTGAATGACATTGGAGAAAGAACAGATCCTCACAGGACCACACTAGAAATATTTTTCCCTACATAACTATTCTTTACAACCTCCACTTTAGTCAGTCTTTTGAATGATTTAAAACAGATTTTTAATTGAAAATCTCAGCATTAAGTCTTCTGCAATTTCCCCAGCATTCTGTTATTCAAAAGTGATTACTACACTGAAATAATCTACCTAGCTTGCATCAAGGTTATTATCTGATCCTGCCAATGTGGAAAAAGAAAAGTAATAATATTTGTTCATCATTGTTTCTAGCTACTGATGGTCTAGAAAATACTTTTCATTAGCTTCAAGGTAGAAATAGATCTTCCTGTCTTTTTCTAGAAAAAAGGATGTGTATGAACACATCTGTCTTTTGCACATCATGATCCATGTTTTTACTATCTTTGCTGAGGACTGGATTTAAACCGTTACTAAGATCTCACTTTTTCTTTATACACTGAAAGTATTTTTAATTATTTTCCTCCATCCTCTACAGTTTTTCAAAGATAGTTTCAGCTGCCTGTATCAGTTGTTCATATTTCCCCAGAGTCAGCTTTAAACTCACTGATAGCTATTACTCTTATTTCTAGTTTTGTGAATTTTTATTGCTGCCTTCATTTTTTCCCCGATCAATTGAATATTTTTAGGCTGAAGATGTCTTTTAAGTATTGTGTAGTGTGTCTTTTGATACAGAATTTATGAAATCTGAATTATATTTAGTATTTTTCATGTTTAAATGTTTCCTACTCCATAATTTTGCTCACAGTTTTTCTCAGCCTTGGGAAACCAGTTTTCTAAAAGATGAAAAATATACATTACTAGTAAAATATTACCAAGGCAGATATTGGCAAACTTCATAGATATTTTTGATGGGAAAAAAATAACAATCTTGCTCTTTCCTTCCCCAAGATACACATCAAAATAAGGCTAACTGTAGAAATAGTCTGTGTTGCTGCATTTTTTTACTCACCATATCAAATCAATAATGTTTTCTTTGGTTGTAAAACAAAAATTTAACAGCTTAATTCACTGCTTGCACTGATTTGTCCTAAAGAAAGATACACAGCAATTTAGAAGGTAACCTGAAATGCAGGATCATTTAATCTACTCTGACCCATGTCCTCTGTGATCTGGAAAAATCCCTTAGTCTCTCTGTGCCTCAATTTCCCATCAAGAAAATGGAAATAATAGTCTTTTAATATAGATAGCTATTATGTAGATATGCACAAAGATATGTGATGACCAGGAAAGTATGCTGAGAAAAGTATATAAGTATTTCTGATTAAAAAACAAAACCACTAAATGGATCTGTATCCATCATAAGACTAAGTACAGAAACTTCGTAAAATTGCATCTAGTGTTCTTTTGTTATTTGCATTTTAGAAAGTACAATTTGGAAAGGACAGTTGTGTCTCTGTTCCACTTCAGAAGTTTTGAGCTTCTAATTTCAAAATTAAATATTGCATACGCATGCATAAAGCCAATAGTACTAAGGATTTTTTCATTTCCTTTCCTTCTGTGAAGATCTCAAATCATTATGAAGAACTGGATTAATATATACTACAGGCTTTTCAAAAGTTGTATTAGTAGCACTGTAATTCATTAAATAATCTGTGGATTCTTTGACTTTTCTGTGTTCACAAAAAATAAGCTTAGGGTTTGTTGTCTGGATCTTTAATTTAACCAAATTGTGTGATAATGAGTCCATATAGATTAAATAGGCTGAAGAGTGTAACTTATTCCTTCCAAAATCGTGAACTGAAGATTAGGTTCTCCTGGAATTAATGGCCCAGAAATAATTTATGTGCATTGAAAAAAAAGACTTATTCGCTTGGGGCCAAACCCATACTGTCTCTTAAAGATTCACCAGTGGAACTGGAGAGAAAAGAGAGAGACACGATCTTTCAGAATCCCAGAAAAATGGTGAATGTAAATGTGAAATACTGGCTACCACAAGCCTTCAAATTCCTAATTTTGTAGCTGATCTGACAAGCAAATTTGTCTTTACATGTTTAATTAAAGTGTACACAGGACAAAGACTAACTGTTTTACCCGGGCCAACATAGACACTTCTTTACTGCTGCTTCAGAAGTCACTTGCTAAGATTTAGCTCTTGCACCATGGTCTCTAACTTTTTTTTTTTTTCCCTTTACAAAAAGAGGACATTTATGGAGACATCTGACAGACAAGTATTTCAGTTTTGAAAGGAAAGATTTTGTCTTATTTCCTACCAATTACCACATATTTCAACTCATTGGAATACATAACATCTACCTCTAAAGTACACAAAGTTCAAACTCCAAACCCAGACATCTTAGACCTTAGCGTCTGATCCAGATTTTGAATGCTGAAGTGCTAGCATTTCCATTCCAGCTTGAGAGTCTGTGCAACAAAGAACTGAGAACCTCAGTGCTCACAGGTGGTTTTGCATGTGTGTGTGTGTCTGTACACCTAACCAACTTTCACAGGGTTACATAAAAAGAGGTTATAGAATCGGGAACTTGGGTACAAATATCTACACTTCTGAATTTGCCTGTACGGCTGAAAATACCTTATTAATTTTAGTTCACTAAAATATAACCCAGCTGTAACTTGATCCATTTTGAGTAGCTATACTTACACCGGTGTTATGTTTTCAATACTAAAGACTGATAACTTGATAGCTCCCAAGGGTTTGTTGGTTACAGTTTAAGTACAGAGTTGACATTACATGCTATTTTTCTGAAAATCCCAGCAGTAATATTACAGATGAGATCCTGCTATTTGGAGATATATTCAATGATTAAGTTAGAGTGTAGGTATCTTCAAACATACAGCATCATTTGCTAACCTGCAATTTTATTAATTTTCAGGTCCCTTTAATCTTATGAAAATGGAACTTTAAAACCTAACAAAAACAGTGGTTCAGAAGTATTCTTTGGGCCAAGACAAAACCAGCCTGGATTCTGTCATCCTTACTTATGGTGAATGGTAGGTTACCCTGTAAATAGTCCTCATTAGTTCAATATGAATAAAGGTCACACAATTTGGTGCTTAGGGATTACATAATAATTTTTCATTTGCATTTTTCAACATTTTTAGCAAACATGCATAACTCATTCATCCTTATTTTGCAGTTGGGAAGCTGGTATAAAGTCAGATCAAATGAATTATCCTATCTTTTTTAACAAGACAAAGAGAGCCAAGAACAGAACCTCATTTATTTTTCTGAACAGATTTCAATAGAACAGGGTAACATTCTGTTAGCTTTTCTTTCTGCTTCTTCACCATTTCCAGAAAGCTACATTTCAAAATAAACAGAGGCCTGCTGTATATATCATTTCTTAGCTGATTCTTAGCATCAACAGATGCAAGATACAATGTTGTTCAATCACAACAAACTCATGTTCCAAATGCAGAAGAAAAAAATTACTATGCATAGCAAATGTATGAATCTGAATGATTTAAGGCTTTCATGCAGATTAATGGAGGTTTTTATTCTATTTCCCAGAATTTATGTGTTTGTTTTCTCATAATAAAGGAAGTTTCGAGCTTCTGGTTGTGAAGATAGCCTTGACAATGTAAACCAACATACTTTCATCTTACTGAGACCTCATCCTTACCAGCTAAAACAATAGCATCAAGCGAAGCTAACTTCCCCCATTCATCTTACCAGAGTGTCAGCCTTGAAGCATAAACATGCACACTTAAGTACCAACACTGTTAACCAATTCACTGCTTATTATCAGATTAGAAATAACTAGTCAGCACAATTAGACAGTTGCTGAGTGTTTGTGATGTTCTTGACATGCTATCACTTGAAAATGTTGAATACACTATTGATATGAAAATGGAGAGCAATCTACTAAGTTTAAGATTTGTTTTTCTACAAGTATTTGTGTAATGTTGCACACTTACATTTTGGAAAGCTTTTCAAATATCTCCTTCTTCTGTGTATCTAAAAATCTCCCAAACAGTGACCCTTAGGATTCCTCACCAACTCCCTACCTCTAATTTCGGTGCTCTGTGACAAATTACTGCCTGACTGCGAGCCTCCTTTGCCCCAACAGGGACTTCACTTCATATATATGTTCAACTTCTTTGAGAGAATGTTAAGGAAAAAGCATTAAAAATTGGCCCAAAACCACATGGATACGCATTTATTCTTAACTGATTGAAACAACCAAGCAGAAATGATAAAAAACACACTGAGACCATCCTTACAGTATTGCAAGGATGAGGGAGGAGACAATGGGACCTCACATAACCTGCCCTCTCTTCTAAAACATCCCAGATAAAAATAAATAATGCCTAGTTATTACACATCACGTTTCCTCTCTAGAAAGAAAAACACTTTATTGATTGCTTCTGCAAAGCTTAGGACATTCATTTTATAATGAAGAAACTGAGGCATTAGGCTGAAAAGGTCATTCAAAGGGAGAGCAACAGCAGACAGGAAAGGATACAAAGTGCCAAGACAGCTCTTGGTTTATTAAATCACTCTGCCTCTGGTCAAGTGGCATCTTAAGCACACATTGTGGGTGCTGTCAACAGCTGCTGGGAAAAAAAGCTTATGGGTCCTTTGGCACCCTTACCTTGAATGTATGAATTACAACACGAACCCAGAGCCACAGCATCAGACACAGAGGCCAAATCCTACCTTTGCTACAAGAAGATAAGCAATGCTGCTATCCATGCTTCTCCATGCTACCAGCCTACCAGAGGACAAGACTGGTGGAGAAAACCAGCCTCTGCGACAAAAGCACTTCATAGAGTCCCCAAACAATGCAAATGGACAGTAACAGGAACCAAAAGCATATCATTGATCCCTCTCTCTATATTGTTCAGTGTACTTTGGTTTGGACCAGGATCTATTGAATACACATAGCAAATACCTGATTCCTGGAACTCTGTGTTTCCCCCTAGGGACTTCCCTTTTCTTCTTATCGTCATTCTTTTGCTAAACGTAAGTTTATTAGCAGTTTTTCTCAAACCTTTTTTCTGCCTACATCTTCCTGTCTCTGTCTCTTTCAGATCAACTTTTTTTTACACTGAAAATGCAGATAAACACCTAATAACTTTAGAAAAATGCTATGAGGATACCATTTAGAAATAGTATGAGGAAATAGGATGTATTATTTTTATAATTACAGTGCAAACACTTGGAGTGGGTATTTTTTAGAAAAAAAATCTATTTTCTGACATAGTTCTGAGAGAACACCTATGTTGTTTTTATTGAGCAATACATGACATACATTCATTGAACAGCCATCATGATAGCACTTAATTAAGTCCATGTGGCTTTAAATGATGGGAAGTCTTTAAAAAAAAAATAAAATTCAAAACCTGTATTTACTTTCCCTGGAAAGTGTTTAGCTATTGCACAAGGATTCTTTCTAACTATTTTTATTTAGAAAACACTTTTCACTTTCAAAGCAGTTAACAAGGATTCCACTAAGTATCACATGAGTTGCACAATTATTTTGTTAATGCATTTAAATTTAGGTACCTAGAGAGGTACGCAGAAGTTGCAGTTTGAACGAAGAGCATGAACGAAGGCAGGAGAAGAAGATACCAGACTGGCAGTGATCCCAAGCCGTTCACACGCTGATGTTCAGGACTGCACATGTGGGTGCCACATGAGCAGGTGAAACTGTGATTCTACATGTGTGGAAAGGAGGATAATAATTAAACAATCAGATGTGCTAAGTGTATCCTGCTGGGACATCACTATATTTCAGATGGGTTGTGAGGTTTGAAACTAAAGGCAGTAACTCAGGAAGGGGCCAAGTTACTACAGCTGTAATTGTAAGGTTTTCTGCGTGGTCCAGGGAGTGTCATGGTGCCAGTCTTGTCCTGACACACTCCCCAGTAGCGTGCCAGATGCTTCACAGCCTAAGGCAAGCATTCGACATCTTTCAGCTGCTAAGACTCTAAGATTTTCATTCTGGCTATACTCCAAGGCTCCTTTCCCTGCATGCCTGTATGTACTGCAGCCCTCCCTAGCCACCAGCTGCAAGATTTCCCACTGCTGCTGGCTCCCAGGGACAGTGACCTTGTCCCACGCAGCGAGGCCCCAAGCCTGGCGGGCCAGGGTCCTGGCCCGTGTCCCCTGCCGACTGCGCACCAGCCCAGAGCAGCGTGCCCCGTGCTGCACTGGCACAGCCCCACAGCAGCAGCAACGGAGGGGAGCAGGGAGCCCAGGCAAGGCGTCATTTCATTACGATGTTAATTGTAGCTGCTGCAGTAGCTCCAAATCATAATGCAAAGGGTCATAGTAAAGCCCAAGGTGTTAAAAATCTGCCCTCGCAGGGTTTATGAACCATCAAAAGCTTTCACTGAGCTTCAGTATGGCCTTCTGGATCCTGATTTGTCCTTCCCTCTCCATTTGGGCTGACAATCTTTGCCTGGAGGTTTTTCAACTATAATGTGATAGTTGAATCATTATTATTATTATTATTATTATTATTATTATTATTATTATTATTATTATTATTATTATTATTAGGTAGAGGCTATACTATCTGGACAAAATGGATTTAGTCTTTGCACTGTAACTGAACTATTAACCTGAACTGCATGGAAATGCTACACCAAATAGCCATACATTTGTTCAGCTGGTTCTGGCACTTTTTAAAGCAAAACCGGAGTAGTTTCTCAAGAAGAGATACAGCAGGGGGTCACAAAGGGCACCCGCCCCTCCGCTCCCAGGCCCTGACCTGAGGAGTGCTATGGGGCCCTCTTGTTTCTCCTGACCAACACACACACAAAGCTGCTGGAGGGACCTGTATGGCTGTACAGTCATGTCAGTGTGCAGCTGTGTATTTCCATATAGTCTTTCCATGCATGAGTTTGAAGCGAAAGCAAACCAACCCACCCTCCTGTGGACTTAAAGTCACAGCTCACACTGTGGGATGAGCCTCATGGGCCTCTGGGTCCCCCAGCCTCTACCCCGCTCCTCCTCCTACTGCTTCCACTGGCAGTTTTGTGGCTTCCAGAAGTTGCTTCTCTTAAACGTCTGCTTCTCCTTCCACCAGGTCTGAGGCAATTGTATTTTAAATTACAAGGTCTTCTGGGTGAGGATGTTGTCTATCTACACACTTGCAGTGTGTTTAACACAACAGCCCTGATCTCTTGTATTGCTTTTAAGACATACAGTCATACACCACTAGCAGTAAATGTACATTGTTGAATATTTTCCTCCACTGTCTCCAGATGAATACAAAGCATCCCAGAGCTTTGCCTCTTATGACAGAAATCTTGCATAGCATGAGCCCAAGCTATTTCACAGACCACCTGCCTTTTCTTAACCATGTGTAGAACTGACTACTAGGAATCCCAAAGTGTTTTATATGTTCTTAATAAAGTTAACATTTCTATTAAACACTACTCCCTTTTAGGATTCTCACCCGACTTTGAGTGTAATAATCAAGAAAAGTAGTTTCTGTCACATTATTAAATATTCAGTCGCAACAGTATAGAAGACTCTGGTAGCATAATGCCATGTTGGCTTCTTTCCAGGATGGGAAATTTTTTCCATAGATTTTTTTTGTTTCAAGTCAATTTATTGCAAAACAGTCGCTTTCTTTAATATCACAGATTTATTCAGAGTTTACAATGCAATCATTGCTCGTTGCTATTGGAAAAGATTTATTTAGCCAGTTTTGGCCTTCATTCCAAAAGGCTCAAAGCCAAATCATTACAGTGTATCTGGTGTTCTGTTGTCAGAAAATATGATCTAGCATTAAGATACTACTCAGAGACTCTGAAAGCCAGAGAAAATAATTGTGGTAAATCAAAACCTCATAAATACTTTATAAACTTGTTTTTAATGTCTGTCTTCACGTGTGACAAAAAAGTACCAGTTTACATGCAATGAGAATACATGAGTTTTGAGGCTTCATTTCCTATACTGTCTAAGTTTTAAAACAATATTAAAGTCTATCCTATATAGAAGCAAAAGTCAGGCAGTAGTTGTCACATTATATTTTCTGGTACTACTTCATTATAATAAGCCAAAAGACAGCAGACCGCTTTTCTAGACTTAACTCCAAATGACGTCTTTTCTATTTTTTTATAAAAAAGACTCTGATAGTCTAAGAAACATATATATGGCTCTGAAGCTGAGGCCACAACTGTGTAAGCACATACACACAGGCAGTGATCAATGTGGTTAAAGAAAAGCACATACCAAAGACAGGAGCAGCTGGCCCCAAATTTTGGCCTCAATGCACCATGTGAAATTGAACATATGTGTGGACTAGGTTTGACTCTCTTCAGATGCTTCTGAAACACAATAATATCTCACTGGGTAAGAAAGCTGTTCTGTTTTCCAAACTACCTATGCCAATAACTTATTTCTCCACCAAAAAATGCAGAACAATTTTCCTGTGTAGCACATCAGTGTGACAGATAACAGTGACTGCCAGAGGCTTGGAGATGGTAGTATATCTGGGGTGGATAATAAACTGAGTCTGTCTAGAGGCATGGGAAGCATGGGGGAGCAACAGGCAGAATAATAAACTCAAGCAGAGTTCACGTCCATGAGATGTCATGTACAGAGATCTTACTCTGTAAATATTCCATTTACTTGGGTTTGGAGCACCAGAAATCTATCAATAATATACCTTTTAAGGTTATAAAATTACGTAACTTGTGGGCCAGGCAATCTGCTACTTCACATCATATTATATAAAAATTCAGAAGCAGCTAACCAATGCAGTATGGAGAAGTGCTTTTTGCAAAGAGGAAACCACAAAGGCCAGGAGGGAACACTGGGTTGAGAAAAGAGGCTGAGCTTGGAGGTAACATTCAGCCTGATCTGACTCAGTTGCCTCTGAGCAGTTTAAACTGTGGCCATGTTCCAAAGGAGGACAGAGCTTATTTAATCATTGTTATGCATCAGTGGTAGAAGAAACTGAAGGTAGTGAAATCCTGCCAAGCTCTGATGATGTTCATGGTAAGCTACAGAAGTAATATCAGTTTTGCCCAGCTGTTCGGGGTTTTTTTGCGAGTGGGGAAGGAAACTGATCTATATGTTCTGAGGTGACCAATAATTTTATGGGTCTGGCTCAAAGGAAATAGATTTTTATAAAAGAGATGTTGAGCACTTTCTGAATATTAGTCAACTTTAACAATGTTTCATGTTGAATACTCAGAACCTGACAATATTCAGAGCCTTTAATCAATTTTGAAAATTCTGGCTGTCGTATGGACCTGTTTCTGGTAAGAGTAGAGAGGGCACCTCACCAAGAAACCCAAACAGAGGAAGAAGTAATCTGGGGAGCACCATATACAATGTGTCTACTTATACCCTCCCATCAGAGTTTTTAATCCATCTTAATTCCTCTTACATCAGTGTGCTTTTTGAATAAATCAGCCCCTCTGCTGACAGCCTCATGCTTAAAAATCTCCCACAGGTAGTAAGCCTTAACAAATCTGGAATCAAAAAACAAAGTTCTAGAAGAGCTTGGTTTTGAGCTGGATTTTCCAGTTTAGCAGACTGCAAGTGTAATTGTAAGTGGATTAGTCTCAATTTACTAGGACTGTTGAGTAAGAACTCTTCACTTGGACACTGTCTTCAACAGTCCTTAAATGCCCTCATAGTTTGATGATGAGGCTGAAATATAAAAGGAAACTCACTAACAGTGAAAAAGGTAAAACATGCAACAGAAGAAACAGTTTACTCCAGACAGATTCAGCTTCTAAGAAATATAAAGCTTTGTACCAATCACAATTAATTTTAACTGAGATATCCTAGTCAACATACTACTTACATGCTCTTAAATATATCCTTACAGTGAAAGCACCCAAGTTTCACAGTAAAGTAGTCAAAATACACATCTTCTAATACTGCTACCTGAGCAACGTTAATTCAGTCCCCTTAAATATATACATGACAATTACCATCTCACACTAGGTGAATCCATACTGTATTTTCTTAGGGTCTTTTATCATTGGAGGTATTCTTAGTAAGAAGATAGTAAATATTCCATTTTATCTATGTAATTCAAGGTGTGACTTCATTTTGGTACACAGCTCAGTCTTACTCTGAAGAAAGAATCTGTTGATTTTGCTCAGTCTTAGTCTGAAGAAAGAATCTGTTGATTTTGCTCAGACTTACTCTGAAGAAAAAATGTGTTGATTTTCTCAGATTTTATGATGGCATTGATTTGCATCATGTTTCAATCAGCTACAAATTATGGTAATAACCCTATAAATTCAGGGGAAATAATCATCCACCTTCTTATTCAGAAGTAACAGAAATACCGCTCTATGGCTAGAACTGGCAGACCAATTTCGCACATGTAGAAATTTTTTAATTTTTTTTTAAATCTATCATAGCACGTATTCTATAGCTTTTAAAAACACGGTTCCTCATTCGGTTTCACTACAATTGTGAGTGTTGAGTAGTTCTGCAGCTTGGTCCTCCATAGCCTCTGCTCTTTGACACCCAGAAATCAAATATTACACAGTTTCTGCTGCCTTTGAGAAGCCAATTTTAATAGAGTTGCTTGGCAACACCTCCCAAGAAACAGAGGTAGGAAGAGAACCCAGATCATCTGCTTTTTTTGATTTCAAATTTCAAAACTGTTTGTAGTTTTTAATATTGTGTTTAATTCAAAATAAGAAACAAGATGACAAGAAATATCAAAGCAATTTGTTCTGAAAATGGAGAAGCAAAACAATGCAGCAGCATCAAAGCACCTTTTCCTCCTCTGCCACCACAGGAAAACTTTGAAATCAGCAGATGTTACTATAAATTATCTGCAGCTTCAGTTCTGGTACAACCAAAATTTTGAAAAGTTCAGAACTAAAAATATATTATTTTATGTTGCTTCTGTGTATGTTATTTTCTCTTAAAAATTCCAACCAGAAAATTGGAAGAAAATCTGTTGGCATCATATTATCAAACTCGTGTTTAAAAACAGAGTTGGAACACTGAGATCTTTATGCAGACTTCAGCCACTGGGAGTTAATGGAGGAGCTAACAGGACCAGGAGCATTTGTGCTAGGGTTTTGTTTGCTGTCAGAGAAGAGATGGTGACACCCAGGAACTCAAGACTCATTGAAGACCCTGGAAGAAAGCGTTCTCTCACAAAAAAAACCCTTCCTTTTCCTTAAGGCTTCATTCCTTCATCATGTTGCTTTGTCAAGCTGCTCCATTTCTTCATCTGAGTCCTCTTGCTGACTTTTTTGACCTCTGGCATCCTACAAATTTAAAGTGGAAGATAGACAGTAGTCTTATGTATGCACGCAATGTCTGTGACCACTGTTCTTGATGGTGAGCAGAAATCCAATATTATTCCTAACACACCGTACTCTGCTGTCTCCACCAAAAGCAGACCTTGTGTCAAGTGTAGCTCAGTATTTACACTGATACATTTTCGGAGGGTAAATAGTGAAAAACACAGTTTAATTTAGTCATGTTTAGTGTTGTTAATAGTTTTACACTAACAATATTCTTAACATACTCATCACAATAGCTACTAAAACTGAAATATTTGCAAAACAACTGAGATTTCCCATTTTACTTTCCAGGAACCCAGGTTAGTTTTGAACAAGATGAATTCCTAGAAACTAAAGATGATAACCATCCTACAGGTCTAGTTCTAAGCAGCAAAGTTTTCATAATATCTGTATAAAGATCAAAATATATTTTCATAATCCCTATCTCTAACTTTTAGAAACTATGAGCAAAATTCAGTTATTATTCTCCTTTTCCTTCTCTTTCATCTCCTGTGGTCAATGAGAAATCCTAGGATAAGTAGAGACTTCCACCTTATTGGAGTCTGCACTTATTCCATACTGGGTCATGATTTCTTGCTAATGTCTTCAGAACATGCAATTTCCTTGTGACTTTCCCTTAAAATATTATTTGACTTAAGAACTGCTTTGTGTTTCTGAAGAATTAAGATCAAGTTCAATAAACCCACTACAGACTGAATATTTGCAACTATATGTGAAGTTTTACTCCACTGTACACTTTCTGACACAGCACACCAACAGCAACTGGACTCAAGAGTAAAAGGCAAATCTGTCTTTCACATCCACTGTGAAAAATATCCATTATTTCTAAATACATTGATCAGTTGTCAACATCAAAGATATTTTTTTCTAAAGCTGTGAAAGCTTCTCAGTTTTGAAAATCTCTTTCCATGCTAAAATTCTAAGTGCCAGACCTTAGAAAACAGTTATAATCTTGTCAATCTGCATACAAAATTCACAACTATATAATTCACATTTTAGCTGTGAGGAAGGCTATATTTGCCCACAGAAATATCTGCTGTTCCTTAAACCACAGTCCTGTCTAGGGCAAAAGATAAGAACAAACACACTGTGCAAAAGTATTTTCTGCCCTGAACTTGTACAATGAGAAGTTTCATGTGGACAGAATAGTATCAGGGCTGATTACACTTTGTTTCTACTTGAACTGCTTTTCATCCAATTTTCAGGTTTAAAACTGTCTTTCATGACAAATGTCTGTGTTCAGTGAATAATTTCATTCTTCATAAAAGAGTATTTGAGAAAACAAGAAAAAAACAACCCACATTCCCTAAACAAGAATTGCCATGACACATTGTAACAGTAATTTAACACTTTGGGGGGCAGTAAGGAGAATATATTCACTACTGAGACAACACACAATAAATAGTGCTTCACTTGCCATAGTGCACCTGGCCCAAGGTTTTCAGGCAGCACTGTTTAATGCCTGCATCCCTCCCTGCTACGCCAAAGAGGTATGTACGGTGTAACCAGGTATTTGAGCCCACAGAAGGGAATGGAGACACAAGAAATGATGACACTTGTCCATTAAATAATGCAAAACAGATCACACTGTAAGATTTTAATTGCCCTACACTGTAGAAGGAAACAATAAGGGCCAAATTACAAATTCCCAGCTGAGGGAATTCCCTGTTTCTGTTGCAGTTGTACTTTTTGAGTTTTGAGTGTTTTACAAAAGCTTACAGGAAATGCTGATGAAGATAAAAAATGCTTTTAGTTGTTACTTATCAGTGAATATTTCACAGAGGGGGTGGATAGACACAGAATGAAGAGAGAATTAAAAAAAATGGAAACAGACATTTTCAATTAACTCTAATAGTTTTCTGATTTCAGCTGGCAATATTTGAACCACTGGCAATATTTGAACCACTGATGTACTTTTATGCAAGATGTGATAGGATTATTATTAAGATGCTTTGAAATACTTAGTTTTGGTCAGGTTCTTAATTTTTAACCTCAGAAAAAAAACAACCCAGCAACATCCTTCCAAACACAATGCTCTCAATCCAGAAGAAAAATGAGTACTAACACAGTAGGTGGTCTTCCCACTGAATCACTATCAATGCCTGCACCATCTGGGTTTTCCTTGGAGGCCTCCTATCCAAGAACTGACAAGACTCAACCTTACTTAATTTATGAGACAACATCATAGCCAATGATTATATGAATGCAAGCATGTATAGTATCATTTGTGAGGTTTACAAATATTGTATGAAACAACTAGTGTATAAGTGGGCTTTTAGGATCATTATAATACCTTTATGGAATTCTGTGTCAGTGAACTTTCATGGTCTATTCAGGTTACACACTATTTGTCTAGGAAAAGTACCCAGTAAAGAAAATAATTTTTCATTTTTGTTGGAAAAAACACAAAAACTTTATTTACTACACATGGATTGTGTTTTGAAACTCCAATATGTGCCCATTTCTTTTTGTCCTGCAGAACATCCGAAAACGGTAGTCAATTGGTAGTATAGTTGCCTAGAAAAATTGAGTTAAAGATTAAAAAAGAATTTATGCAGAAATCAAACAAAAATTTCTGTCTAAAAATTTTATTTTAATAAGTAATTTAACTTTTAACTGCAATATAATTTTATCCTGGATTGAACTTAACAGAGAAAAGTGTCTATCCATGTTTAAAGGACTCTAAAGTAGAAAATTTTTTTAAAACCCTGAAACAATACATATAGAAGAATTTAAATTACAAGGAGATGTATAGAGCTATAAAGAACTATAAATGGTAAGTGAGAGCAGCAAGCTTTTAAAATCTCTGAACAGTACAGCTGAGTCACCAGTATCCCATATAACTCAGAAGAAACTGATACATTTCATGATTAGTAATTTCTTACCAATATCCGAAACTAGAAAGGTAGTGGAAAATCAAGTTCAGAAGTTCATATCCAGGTTTAATATAAACTGAGCTGAATTACAAGACACTGTAGTTCTGACCTCCTACTCACTCATGAATTTTTCATGGTACCGAAAGTTTTTCTTCCAACCAGTTTATAGTAAGTAATTTGGCTACTTTCCCAAAGCAGCATTTTTCTACTAACTTAAATATTACTCACCAGTTTCTTTTTTTTCTTTTTTGTTATTTTCTCATTTTAATTATTATGATTTCTTTTTCTCTGTTTTTTAATAAAAAGATCCACTACGCAAACTTTCACAGTTCCCTAGAATATTCAATAAAGAGACAAGGGATGAAACTTTGCAGCCAATATCCAGCAACAATGGGTTAGTTTTCACTTAATTTCCTCTTAAAATCAGAAATACATCTGCCTTGTCTAGACAAAGACACAGGATAAAGACTTCAGGCACCCAACTTAAGAGCACTAGCTCTGCATAAAGAGAGGATAGCAGTAAAGTTCTCTAGTATCTACAACTTCATGGTGAGAAGAATTCCCTACAGCTGAACCAGGCCTCAAGCTGTGAGAAACTGCTGCAACACATACTAATTCAGTGGTGCTAGGGTTGATGTTGAACATTGGATTTAAGAAGTGGGAATCTCCATGAGCAACACTGCCAGTTGCTCCTGGGCAGCTACTCTCAAGCATGCCTTCTGGAGAGCAGCTGCCAGTCAGCATCGGTTTATGAAAGGCAGGTCCTGCTTGACAAGCCTAATCTCCTTCTATGACAGGGCGACTCCATTATTGGATGAGGGAAAGGCTGTGGGTGTTGTTTACCTGGACTTTAGGAAGGCCTTTGACACTGTTTCCACAACATTCTCCTGAAGAAACTGGCTCCTCATGGTTTGGACAAGTGTACTCTTCACTGGGTAAAAATCTGGCTAAATGGCCGGGCCCAAAGAGTTGTAGAGAATGGAGTTAAATCCAGTTGGTGGCTGGTGACAAGTGGTGTTCCTCAGGGCCCAGTATTGGGGCCAGTTCTGTTTAATACCTTTATCAATGATCTGGATGAGGGGATTAAGTCTGCAGATGACATCAAGTTGGGTGGGAGTGTTGATCTGCCTTCTGATGGCAGAAAGGGATCTGGACAGGCTGGAGTGATGGGCCAAGGTCAACTATATGAGATTCAACAAGGCTGCATGCCAGATCCTGCACTTGGGTCACAATGATCCCATGCAACATTATAGGCTTGGGGAAGAGTGTCTAGAAAGCTGCCCAGTGGTAAAGGACCTGGGGGTGTTGCTTGACAGCTGGTTGAATATGAGCCAGCAGTGTGTCCAGGTGGCCAGGAAGTCCAATAGTGTCCTGGCTTGTATCAGAAATAATGTGGCCAGCAGGACTAGGGAAGTGATAATCCCTTTGTAGTTGGCACCAGTGAAGATGCACCTTGAATACTGTGTTCAGTTTTGGGCCCCTCACTACATGAAAGACATTGAGGTGCTGGAGCATGTCCAAAGAAGAGCAACAAAGCTGGTGAAGGGTCTAGAGCTCAAGTCTTATGAAGAGTGGCTGAGGGAACTGGGTTTGTTTAATCTGGAGAAAAGGAGGCTGAGGGGAGACTTTATTGCTCTCTACACCTACATGAAAGGAGGTTGTAGCAAAGGGTGTGTTGGTCTCTTGTCCTAAGTAACAAGTGATAGGACACAAGGAAATGGCCTCAAGTTGTGCCAGGGAAGATTAGATTGGATATTATGAAAAATTTCTTCACTGGAAGGGTTATCAAGCACTGGAACAGGCTGCCCAGGGAAGTGGTCGAGTCACCATCCCTGGGAAGTATTTAAAAGACATGTAGATGTGGCACTTAGGGACATCGTTTAGTGGTGGACTTGGCAATACTAGATTAATGATTGGACTCCATGATCTTAAAGGTCTTTTCCAACCCAGATGATTCTATGATTCTTTATATCTCAAGCTGGACTCTACATCCTGAAGTCAGCAGATCTTATTACACTATTGAAGACTCTGAGTTTAACTCGGGTGTTTCAATCAGTTCTACTGACTGCAACAGAGACAAGAACAATTTTTATACTAGTTATATAGTACTTGGGATCTACAATAGCCTTCCAAGACTGTTAATTGCCTTCCCTTCTCGACAGCAAGAAAAACCCAGCAAAACAGATGACGCTTTCCTGCAAGCAACTGATTTCCCATAGGTGAAACCCTGCAAAACGGAACAGATGTCTACAGGAAGATGACAACATGAGTCATGGACTCATCAGTCATTCTGGGCCCAACTCAGCCACAGATGCCCTCTCAACATATCTGATGTTTTGCAAGGTCTGCTTTGTCTGTCTGAACCATTTAAATCTGAGCTCATACATGAATTTTTGTCCAGATCTAACTAATTCACTTTTCCTTGTTACCACCGCATATATTTTCCTCTCCTGTTACATGTTCAGTTATTTACAAAACTGTTTTCAATGATTTGGATTATCCAGTTTCAAATGCTGCAGCCTATCACAAAACCTGACGAGCCTTTTTTAGCTCTTAAAAGATTAAGAATTCAGGTGCTTACTGGTTCAGGTAAGGGGGCAGAAAAGTACACATGGAGTCCCAAGCAAGCAAAAGTCTGTGTGCTCATTGCTAGTAGATGTCACTGGACATTTTGTTTCTGACACAGATGCTGCACAAAATACAAGCTCAACTTAAGAGTCAAGTTAATGTTAATAATATAGGTTAAATAATATTTAAAAGAAATAAATAAAACACTGTTCATGCTAGAACACCCTGTATTTTAAACTAAACTTATAGAGATAAAATCCATCTTTAAAATATTTTTCCCTGTGTTCATACAAGAAAGGAGATAAGTGCTCCAACAAAAGTTCTGTCTTCTTACAAAAGTACCATGACCTGTATTATTTAAAAGTCATTGGGCTAGAAAGAAAAGCTATATTTCTCTCAGATATTTCTTTTGCTAAGAATTTATAATCAAATGTAAATTGTCTAGCCATTCTGAAGTCAATGAAACTTGCAAACATACAGCTAAATACCATACAAACTTAATCATACATTTTCAGGAAGAGATCTGAGCAGGAAGGTTGTTCTGTCATTCAGAGAGGAAAGCAACAGATAAATACGGTGTTCACCTTTTCATCTTCAGGTACATAACAGGGTAAGAATAGAGCATTTTGAAAAACACAGGGTTGTTTTAACATGAAAGTCAAATGCAGCTCCCATTAATGAAAATATATCGATGCATTATGGGTATCGTATCTATGTTGCAGAGAGAGTTGTATTATGTAAACGCATATTCCTTCCTTTTTCTTCAGTCCCAGACTGATTCAGACATATGGTTTGCAGAATGCTTGCAACTGTCTCATTTTTGGCACTTCAAATACAGGAAGCAATACGTTATTTGTATATTCTGTTAGGGACTAATACAATACAAAGCCCACTGAAACAGCTCAACTTTGGATCATACCCTTCAATTCTCTCCTGACCAGTCTACATTGTTTCCTGAAAAGGCATCACTTAGATTTTTTTTGTAAAGGTAGCTGACAGCTGCTCTACTGGTTATTACTAGTCCTAAGGCTTTTCCTGCATTGTTCTGTGTTTACCCTGAAATTTTTTTCCATTGCCTCTGTGTTAGGCTTCAGACCTGATCTCAGTAAAGACAAAAGGAATCTTTCCATTACTTCACAACAAACAGTTTAGATTGGAAATCAAGTCTACCCTCCAGGGTGAGAAGTGATTTCAAATAAAGAGGCTCCAGTCTGCATCAGAACACTTGGCTATCCCACCACACCCTAGTTTCTGAGTACTTGTAGGAAAGCTACATTTGCTGTGTCAGCATGTTAGGCAGCAGTGTTTGTAAAGACAAGACACAAAATATGTTTCCCTCATTCAGTGTCAACAATAGTTATATGTCATTTCCAGTTACATTTTGTTCTAATATGGCTTGAATTAGTGTCATTTAATCACAATTTTATTTTAACTCTTCTTGCATTTCAATACCAGTAAAGTTGTCTTTTTAAAAATCTGACTGATCACAGAGAGTACAACGGTACTAAATATTACACCTTACTCTTTTTAAGCAGTACACATTAATTTACTCTTTGTAAAAGGACACTTTTTTTCAATTCTGTCTTCCAAGATGTACAGTAAGGTCTTTTCTTCTAGGAAGAAAACAGGTTAATAAATAATCCAAAGTCTGAGGTTTATTGGCCTTTTTTGTCATTCACCTCCAGTGGGAATTATAGCAAGGAACAGTTGCCCTTGTTAACCTGCAAACATTTTTCACTCAGTTAGGTCATTGCCTCTGGCTCAAGGGTCCAATTTTCCTTTCATTCATTAAGCACATTGGGAAGCGGAGTTCCTAACCCTTTCCAGTCTAAATGTGGAACAATCACATCCCCTCACAATCAAGTGCCAATGTGCTGGGACCTTTACGTTTCACTGTGATCTCTCAGTGACGCAAATTTTTAACAATTGAAGGATATTAAGTCAAAAAGTTGTTTTCTAATTGGAGGAGCTCAGGGGATTTCAAATAATGAGCTCTTATAAACTGGAAGCTGGTACATGTGCCTTTCCAATTATTTTTGTTTAAAATCAGGCAAGAGGGCACTTCTAATCTCAAAAAGCAGATTCCAGAAGTTCTGCCTAGGAATTAAGGCTATGAGGCCTAACAGTTGAGCAGGCATAAACCATTATAGCTTTGGCGTGGTGAAGTCACATAGTCTTGTATGTCATTTTACTGGATGGTGTAATAGCTAAAGAACAATGTAATTCCAGTTTTTAAAAGTGTATTTGTTATAGCTAATTCATTTATTCCTTCTGGAGCATTCATAAAGAAGGGAGAATGACTTTTTCCTACTGGTAAAAGATTTTGCTACAGGGAGTCTCTAGATGCAGAGATAGATGAATGATTGATGCAGTCTGGTAATTACGAGCTGAACACTTGAGTTCTATATAAATAGACCACTCTATGCACACCATTGGCTGTGCCAAAATATAATAAAAATCTTATCTCTGTAATAAGTTAGCAGCAGTGTTTAAACAGAGGCAACTCCATGAGATAAGCAGAAAAATCACTAATCCTTTACAGCAGTATAATAGGAGATTTTGTGAAGCGGAATACTTTAAAATGGGAACAAAATAATTGTAAGGGTAACATCTCTAAAACTGCTCAGAAGAGGCTTTGGGATATGGCAAAGGAGAAGACAACTTCAGAGGAAGAGAGGAAAAGAAGAGCTTGAATTTCACATCTTCATTTGATTTCTACTCCTGAGTGGTTGGGAAAAAGTACAGGCAGGATTTCTTGGGAGCTACATGTAATGATTTCATGGCATAGTGTGGAGGGGTAAACTGGAAAAGAAATGCAGTTAGGACATGAGATAAGCACAGTATGAATTAGAATCTTGGCAATGTAGGACGAAGGGAAAGGGATGCAGACTGAAGACTGAGCAGAGAGAAACAATACACAAGGGTCTGTATGTGTGGGATGCATGTAAATAACAACTCAGCTACAAATGGAGGAGCAGAAAGGTTGACATTAACACTGGCATTACGCAGAAAAAAGAAAAGATCCGATGGTCAGAGGCTGGTAGAAGAAAAGCTGCTGTGGATTTTCATCTTGAAAATATTGAGCTTATTGTGGTCTGTATAAAGATTCCCAGAAAAGTTAGCAGACATGTCAGGGGAAGTAGGATATTGTTCACTGGGAAGAGATGGAAAGGGAAATTTGGGAATTATGTCTTGGCCAATTGTTGAAGAAATTGGAACTAAGTCAAATTTTTAGGGAGGCTCCCAAAGAGAGGGAAAAGCAAAACTGGTGCTTTTCAAAAACACACACATCCAGCTTCCTTGTTACTTGTACAACTTATGTGTCAAATGTCAACATTTTGTTATTTCTAAAAAAGGAGGGAAGAAACATGGTTTTTTGGAACCATGTAACTGCCTACATGCAGACAGCAGAAGTGAAGACTTCAGCTAGAAATGTGTAGGGTTAGACACACACATTTTGGGGTATTGCCTGAATAAGTTACCAGTGCAGGCAGGCTGTTTAGCACTTCTTACACTCTCAAAGGCTCAGAGCAAAACTCAGTTAGGCAAGAGATTGGTCAGCAAGAGAATGTCACAAAAAATCAGAAGCATTTTTTTTCTTCAGTTGGGATTTGTCAAACTTAAAATCTCAAAGTTTATATGCATAAATACATTTAAGTATATATGCAGAGAGAGAGATATGGAGAGAGATCTATAATGGTACAGTTATAGAGATATAATTCCCATCTGTCTGTTTTGTGCCAGATACCAGCTAGATTCTGGAGTGGGTCCTAATCTCCTGCTCAGCTGTGTTTGCATCCAGCCCAGCACAAGCATCCCCAGGTGAAAAAGGAGCCAAAAGGAGTAGCTAGAGGATCTTCACTCCCACACTCCCTGTCCCATAGGGTCCAGGGCAGGCAGCCTTCCCTGTGAGATGGAGCTTCCTAAGGCTTCCAGACTACTACTGACTCCAGATCAATTTTTTTTTTTTTTTTTTTTTTTAAAATGAAACATGAAAGTCTTTAAAGTCTTTTCCATACTGGAATGAAAACAAAGCTTCTCAAATTTGTATGTGTGTGGCAGATTTATGCTGGAGGAATTCAACTGTCTCTCACATGGTGGTTGTTACAAAAGCCTGGGACATCAGAGGTTCAAATTCTTGCTCTGATATAAAGAACAGTTCTTCATCCATGTAACAACAAAAAAGCCAAGTGGGACCCATCTCTTTTTTCCAACCTGGACCACAGATATATTTTCTCTTATCTGCTGCCCCCCAAAAGTTACTAAACAAACCTGAACTAAACCTAAAAGCTTCCATTTTTTCACAAAACACTGTATTCTTTGTAAACTCTACTGTAGTGAAGTTTTTTTGACTACTCTACTCAAAGCTCTTTGGAGTGTTTGAAGGACGCCATGAGGCCAATGCCATTTTCCAAAGTGCTCTCTCTGAGTATGGACGTCAAATAAAACTGTCTGAAGACAAGCACACTATTTCAAAGAGAATGTCTACATTTAGTTTTGCGTGAATGA
Organism: Athene cunicularia; assembly: GCF_003259725.1. Taxonomy (NCBI): domain Eukaryota; kingdom Metazoa; phylum Chordata; class Aves; order Strigiformes; family Strigidae; genus Athene; species Athene cunicularia. Next base: position 21,570,105 of record NW_020799095.1, on the reverse strand, counting down.
AACTAAATTTAGAAATGTCCAAATACTTTATGAAATGGGATTGCTGCTTTCTGCCCAGTTCTAGTCATGCACACAGGTGTTACTTGGAAGCTCAAGGGTCCTGGCTAGAGTATAAACTGAATGATGGAGAAAAAATGATGTTGCAGTCAGCTCTCATCCCCAAACCTGTAATGCTGTTGCTGAAGATTACATACTTTCAATGTCAGCACTTAGTACAATTTTACTGCAGGTCTACTGTTTGGTGGTGTTCCTAAAAGCCCAACTTCTGGAATCTTGTAAAGATACATGTATTTAAGTGCAATTTTCCCCTTTAAAATAGATTTAGATTTGGATTGGCTGCAGAGGAAAGTTTTAAATTATGAGTCAAAATGTTCAACCATCACAAGAGCAGATGGAAAGACCCTTCTTTTCAATACTTTTTTTTTTTTTTTTTTAAACTTCATGAATTTTAAAGCAGTTTGCTGAATTTCTTTTGCTGAATTTGCCAGTTCATAATGTTTGAATGCTCAGGTTTGGCAATACTTGATTTTTTTCTTTGCCCACACACAAGCTGATGCAAGCAAATCATGAAAAAGGGATGAATACGTCTAGTTATAAGGCTCTGCCAAACCTTTGTTTGCTGACAAGAGAAGCATTTTGGAAAGGCCTGAGAAGCACTGAAAATCTTTTTGCCAGCTTTAAAAAAAAAAAATCCAAGTTACACCTCTGTATTCCAGGCCACACAGACTGAAATAATTTCTGAAATGGATATTACACATGAAAGAATGTCCTTATATACATTTGTTAAAGCACTGTAATCCAAATGCAGTACTGATTCTTTACATTATAAGTCAATGTTACAAGACAAACTTTAATTCTGTGAGTGTATATAACAACAGATTGCACTAGTCTGTTCAGGAAGAAACACTTGTAGGTTAACTTCTTGATCGCATTGAGAAATTATTTAAGAAACACTGTAAAAGCTGTTTACACTTTCCATGTATTATACATAAATATTTGTTTATGGAGCAACTGTGTGGTGCTTTGCCTTTGTCAGCAACTGGAAATTGTTACTAATAATGACATTTAGGGTTATAAATGCCATAACCCCTATCTGACTCCATTCAGTACTTTCCAAGAAATTGCAAAGTGAGAACTCTGGCCTGGGCTTCAAGGAAAATTTATGCTGAGATACACAGAAGTGTTCTGTGAGAAACTTGTTAGGAGATTTCCATACTTCCCATTACCCCCAACTCCACAGCCATGTAGAGATCATTCTGCAGCCTTACACAAAGGTGTATTTACAATGTTAGTTAGCCAGAAGTTTGAGCCCATTCTTAAAATCAGACCTAATCCCTACCATACACTATAATATCATATCATTCTTCTCTTCTCTGTCAGCCAGTCCAAACTTCTCCCTTCCTAAGGACCTAAGTCCTGGAGCTAACCAGCTCTGTAGTCACTACTGTCATATAAATTCTCTTACTAGCCCAAACTTTATCCTCCCCTTACATCTCCATGTTTGACTCTCAGTTCACTGCATTGGAATGTTTAACTCCAATTAATATGTGTCACACAACAAAGAGCAGAAAGTCTGAAGTGTGTATTTGAGACATGTTAGAATCAGTTTAAAGATTTCAGGGTGAGCCAAAATGCAGCATAATCAGAAAAATTCCTTTCTTGTATTTCAGATAACAATATCGGACTTTGGCTAGCTATTTGAGCACTAACAGGAAGGCCTAATGAATTAGCATTTTGTACAATTTTAAGACATCAGGTCTTATAACATGACCTTGCCAGGAGAAACACCAGTGGTATAGAGAAACCTTATGCAGCAGGATAGACAAATTAGCTCAGGAAAGCATTCCGGGCATTCTGCTGTATGGTAAGGCTCTGCTATCCTCCTTCAATGAGCACGACTCCCAGATTCCAAAAGTTATCCCAGAGAAATTAGTAAGATATTTGGCCCATTGTTAGCATACTATGCTTAGCAATCTCTAGCATAGAACAATACCCAGTGGATTTTGTGGGTTCAGCTTTCTACAAAACTATTTCTTTCCTTCATACAAAAAAGGACAAAAAAGAAGAAAACATACAGGCATGGGAAAGTAAGTTAGGCAGGAAATAAGTCTGTATTCACATTTGTTATCCAGAAGAAAAGTACATTTGGAAAAAAAAAAAGAAAAAAAAAACATATTTAAAAAGCTGAACATTTTAGCTTAATTTTAATTAGTATTTATTCAGAGTCCTGTGGGAAAGAAGAATGAAAGCTGTATAACATATCTGATGTTGAAAAGCCCTGACTATCCTCAAACTCATGTTGATTAAAGTAGGAGCTGAAAATATGAACTGAAGGTCCTGTTCTATTTATTTTATTTATAAGTGTAATCCAGGCCACATTTTGATAACAGATAAGAAACGCATTAGGGAATTTGTATTATGTAGGAATCTTAGAAAACTCCTGTGCAAAGAGTTATGTTCAAGCCTCTGAAAGAGATGAACCTAATTTGCTTTAACTTATTGTATATGAGGTCAGTATGCTTAAAATAATCTCTTTTATATGAGTTTTGTTCTAAGTTTTTTCTAGTTCAAATCTATGGGACCAATAAATGCAAATGTGGGAATTATAGTAGATATGTCTCAGTTTATCTTACCTGTCATTAGAAAAGCAGTTTCAGAGTAGTCCTGTGTTAAATTATATAACTGAGAAAGAAATTCAAGAAAAAAAAAAAAGGCAGTTCATAGAGTTTGGGTGCAAAGTAACTCAATCCACTGATGTTCATTTCATACTTAGTATTCTTTCTGGGAACCAAGAGTAGTCTGATGAAGGCCTCATAAATCGGTAAGAAAAACAGATGGCATATGAACTGACTATATATGAGAATAAATGTAAAAAATCACTACTGTTAGACTCATCCATATTTCTTATTACTTTCTTATTAGTAGGCAGTTCTCAGTTTCTTAGTAGGTACATCAAGTGCTAGAACTTTAAAAAGTTCTCTAATGACAAATCATTCAGGCTTTTCCTCTCCACCATATAATTGCCCCAAAGTCTTCTCACTCTAATTTCAGAAATCCCACCTGCTGGCCACTATCATCAAAGAAAAGGTAAAGAAATCCTTCATGGTCACTCCTTCCGGATGTTCTGAAGGCTTCCCTTCAGAAGAGAGGTTATTGGCAAAACCCTCCCACCATTAAAATCTTACCTGCAACACCACACATCACATTTCTTTTAAGAATGATCACTGTCGTCCCTCAAAACCCTTTTTTTCTTTACATTGCACCATATGGGAGGACACTGCCCAGCGCTGCCTGTGGTTTGGGGAATCAGTACCACACACTGGAGCTCTGGCTTCAATTTCCAGAATTCAGTCTGGTCTATAAAGTCAGGTGCTGACAATGTACAAAACAGTCTCTGTTCTTTTTGCACAATCCAAAGTGTGCAAAGAGATTAAATACTATGACTTGATCTAATAAAGTGGAGGAATAGTGCTATGCACACACACTCCAAACACATCATTATGTTTCTGAACAGTCTATGCAGTAGACTTTCTGGCTGTGAGAGGTTACAGCACAGACCCTACTACACTATTCATGAAAAGACTACAAGTAAGAAAACCAGCTTTCTCTACATATGTATCTGAATATATCAGCATACATCTGAAAAGAATGGAAGAACAGTTTCAGTGAAGATCTGCTTAATGATACCATGGCAGTGCTGACAAGATGTCACTAAAACAGTGTGTTTGGTTCTATGAGCACTGGCAATTATTGATGCTTGGTTGGAAATATTTTTTTTCTAGTACGCGTTTGTCAGTAGGAGGGTGGAACTATAAAGTTCAAAATATTTCCTGAAACACTTTCAAGTTTTTAAAAATGAAAGGCATTTTCAGTGAGTAGGAAACTATTTAATATATATATCCATTAAAACAGACTTCAGCTTTGAAAACAACATAATTTCCAGCCTACAGGCTCATTCACCAAACCTTTATCAGAGTGAAAGGGTAGAGATAGTGAGTTTATTTTTCTTGTTGCTTAAAATTAAGTTCTCCACCTAATTCTGGACAAGTGGAAGAGAAGAGTTTTGCAAATCCAGCTTCCTTCAGGTAGGGAAAAAAAAAAGCCTAGTTCCAAACCTCTTTTTATGTATGACCCACCAAACCCTAAATAAATCATATTAACCATTATGCTAGCTCTCAGATATTTTCTCTGTTTCAGAGAGAAGATGCATTCCTCATTTAAGTCTGTCTAACTCACAGGGAGCATGCTGTGTGAATAGCAAAATCACCTTTAACCTGTCCTGGACAGGGTAACTCCTAACTTTCTAATATAATACTTTCTGAACTCTCCTAGTTCAGACAAGCCCTCAGATGCATATCTGTATTACCTTGAAAGGTAAATAGGTTTTGAATTCACACAAACTGTTTACTTACCAGGTTTTTCAATATCAGCTGCTTCAGGATTACTCTCAAGAATTTTTTTTTTATTGCTTTGATTCATATCATTCCAAAGGTCTGCATTTTTCCTTATCCTATTTTCTTTCCAGCAGCTGTTAGCTACCTTTGATCTGGGAACATAACTTGATAGACTTGGTTGCTGTGTTCTGGTTCCTCTCTCCAGGTACCAGAGGGGTCAACTATCCACATGTGCTTACTTTTTAAATGCCCAAAGGTAAATAGCCATAACTTTGACAGTCTCTCGTGTTATCTTGCAGCTCTTCAACCATTGGTAAAGCTTTTAGATAATATTCTTAAAATCAGGGAACATTTTCCCATTGATGTAACAATGTCCAGAATTTTCTAAATTACTATCACTGCATTTCACACTGAGTGTCCAGACCTTCTTGAACACAGGAGAAAGAGATAATTTTAAAGGTCAAACTCTAATTTTTGAGTAGAGTTTTATATCTACTGTCATAGTTTTGTATCTACTGTCATCTCTGACCACAAATTTACAGATGTGAGAAAAGAGCACGAGTGTCAAACTTTAGTGTGACAATCTTACAATGCTGCCTTTTGGGATCAATCAATCCATCCCAACTGTGAAACACCTCAAGAACAGGTGCTTAGTTTCTGCTCTTTGGAGCCTTCCTGTCCTGATCACATGTCCCTTTTTCTTTCCTTTCTTTGTTAGGCAAAAACTGAAGTTACCCACTCTCATTCCTATCCAGTTGCCTGTTGTACAATATATTTATTTCTTGTCTTTTGTGTTTGCATAAGAATCTTGTAGCACTCAAGTACACACACTGAAAAATAAAGATTAATCACATAAACTGAAAACTGGGAAAAAAAGAATCAACTGAGCTGAAAATGTTTAAAGTCCTGCGAGGGTTTAAAAGGTTACAAACTGAAAGGACAAGGGTTTCTGGAAGCAGACTTATGAGTAAACAACCTCACCATGACCTCGTGCTCATATAAGGAGTGAAGAGGAGGAGATGGACCCATTAGGCAGGAAGTTACAAGAAATCTGCTGAGCTAAAAAACAGCAGAGAAAATAATATATGAAGGCCTGCAGTTGAATCTGAAGAGGAGGAATCTCCAAGGACTAACTGGAGAGAAGAAACTACATTACAACATTTTCCTGGCCTATAAGCTTAAGTTAGGAAGTAAGCAAAGTCCAGACCCGATGCCAGATCACCGGGATTCACTGAAGCTTACTGCGTGCCAGAACATCCTCTAAATTGAACAAGAGGGAACAGAGACAACAATGACCCTTTTTTCATAATCTTTCTTAACTAGGAGCTGTAAAGCAGCAAGACCTAGGGACTGACCTGGAGATGGTCCACATGAATCTACTGAGCTGTCCACAGGAAGAAAACTCCCAGAACAATGCACAAGAGGGCTGAGACAAAAGGGATTTGGATGGCTATCTAAATGTAGAGAAAGAGGTTCATCTCTCCTACCAGACAGGATATTCAGTAATGTTTGAAAGGAATTTCTGCAAACTGACCTTATTATTTTCCTAGCGTGAGAAAACATGCCAGGTACCTAACCAGCAAAGAGACAATACCAGTTCAAAGACCGTCTGACCTTAATATAACTTGACAGCAGAAGCCATGACTGTAGAGAGAAATTACTGGAATGGCAATCTGTACCTATTTATATTGAGCTTCACTGGAAAAGGGGGCCAAAGAAATACTGAGGAAATGTGGTTAATGGAGAAAGTCCTGTGCTAAAGTTAAAAGGAAGCATGAGAGCCAGAAAGAATAGGAGCTAGAAGTGAGTAAAAAGCCTACAAGGGGGGGAAAAAAATGTTGCAAGAAACCACAAGGTGTTCATTTTAGAGAAAAAGCAAGGACCCAGGGAATGAAGATCCAGTAATAAATCCAGTTTGTGGTTTAGGATGTGAAGAGTCCCATGATGTATGAACTTATAAATAATTAATATAAATAAATAAACCAACTCCTCCTAATGGATTGCTTTCATCTAGACACATAAAGGTAGCTGTACCATGTTCTGCCCAGAGTAGTGCATGGGTTCAAGTCATCCATTCCTTCACAGTTTGAGACAACTGTACAGCAGGTATTACACTAGAGGGGGCTCATCCAAAATGCATGAAATACCATATATTCCTGTGTTTTCCAAGCTGAAAAAAACCCCTCTTTGCTACTCCTTCATATAATTTAAACTTGTGGCAAAAAAAAAGCCACACCTGAAACTGGCAGAAGATAGTGTGGATCATACAGACATTTCACCCCACACACCTTAGCCTACCGATTCAGGATTCTGGCTTCCTCCCTGCTAATATCACAGTGAGGGGCAGGCAGTTGTCAGGCAGTTTTTCAGAAGTGGTATCTAGATGAGTTTGTATCCTCCACTGAGTACATGTCGGGAGTTTAGAAAGGCTAGTCTTGCAGGATGAGTGCCCAAAGTCAGATAGTGTGGCTTTCCCCAAACAATCCCTTATGCTTGTGGTTCAGAGATTAAGGTAAAACAAGGCTTCAGGAGTCAACTCTCTATATAAACTCCTCCAACTCTAGTCTGTACTTCATAGTATAAGTCTGAGGAAGTTTCCTATACATAGAGACAACATAAGGTCAGCATTTATGTCCTGCAAATGAGTCCCTTAAAAATTCTCCAGTGCTCTTGAATCAGTTTATAGGAATATTTGTTCCACATGAACATTTGCCTCACCACACTTGTCCCAGCTTGTTATATATTTCTTTGTTCAAAGGCTTGGCTTCTCATTTCACAGCAATCATTAATATAAAATATAAATATAAAAGCTACAGGGTGTATGATGTATAATTGCTTCCCATTCTTTAACTGCCAGGTTCCTCCCCCCACATATAGTCATGGCACTCATTTAACAAAGAGATAAAGAGAGAAATCATCTTCCTGGAACATTGTAAATGTCACTGAAGCCAGTCAGCGAGACAGAAGGGCTGGTATGAGATAAGGGTGGAAATAATAACCTCACAGAGGTGGAGCACATAGAAGTTGAATGATGGACTTTCACAGGAGCAACATCAGTGAAGCTAACCAAGGGTGTGAGTGGGTGAGTAGGTAGGTACAGCATATAAAGGCAGTAGTGCGTGCGTACACATGCACATGTGTTTGTTTGTTGTAGATGAAGGAACAGAATTAATTCAAAGCTCTATAACTCAAAATAAAATGAGCTGAATTCATAACAAGTATTTGTGTGGCAGCCTTTACTGCACATGTCATATCTGCAATAATCTGGGGTCCAGATGGCTGGATAACGAGAGCCCACTGGCCTGTCCTGGATGAGGTTCCCAAGTCTCTTCTCACACGTGTTGACTCAGGGAGCTGCAACTGCTGTGCCAGTAGGCACACCACAGCGCAGGCTAGATGCATACGTGTTTGAAACAAGTGAGAGCTCTGTAAATTAATCCATCTAGGGTGGGTAGGATTGGACTAACATAGACCAGAGTAACCTTCCTGACAGTGACATTAAGAGGAGGGACTCTTCTAAAGGAAGTGTTTCACTGCTAGACTCAGAAAATTGGGATACAGCTCACAAGAACTGCAATATGAATTTCCATCATTTGTTCTCTGTGAATTATCGATAGTTGACTGCTCAGCAGTCAAAACTATGGGGAACAGCCATAAAAACAGCATATCAGTACTTGGGTACTTTAACCCCATTCATTCTTTTTTAAAAGTGCTGTCAGGCTGTTGGCTCTACTACAAAAATAGTATGAGCTAAGGAAAGACATGTGAACTCAAGCCTGAAGCAGCATTTAAAGGGAAACAGACTATACAAAGTATTAAGGCTTGTGGTGGTGATGGAGACACATACGCACAAATGCCGTCTATTGGCTAGTCACAGAAAAGGGATTTTCTGTAGGCGAAATAAACTCCAGTCCTGTTATTAATATTATTAATTCATTCTGGATCATTCTTTGTGCCAGCTCCACCTATCATTCACACTTCATGGGTAGTTCAATTAAAAACACTAACAACTGCCAGCTTTATAATGTTAAAAGAAAACAGTTGTTATTAAAATAGAAAATAGCAGCAACCCATATCATCAGACCACCATAACATTGCACAGCTTGGCACAAGTCTTGAAGTCTCTGCTCTACTGAGGCCCTATCCAGACCACACACAGAGCCTGAAATAGAATATAAATCATTTTTTTAAAAAATGGTAAAAATAAGACTGTATGTCTTAACCAGAATTTGCAACATAACCATCTGCTTTACCTAACCTGTAAGTGTCATAGATGTTCAAAAATGAACTTTCCACCCCAGGGGAAAGTCCAATATTCTGGTACTTATTTTTATAGTAAACTGAGAAAAACGTTACAATTTTTTCTTTATTATTTTTCAGCTATTTAGCAGAATTATTTCACTATCCCTGAATCAATGTATTTTATCTGATCTGTCAAATCCAAACTGAAATAAAAGCATCTATTCTCTCTGCTAGCATGGATCCCCAGGGACTGACTGCCATGCAGTATGGAAAACATAGTCCAGATGCACAGCATCTTTTCTATTGGGAAGAAAAGCATGAAAGATCCAAAGCAAAAATTTCTGTATGTCATTGCTAAGCTTATGCTGAGGCAGAAATTAAACACCGATAGACCTGAAATATTTCCATCTCCTGTGGAATCTTCAGAACAGAAAAGAAAAAAAATAAAAATGATGCTTTCATATAAAAATTTCAATTTTTCATAAAGCCATATTTACTGACATGGAGAATTCTGTTCAAATTTAATTACCTCACATGTTAAAATTAGTCAGTTCTATACAAACATAAAGAAGAGCCACTTCCAAATGTGTACAGGTATACCCTACAACAAAATCAAAAAAACAGAAGAAAATACCCATTCTGGGTTCAACATCATGCATGCAACAAATAAGAAATCTGTAAATTAAGAATTCCTTTTCAACCGTACTACGGTTCTCTTGTGCTTGTACATTATGATACAATCTTTAATTACACAAAATGCATACTATTTTTTCCACAGACACTCCCCTCACCCCATTTCATTCCCTGCACAGAGTGAAAGGTGATGCAGAAATGAATCAGTGTTCTGCAGTGAATAAGCCCATTGTCCGTCGGTCCCTCGCCTCGCTTGCTGCACAGCTTAGAAGGTGTCCGGTAAATGAGGCAAAGGGCTGCAAGAAGAGGATTGTTCATCCTGTGCTCAGTGTGCCTCCTAAAAGTGCCGTCTACAATGATGCCATTAAACATACTAATTGCAGTTCTCATGTACAAGGACACCAAACTGATGTTATCTATAAAAACATAATAATTTTATAACTTTAGAAGAGGTGAATTTGGAGTGTTCTTTTATATACAGATCAGTAGGACTTCTGCACTTGATATCAGACTTTATCTGGCTCAAGCTTTCTGAAGGAAAAGAGACCATTCACTGACAAACTTTAATTCACAGACACACACATACACACAAGTGGGGAGAGGGTTTGAAATAAATTCCTGTAATACTTGAACAAAAGTTACTCAGCCATTAAAGAAAGTGAAATCCAGTTTATACCACTGCTGCTAAGAGGGCAACCTTTCATTTTGGTATCAGAAAGCTTGTTATGTTGTGTCAAGCTGATGTTGCTGAAGACTACTGAAGTGCTGATATGTGAACCTAATTTGGAGGATTTGCAAGCTGTGGAACTAGTAAGATCACAGATAACAAGGGGATGGATCTATTACACACTTTCTCTGGTTTCATCATGACATAATGCTCCAAAAATCAGAAAGTAAAATACAGAGTTGGCTCCAATCCAAGCATCCCAATAAATTAACTACAAAGTTGGATTTGTGGATGCGGTATCCCATTAGTTTCTTTTTTAAAAAAATAAATTACTTTTAAACAAAACATAATCAACAGTACTGAAGGCTAGAAGTCCTCATTAAACACACAAAGCAGGCTTCTTCCTAGGGGTAGTCTGCAGTGGAAACTCAGGAGGGCTATAGTGTTCTCTCTTTCCTTTTCCCCTCCACTTAGCATCACTTAGCACACCACAAACTCTGGGTCACATACAGTCATATGGTTTGCAGAGCTCCACTCCTTCCCCTCTCTGCACCACAACTGTGCTTAGCCCCTGCCTTCTGCTGCAACATACCTCTGGACTGCACAGAACAGATAATTTCTACAATCAAGCAGGATATTCTGGCTCAAAGACCATTCAGGCTTTGGCTGCTTTAGTAAAACTGTCAAAAACTAATGGAAATGTGTTGCATTACTGTAATGATTTTTGTGTTGTAAACACCTGGTCTTGATGGCTCAGATATTTTGTATAGGCTATATAATGATGATTTAGATCGCTGCTGGCTTTGAACATGTTACTAACAGACTATTGAAGGATCTGTCTTAGAAACTGGGTGAGAAAGGATATTTTCATAGCAAAAAAAAAAAAAAAAACAAAAAAACTTTGTGATGATTTTCCTATGTAGTGTTTGGATTAAACAGACAACTTTCAGTATTTTGAGAGAAAACAGCAAGAGAGCGTCACCAGAATAAGCAGAGTCCCTAGATGATTCAAAAGAACTAGGCTCAAATCACCATCCTGAATCGATGCAACACAGACTGAGCCTCTTTTCCTCAAACAGAAGGTAAGCTCCCCAACCATTTAGCCATCATCACATGCAGTGGTTTTGGGTTGGGTTTCTGTAACTAGAAATTCCATCTTGAACCTGTAAAGCCTCTCCTGAGAAAAAATTCATTGAGACTAGCATGCTTCCCAGCAAAGTTTGATTTGGTTTCTGCTCTTTCCAATAAAAATAATCATGTAAAAGTATGAATTGCCTTATAATTTATATCTCATTTATTATCTTGGCACCTGAATTACAAGCAAATTTACTTGTAAGCATAAGAATCTCTGAACTCAACTTACCAGTTTCCTCAGCAGCCAAGCTCCTAAGTTTTGTCTCATTTTTGATCTTAAATCTGATGACTTGGACCAAAGATATAAGAAATAAAGCATTTGGCTTCTATTTCCAGTTCTGTCACTGTGTCTCTGTTGCAACTTGGATAAGTCATTTAACCTCTCTGTCCCACAGTTTCTTGATCTACTAAATAGATACAGCAGTGTGCATTCTGAGTGTGTTATAAAGCTAAATTAAAAGCCTTAAACAAAAGGGTCTAAGTGTCATTTCCCCCCCCTTTTTTTTTTTTTTTGCTAGTTATAAGATCAAAGAGTGAGAGAAGGAGCGTATTGTGTTTATAAGCAGTGAACATCTGATAAGTTTTATAGTCTATGCCAATATCATTGTAATGCCCTTTAAACTTACTGTCCCCAATTACAGAAAAAACAAACAAACAAACCAAAAACCTGTAAACAAACAGCAGTGCAAAAGACGTTCCAAGGTGCAAAGGACAGTTCTGTATATTCATATCCCATTAACTTCAGTGGGAGTGTAACCATTACTGCAAGCCACAGCAGGCTTCCCCGTCCCCAAAGTTTTCTGATGATTACCACCACACAGCTTTTCAGTGATTGATGTAGACTCCCTGTTACTGATCAAAATCACTTTGCTTGACTCCATTTTTATGTTTCTTAGATTCATTAATCCCTCCAAAAATTAAGACAAAATGGCAGTATGAACACACTTTTCTTAAGTTCCAAATGTAATTGGTTGTGCCATGCCATGTTGATGCTGCAGTTGTGTAGCACATCTTGTAGCTTTATGCACAGATGGATAACAAGGAACATCATTACTACCAAATCTGCATGAAGTTATACAATTGAAAATTGTTACCATACACACTTCCATCTCTGATTTAAATGTTTGCCTTATGTCTAAAGTTCATGTCAACAGAATCTGGGAGCATACACTTATTCACATTGTCATCAGAACACTATCATGTCAGAAATATTCATACCTCCACTGAAATAACTACATTAAATAACCTTAAATGTATTACTCAACATAAGTAATTTGTCCCTTATTCAGCACTGCTACATAGTGAAAAAGCTTACATTTTTGTTTACTGCTGTAGGCACAGTGTATTGGACAGTAGAATAAGTCTTTAGCTGGAAAAGTCTTCTACAATTTAGTTTCCTGTTGGTTTTCTATTCCCCTTGCATTGTACTTCCAATGCAGATGCCCAGTCCACATGTGTTATTTCCAAATTTTTCATGCAACCTACAGAGATCTATATGTTCTTTATCTAACCACATTGATCAGTTTGGACCTGGCTAATGTGGATAATAACTGCATGATTATCCACAAGTTCTGACCTAATTACTGTGGTATTACAATCTGGTCAACACTTTTCATGGATCTTATTTTTCCAAAGTTTATCTGATTTTTATTTAAAGACAATCTTTCTAAATTCTTCTTGTCACATTTCTGTATTAATACATAAGGACCACAAAGCTACCTTCAATCCAATGTGAATTTGCTTCCACTCCTGTTATGCCCCTATGTTTCCATTTCCTGAAAAAACACAAACTCCACTATTCTTTGGACCCATGCAACTTATAATGCCAAATAGGCCTTCACTTCCTATGATGTCCAATAAGTGAGATGGATACTTTTCCAAATGAACTCATCGTACCATACTCCTTTCCCTCCATTATAATTCAACATGCCAAGAGCTGTCAACAAATGTAAAAGGAGAAATAAGCATCCAGACTTCAAACATTTATCTTTTGTCCTATCCAGGGAAAAAAGAGATATAGGCTGAAATTATTGTTGACTCATAAAATATTTGTCACCAGAAAACAACCTACTTCTTCAGGAATGAGATCTTCCAGTTTAGCCTATATCATTGATGTTTGGTAACATGATAGGAGCCTAAGTAGCCTAGACTAAAAAAGTGGAATATGAACAATTAAAACAGGCCAAGAAGAAAGGCAAAAAATAATTAATTTTCTCAAACATGAAAACAGTGTCTCAAAGACTATACAGTTCAAGATGAGAGTCAAATTTTACATACCTTTATGAATATCAAAAGAGTAATAAAGAAATTCACTGATATGGATATTGCTGATTTCAGCTAGGTCATATTGGGAGATTACAGTGTAAACTGGAAGGGCCAATAGTAAAAAGCTCTGTAAGTAATCTCTTTGCTGTCCTGACTAGGATTTTCATAGCACCTATCCATATCAACTCTATTCTGCATCCTATTACATCCCAATCTTTTACCAGCAGATCTTCAATCTAGATATGCAACAAAAATGATGTCTTGGTTGGAGCATCAGTTTAATCCAAGTTTCAGGCGCAGAATATGAAGTCACCATGAGGAAACCCATTCTCACAAATCATTACATCAATGTCAGGCCTTCTCTTCTGAAGTCTATGTCTCAGGGCATTTATAAAACTACTTGAAGCCTGGGTTGAAGACTGTATCTAATAACTGTCTTCCTCTGGAACAGTGCTCCTCTCTATAGTAATTAAAGTGTTTATCTAGGCAACAGACAAGATTTTCTCACAGACCTTTCAAAACTGTGAAATGGGTTCACTCACTGAGTAATAAACTTCAGAAATCTCACCACCTTTCACTTCAAGGTGAAAGCACTTTTAGATGGACTTATAAAATCATAACTATATCTACAAAAAGAGAAGAAAAAATCAGACAAAGCTCTACCAAAACAAATATAAACATACTTTCCCCTATGGGAATGAGATCTGAAAAACGAATACCCCATGTTACTGCTCAGTGTCTTATTGAGGGTGCTCAGATAGTGAATTAAGGAATGTGATAAAAGAACTAGGTCTGAAAGTATACACATACAAACATACTCATACAAGAACAGTATCTCAAGGTGAAATATCCATAGACCAGAAATGCTCACCATTTAACCATATTTATTGTTTGACCTCTCACCCCTAGGTCAAAGTTCTGAATAGTTACAGATTTTAAAGTTTCTAAACAAAACAAGCCAATATTACATGTGGAAATACCTTTTCAAATACTCTTACATACTTTTGCATGAATGCACTCTCAGTTGTTCTACTGGGCAATTCATATTCCCTAGATATCATGTATGATCCATTCTTTAGAGCTTTTTTATCTAAGCAAGCATTGCATGACTGTTTTTTTACTGCATCTGGAATTTTCAGGGACCAGGCATAACTTTTATTGTTAAAATCCTACATCTAGACTAGAAGATGTCTAGTAAGCAAAATTATTATGTAATTTCTATCTAAACATTCGTATCAAGTCTCACTAACATCATAAGCCCATCTGCTTCATTTGACTTTATCCCTTTTATTTTCTCTGATGGTGTTTTAAATCCCCTGTCATTTTCTGTTTTCTGCCACATGTCTACCATATGTACTGAATAAAAATAAAGGTTATTTTTCTACCACCCACCTATAAACACTATTCAGCTACCAGAGGGTGCTGAAAATTCTGCTTGTGAGTTTTCTCTAAACTGCAGATAATCAACCTGTGAAAATCCAGTCTACAATATACAATAAGAATTCTAAAAGTTGGCAAATAGAAGATAACCACTTGACCAAACAAGCATGTTATTTATTACCTAGCCTGGAATGAGAATCAGGTCTCCAGAGATGAAGGGCTAGGGCACTAAGTCCTGATTCTAGGGCTGGAAAAACTATTTGCCTCTGCACAGTGTTTACTGAATTTAATCCTTTCTCTGTTTCCTGGTTCTCCAAAATTCAAAGCACAGTTTGGCTATACTGAAGCTCTAAAAAGTTTTGGTTTCAGCTGGAAGGATTCCACTGATATGCCACACTTGTGGAGATTGCCATTATTTGAGACAGAGGATATGTGCATTCTACAGTGTTCCTACAGCAACCCAAGTTTGGGTGGTAGAAAACCAGCACTATCCATGATTTCAGATATCCTCTCCATTCCTTCCTTGAAAGATTCATACAAACACGGGATTCAATATTCCATATGAAAGTACAAGTTCTGAGCTTTCTAAAAGGTGTCCGCTGCTCATCGTGTGTTCAGAATACCCTACTAAAATGCATGATTTCCGTGAGTAAGCCAGTAAAGAAATGTTTTTTTGGTTATATCCTGGAGTGCAAGCTCAGAAGTGTGCAAAACCACAAACAGAGCAAATTCTTTAAATAACAAATGTGTACATTTTTTGTTTATATGTAGCTCTTCATGTCAAAAAATAAACTTCTTGCTTTGCTGAGATAAATCTGATGACACAGTCTTGAAACATATTTTTGCTCTATGCCACTTTTATCTCCTTTGTAACATTCTCTAATGTGACTGCCAGAATGCTGTTCTAATTTGGGGGATAATTTTCTATATGAGAACTGACAGAATAAAAATAAATTCAAAGTTCCAGGAAATAATGAGTTCCTGATTATGTGTCTGATTACTGTCAGCTCAAGGAATGTACAGACATCAGAAATGGAGGACACCACTTTTCCTTTCACCAAACTGGGAGTCCTGAGTTGATGGCACAAGGAGAAGGCTTTCAAGTACTTTTAAATCCTCCCCAGTTCTACATGAGAGTTATTTTGAGGTCATGTTCACGTTTCTAGACTGAATAAGATTCTCTGGTAGAGACATCTGAGTCTTATCTGCCTATTTCTGGCTTTGTTTGAGAATGTTTATATTATTCAATGTGGGAGACTTGAACTCATGACAAGGAACATGATAAATTTTCTTAATCAAACTGGGTATCAAGAGGTGGTCTGTCATCATTTCCCTTTTGTTGCACTGTGAAAGAAAGCAAATAAGGAGCATCCAGTGTGATCCCCACTTCTGTTTCAAGTCTCCCCACCAAGTCATTAAACATTCTCTGGCCTTTGTCAACAGCCTGGTAAACATCCAGAGAAAGAATCAGAATAAAATAGTTTATTTAACATTCCTCTCCTCCAACTGCTGATTAGGATAAATAGTTTGGATAAAAAGCCTATCTGATCCAAAAATCACAAAAAGAAAGGATTCAGCTATCAGCAAAGTTTAGATTTGGTTTCAAATATTTTTAAACAGCAAAAGAGTTTTTTGTGCTCTTTGATATTTTCTCCATCCTCAGCACATCATGTTAGCACCGTGTCAAAGCAAAACATCAACATCAAATGATCACTGGGTAAACTCCAGTGAACTGGAGTGAAAGGCTGGAGGCTGAAATTCCAGGCACAATATAAAATTTGGAAAGATGCCAGAAGAGAGTTCTTTTTAAACTGCCTAAAAGGCTGAAGAATTGATACCTAACAAACCCCTTCATTGACCTAATAGTTTGGAAATTGCTAATTCTGGTCAGACTGATGAGTCCTTTGAGCCAGGATCATTTCCTCTGGCAGGGAAAAGTGTCAAATGATTCAAAGAAAAACAGAATCTTCTTCCTCTGACCACCATTGTGCTCATCCATAATGAAAACAAAGCAACACTATACTTAACAGAAAGCATGTACCTAGCACGCAGAAACTTGCGGTCAGCTCAGGAAGTGAAACAGAAGAATTCAGGATCATTTTATACTTTTATCCTGGACAAGGTGATTCTGTAATCCTGATCTCCTTGCCTTAAAATACTGGGGACAGGATACACCCCAATAGTTAATTATGTGCTCTGAGTACATTTGTATTTATAGTAATTGCTATAAATTGTTGTCATTTAAATTTGCCAACTGTCCCATTGCTCTTGTATTATACCACAGTAAACAGAAACAGTGGAATTATCATAAGAGCATTCAGACCTATCATGTCAGATAATTAACCAGCATAGATTAGAATAGCTCTATTGCGTTCAACCATCATTTAAAATATTGGATGACAATGAAAGGTTTAAATAGCCATTCTCTGTGTTTGAGTTCTGTAAGAAACCGTCAATCGACATTTACTTTTTATTGTATGTCTGATAAATTTAATATCCTTTCAACATTGAGTCAGATTATCAGTTAACCTAAATCAGGAAAGCTGAAGTTACCAGATCAGTTTACACAACTGAAAATGTTGTCTGTGGCTTTCCCACAGTAATAAAGTTAGACCACATAGCCACTTTGGCTGAAATATTTGAAAACATCCAAATGATCTGCATGCTTAGTTTCCTTTAACAGGAATTGGGGATAATCTTATCCATCTATCTGATGGGTAATTTCTATTTGTAAAGCATGGGTCCCTGTGGTGCACACACATGCCAGAATGATAGAAGGCAAGAAAATTCCACAAATGAACTCTACAAATGAATGTTTTTATATATATTCTTTTATCAAGAAACTGCAACCACGGAATATGATTACACTTCTCAAGTGAAAACTGCTGCTGAAACTTAAAATGGTGAGCTCACTACTAATTTTAAAAAATATATATCATTAAATTTCTTTTGAGAAAAGCTTACAAAATATTGACACATTAAATAATGCATAGCTTTAGATTTCATAGTTAATATACTAGTAAAATAGGAATAAAAGAACAATTTATGAGTCAGAAAGCAGTTAAAAATAGGTCAATTTTCATTTTTGCTATTGTTTATGAAAAGGAAATTAAGATTCTCTTTTTCAAAACCACTTCTAGGAAGTGGCTACATACCTGTACCAGTTGACTGAAGAAGAGAGTTTATCACTAAATTCACCATGGAAAATACTTAATGTTCTTACAGTAACTCTGAATGTGCAGTGCAAAAGATTTAATATTGCACACCATAGGAATGGAGTCACTTTAAAATCTTACAACTTTATCAATAGTCTCTATCAATAGTCTCAAAAATGCTCATTATTTTCCTGAACCTATAGCTGATCTCTCACTTTTAGTAAGTCTTTTAGCAAGTGCCTCTTTCTTACAGTTTAGGAGAGCTGTCTGGAAAGTGATCAGGACAAACTGAACAAATACTGGAACCAGAATTAGAGACAGAGAAATCCCCTCTCCTGGAAAGTGATGTTTAAAAGACAACCATCCTCAAAACACCAGGGAGCGCTAAGGAGTATTCACCAGGGTGGAGAGAGCAACACCTGTCGGCTACTTCATGCAAAGAATTTCATGCATGTAATTTAAAGTAGGGCCTGTGAAATACATGTATAAGGACAGCATATTCTCATTGCAGAGTGTATGTATAAAAGCCCAATTCCATTATTTTGACATCAATTCTGATTCAGAGTGAAAACAGAAACATTATTCAAGAAATGTGAAGTTTGAAACTTCTCACTTCAGAGCCACCCTCCTGTACTTCAGCATTTCATTTCATAAAGCACTGCAAGACTGCTCCAAGGCAGCTCAGCCACAAGAAAAGAGACCAACACATCACAGGAGGAGCTGGCACAAAGAAAGTATGGGAACTCCAGTTCATAATTACAGCTCAACCTGGTGAGCTAGGGAAAATAATAAGAGAATCAAACAAACAAAACAAATTCATAAAGAAAAAAATAAATCAAATTCGTTATCTTCTTCAGGAAAAAAATCATTTTTACTCAAGTTCAACATTTCTACTTTAACATTCGGTATTGACTCCTCATATTCACCCTCTTAAAATTAAGAATAAAATTTTGCTAAATTTAAAAAAAGACACAAAACTTCTCAGGTAGTATGGTTTGTTTGCACTTCTTCAGCTAGTATCACTCATAATAGTGGATCTGAGAGGAAAGAGAAGTAGCAGCTATATGTTGCCACTGAAGGTGAGGAATACCATGATAATAGCAGTAGCATGCAGAGAGCAGAAGAGAGAGGAAGTCAGATATAATTTCTTATCTGCAGAAGTCAGCCTGGAGCTGGATCTCCTGGACAATATTAAAAAAAGTGCTCTCTCCTTTCTTTTTTTTTTTTTTTTTTTTTTTTCTTTTTCCAGAAAGGCAATACGGTTTGGACACAGAAAAAGCACTAGAACAGCAATACAGAAAATACTTGTGAAATTTGGTTATTCTAGTTTGGAACTGATAGCCTGGAAAGAGTTTGTTTCAAAGTGTTGTATGTCATCTGTAAAATGATTACATATGCATAAAACAACCTTGGGGAAAAAGGAAAAAGGGAGGAGAATTGACCAGTGGAATCCCTTGTGAAAGTATGTTTAAAAATACTGAGGTTTAACACAAACCAAAAAAAGCCAGGAAATTCTAACTTAAACCTAACAACTCCATCCTGAACCCATGCTGCTGAGAAAAATAAAAGGAACAATGCTGAGATTTCAGAACAGATCTGCAACTTTAACTGAGCTTCCTGGTTCCTCTCCCTTTGTTAAACACTTCTAATGTTAACATTTAAATAGTTAACTGCATTTATCACTGCTCTTAATAAATAATAAGTTTTACAGCCTCGCTATAGGGTAAGTTCATTTGCTGCAGCCAAAGCACTGGGTTTAAGCACTTTTCATTATGTTTCTTGTGTAAACATATATTAGCAAAGCTTTGTGAAGACTCAGTTTTATGGCAACTTTTTAATATGGTGCCATACTTAAGCAAATGAGGGTTTTTTTCAGGTTCTCTCCTTGGGACAATGCAATATTTTTCATTTGGTAAAAATTCATAAAATAATTGAGTAATAATTTTATTTGTATGCCAAAATGATCATGGCTGATCATTATTTCTACTGTTACAGTGATATATTTTTATTATTTATTGCCACTAGAATTATTAGCATATTAGCATTTTCTTTTCAGTTGTTAGTGATTTGATGTTTAATCTTGGATATGTTATAGGCATAAATGTGCTTCTGCAATGTACTTATCTATGATATTTAGATTATATTTGTGATAACTTTATTTTGCAGAATATTTGTTTTCCTTTCTAATGATTATTTCACTCACATTCAGCAGTCTAAGAAAAAGCTTAAAGTTTGTTCAATCAGATGAAATGTGTATTTCAAAATTGTCCAGTAAAAGTGAAATCATTCATGCTCACATCTGATTTAGCAACAGTGCTCATCCAGTCAGAAGATAGATATAAAACCATGCTATACTGTCAGTCAACAAGAAACAATATTATTACGTAATATGAGTTTCCAAATTCAGACATCACACTGCAGCCTAGATTGTATCAACTAAATACATTTACATACATCTACAAAAGTTCACATCATTTCCATTGGTATACTAAAAGCAGAAAATGACCAGAAAATATTCATCTGAATTAACTCCTGAGTTTTCCCCTCAACTCCCATCCATCTGTGACTGAGCCCTTCCCACAAGACATGGACGGTTTCAATAGCTCTCTTCCAAAAGCACATATCCATATAAGATGATTTTTAATTACTCATTGTTCAACATTTAAGAACCCAAATATTCATTTTCTTCACTCATTTTTTTAAAAAAAAATGTTTTTCTTCTAAATTGACCACCTGTTTGTTATTATGCTGAGTTCAGTGTAGGTCTCCATGAAAACATTTCTACTGTTGGCTGACCAAATGAACACTGTATAACAGCTGCAGTTTGATAGGTGCAGAAGATGAGCCTGTGGAAAATATGGCAAAGTGTTTTGCAGACTTAAAAAAAAGAAAAACATAAGACAGTGCTTTATTCAAAAGCCGGCACTCAGGATTATTGTTATGGTTATTTGTTTTAGTCAGATAAGAAATGTATGAATATTAAACATAATAGAGACACTTTAGTGAAATCAAAGTAGGCAAGATACACCAGAATAGAGCAGAATGAAGCATCGGGGGCACACACCATTTTAGTCCCATGCTTTTGGAAAAACTGAGTAGTTAAGACTTAAGCTAAATAGGAACATAGAAATGAGCATAGAAAGCAAATAGGAGAAGGTACAAATCAAAGACAACAAGGGCATATGTGAAAAGACTGTCAGAGGATGGGAAGAAGCAGAAGAAATTTACAGCTGTTTGCTTAGTGAGAGAATCTAGTCAAAACCATGAAAGATTCAGCCAAAATCATCATCATTTTTGTTTGGTTTATTAGGTTTTCTTTGTCAGTAAGTATGAGCAAATGCTGTGAAACTGCTATACCGAAGAACAAAAATATTTGCAGATACAGAAGCTTTGCATATATCTGTTATACCTCCAAGTGTGGGATAAATATGATCCAAGGGTGGAACAAAGTTCCACAAAGAGAGAGAAGAGAGAAATTATGCATTCCAGAAGTCTTTTAAAATATCATAGTGGCACCTAGTGAGCAAAGCATCAGTTTCTATTGGGAAGACATTCAAATATGGTACTGAACTCTGAATTAGCTAGAAAAACAACTCAGAGGAGTTAAAAACACCTCCAGTAATTAAAGGATGAATCACAGTTCTGACCAGAAACTACATCACATGAAAGATTAACATGTAGCTTTCACCATAATAAAGAATGTAAGAAATGGAAACATTCCTAGGTCACATTACTTCTCCTCTGCCAGCAAATTTAAAAAAAAAAACAAAAAAAAAAAACCCCACACAAAAAAAACCCAAAACAAACTCCATCTCCTCCACATTCCCAGTGGCTTGTTTTAGTAACTTCTCCCTGCCTACATAGAGAAAAAGGACTATATTTTCACAGATGGAAATAAGTGACTCTCCTCTGATAGGATCTGGCAACTGCTGCCCCATATTGGAAGATTTGGGAAGTCTAACTGCAGCAAACTGTGCAAAATATATGTTACATACAGCACAGTTTGCCTTGTAAAGTACCAAGATAGTCAAGGGAACTGATTAATGTAACAGTTTGGAGAAAATTCTACAACAGCTGTAAGGACTGATTCGTACCTCTTTCTTGAGATGCTGAAATATCAGTACAGACATTTGCTTGATCTTATAGCTGAACATGAAACAGTATGTAGTGAACATGCAGCCTTACTGAGAATTTTTATTCATCCCTGGACATTTGGAGTCCTGAAGCTGCAGACCCACCCAGTTCTACGTGAATGCAGAGAATTATTCCATGCTTATGTACTACAGCACACTGACTGAAAATGTGCTTTTCAGTCCCACCATACTGACCATATTATGCACATGGGGAGAGAAAAAAACCCAAACATGGCAAAACAAAGTCAAAACAGGTACAATAAGAGATTCTTGCTGTAAAAAAAGTACAAAATTTCTGGTGGGGTTTAGGGCTTGCTTGAGGTCCAGATTACAATTATATTTCTTTCTGGAAGGATATCTTGAAAGTAAAGGAATATGGTTATGCTGTAGCAAAAATGTGTAAAAAAAAAAAAAATTTCTTTGTGTGTTCTGTCAGTGGTTCTCCAGGTATTTAACAAACAATTTATCAGTTGCCTTTTACACACAGGGAATCTAAGATGTACATCAGCTACTACCTCAAGGCTCACAACACAGAGTTTTGGCAAAGCTGAAATCAGGTCTCATTTCTGCTTTCTCCCTTTGTACCTAAGCATGACAGTGGTTGACCTGGTTGCTCATTCAAACTAGCCTTGTTGAATCTTGATTAGTTTTCTAGCTTTTAGTTTTATGTTTCTCTTGCATCTACTGGGTTCCAGCCCTCCTTTCTTCTAGGAGTGTGAGAAAAGAAAGCAAGCAACTAATTAATACAGAATAAAATAAAAGCAAGGAAACTCCAAACATATCAAGTTACCTTTCTGGTTTACACCACCCAATGTGTTATCATTTTGCTGAAGCCCTGCATGTGAATGACCCACTTTTCTTCCAGCCCTGGGGCAATGATTGAAATACAATGTACTCCTATGAGCAGAGAGCACCTTTGGAAGTTTTGGAATAGCTATTCTGGAACTTCTCATTTCAATCTATTTTGAATAGATTTCAAATGACAGATAATATGATTGGCTATAGTAACAGAAGTTCTAGCATTCCTCAGGTGGAACATGAGACTGTAAACCTGGAAAACTGCAGACTTGCCTAACATCTAAATACTAAGGATGAAGTCTGTGCCTTAGTAAAATCATTAGGAATTTTTGTTAACACAAAAGATATTCTGAAGGGTTCAATGCCAGTGCAATGCAATGACAAAGAAATACTTTATTTGGATGTGCAAAACTGAGAATATTAAGAAATGAGAAGAGAGTAATACAGCTGTTGTTATGCATAGCATTCATAAGGCAAGTACTTGACCATCCTTGTGTCTGTGCTTAGGGGAGGATATCAAATCCTGGAGTTCAAAGGAGGGTCACAGAAATTATACAGGGCCTGGAAAACAAGTCTTCTTAGGCATAGCTTGAGCACAGTCTACAGGCACAAACAGGGAGAAATTCTGCAAAATAATAAGCAGCTTCTCAGCCTTTTTTGACAAGGACTTTACCAGACTTGTTTTCTGAATAGTAACTTAGTAAAATTCAATGCTTAAACATGACAATAGTTTATCAGTGAAGATGATTACACATAGGGAAAGTCAGGGACTATGGCATTGAGTTTCTAAAGTGAAACTAAGAAAATTTTTGCTCTCATTGAGCTTTAAGGAAAATTTATTTGGTCACTTATTCCAGAGATAAGTATGTTGATATAGATGAAGACATAGTGAGAGAAAACTGGGCCCAATGGACGTGCAGTCCTTTCAGATGTTCGAACAGATGGATCTGTATCTCCTACATCCCCTCACCTTAGGTACAACCATAGATGTTGTACCTCCATGTTATGTGACAAATTTCATGCTTCGAGGCTTCAGTCCCTCACAAAAAACTCAGGAAGATTTTCTTCATTTCTGCTTTACATAGCATAATTTATTTTTTTATTATTTTTTCCTCTTTTTTTCCCAGTTGTCGCCTTTCTCTTACACACAGACAGACTGCAACTGGGGACTGGGTGCTAATACAGTAGAGAAATAAAACCAACTTTCTGGACACTGGCTGCTTCATCTTGCTTACACCCTCATTCTGAGCAGAGATATGGGTGCCAGGGCACACCAGGGGACAGGGGGTCCCCCAGGGGCTCCCCAGGGATGGGCAGGGCTGAGCCTGGTAGCCAGGGCCTGTCCCACGGCCACAGCTGGGAGCAGGGCAGTGGGGGGGCAGTGGGGGCAGCTCCAGCCCCGGGCATTGGGCACCTCCTGGGGAATGGGCCAGGGTGGGAGATGGGCCCCTGGGTGGGCCCAGCTCCGTGGGGCCCCATCGCTGGGCAGGCCTGTGGGGAGCTGGAGACTGGCCCTGCTGCAGCATCGCTGGGGCAAGGACAGATGGCCCCAGGGTGCTGCCATGGGGTCCTGGGCCGTGGGCAGGGTGGGGGAGCCCTGGTGGAGGCTGGTTGGGGACAGTCAGGACGGGCAGTGCTTGCAGGACCCTGATGCTGGGTCCAGCAGTAGCTCCCTGCAGTACTCTGACAAGGATCTTTACATGGCACGTGGCTAGGATCTGCTAGGATCATTTCAGCATTTTTAATCCAAACAATTCTGTATCATTTCAGGGCATTTGCTATTTGTGCATCTCCTCTTTCACACAGCTTTGCTGCTGAGAATCAAAACATTTTGTGCAACTGCTGTAAGGGAGGGGTGTGAGATTTGTGGCGGTCAGCGCTAGCAGTGCAAGGCCAAAGAATGCCTTACCCCTGTATGCTCCCCATCCCTTCTCACACACCTCTTGTGTCCCACACAACACCAGGTACATTTTGAGCAATGGCATCGAGTTAAACCCTGAAATTTTCTCTCTGGATTAGTCAGAGCATGTACACATAAATGAGTGAAATGCAATAGGGTTCGTAGCAACTCCCCCCTGGATTATTTTAGTATGGGCAGAATCCAAGGTGTTTCTGCCATTTTACAAAACAATGTCCGTACATAGCCGTTGCAGAGTAGCAGTGATTAGTGACTGACTTGCTAGATTAGAGAAGTCATTAGGCAAACTGCAATGCAACTGTGTTCAGACCAAGTAAAGAAAATAAGAAATTTAGTGGGAGGATTGGGATTGAAAACATAGGCATCACTGCCAGATATTTATGGAAAGCCAAGAAAAGAAACAGGATACTAAGCCCCTCCTGTACTAGCCAAAAGAACAGATTATGGCTGCAAAAACCAGTTGCTTGCTTTCCTCCATTTGTTGGGTGATGCAACATCCTTGCTCTAAAATACACTCTGCCAGAGTCCCCATACAATTAACCAAAAAGCTTCTGAGCACACATCTCATCTCTCAGCTCTAAGTCAGCCAGGTTGCAGACCCTACTTTGCTTCCTATAGGCCAGAGAAACTGGACATGGCAAAGTTTAACTGAGTCAGCCAGTCTGTGTCTGTGAACAGGAGGCAATAATTCAAGAGTTATTGAAAGGAAGTTGAAACAGTAGGGTCTAAACTATTTGATTGTGAAACCAGTGATGGCCTGTCAGTTCTTAAGCCAACTCTGTCCTAGTTTACAATGCCCAGGCAGGTCCAAAGCATGCACGCCGATCGCAGTCCCCAGTGGGACCATTTAGCTGTTTAAACTAAAAATAAATGAAAATAAAAATAAAATAAAAGCTGCCACTTTGTGAAATCTCAGCTTTAGCTTTGGCCTCGGGGAGCTGAAGCTGCCAAGGGAAGTCCCGTCCAGGCCCCATCCACTGAGGCCAATTTCCAAACCCCTTTAGACAGCTGCAGTTTTCCAGGACCTGTTTTGGTTCTTCAAATAGTACCTGAAATCTCAGGAGTATCCCTCTCTTTACAGCCCAAGGATACAGATCAATCAGCCTGAGAGTACTCTGAGAGCACAACAGGCAGCAAAAAATGTTTGTACTTCCCTAGCTATCTTTGTTCCAGAGACTTGTTAAAAAGAAAACATGCATGAGAAAGTAGTGATTAACTAGTAAAACAAACCAGCTTTAAGTCCTTTTCTGTCCATTTAAACCTTTTGCCAGGCTACTGTTAGGCATCATACAGGTTTGTAATCTCTGTCCAGAATCAAATACTGTAGCACATAAAGTGAATTACTTGGAAAAATGTGACAGATTTCACAGTGGAAATACTGAAGTTATTTTAATTCTTTTTTAATAATCTAATTTTCTTTGTTTCTCTAATAGTCTGAAAAGCCAAAGGAAAGAAATGATCCAATTGAAGTGAGGGAGGGACACATAATTTATAACAATTTTTTGACAGCAATCACAGGGAGTCACAGGAAGAGAAATGACTGGAAGAGCTGATACCTGGAAAGATGCATATAAATAACAACACATGCCAAGAGGTATCTCCTTAGGCTCCTACTCATCTTTCAACCTCTTCTGTTAATTATTGCATGATATTCTCACTTCTTGAAACACATCCCTCCCTCCTACTAGTATCAGCAATGTAGACATCTTAGAAAATGTCAGCTGGAAGCCAGGAAAGAGTTCACAAGACAGGCCAAGTCTAAGTTCCCTACTCTGTTCAAAGCACAGGATAACTCATTAATAAATGTCTTAGTTACTGAAAGGTTTAACGACCCCTCTTACATCTTGGTCCTTCAAATTTTTCCTCCCTCTTCCTTCTCTCCCACCTGTACCACATTGTTTACAGCACAGAGAAAATTTTGAAGAATACCATCCAAACCAAAATTGTTGATTTACAAAATCAAATTTGAATCAAAAGGTAGAATTTGAACGAAAAAAAGGCAAAACCTAGTATTTCATAGAAATTAAGCTATTAAAAGAGTATCAAAGTTCTCCCTTTTTCTTTCATTTAATAGAAAAAAACGATTTTTTTTCCTCCACACTCAAGTTTTCATGAATGAATATGAGCAGAAAATGTGAAACAATTTTGTGTCTTAGTTCAAACATGGAAAAGAAATATCACTGGGACAGATAAATTCAGTGACCTAAGATCTTGCTTATCACACTTATGTACACTATGGGGCTTTTTTTTAATCTTTAAGAACCAATGCTCCTTTAAGAAATAAGGGAGTATTTTAATCCCAAGGATAGAATCACAAAGAAGCCTGCCAATGTAGTATGATTAATTAGCCTTCTTCAAAAAGCAGTGGATAGAAAGAATCAAGATTAGACTCCAGGACCAAACATGAAACAATAGCTTGCTTTATTCTCAGCAGTTTTAATGCATGGAGATGACAGTCTTTGCACAAATGTCTCACTTAGATGGTGCTTCCAAGCCCCAGGTCAGAAAGAATGGGTAAATCAATGGCACTAATATCCACGCCCTTTGATTTCATCTTAGTTACCCACAGATTTGCAAATTCTAGGATTGTATAATCTTTTCCATGGATTGTCTCTGTGGTTTCCAGTGACAGTTTACAGTCACAGAAATCTCCAATAATGCTCCTGCTGGAGACCTGTGGTGGACAGAATCCACTGACTACTACAATGTCACTGTCTAGTTTTAGTTTCTGAAGCATGTATTTTGCTTTTTATCAGATTGTAGGGTAGCCTGCTATCAATGAATGTGATAGTTTAGTTCACTGATCAGAAATAATTGAAGGATATGGAATACTATGGGTGAAAAACAAGACAAGAACACAAAAGGACAATTTAGGAAAAATATCAAAAAGGGCATTTCAGAAGACAACCCTAGGGAGGAGAAATTACTACAGACTGTGCTGGGATCCAGGGAATATGTCTCAGGATAGGATATTTCTTTAAAGTGTTTTGAGATTTTTAAGTCAATAATCTACTTAAAGGTGACATTTCTGTTATAGACAAAGCCATTAGAGGTGAAATTTAGTCTGATTCAATCAATCACAGTTCACCAAACTTTCAGGTTTATGTACTTGAAATTTACTGTGTAAGGCACATGCTGCATTTGCAAGGTGGCTGAGCAAGAATTCTTTTTCTGGTGTGTAATTTCTATTGTTCACTTCTATTTATTGTAAAGGAAATAGATCATATTGTACCAGGCCCAAAGGTGGTATTAGCTAGTAGGTGCCTTTGCTATTGAAGCAATAAATTATCAAGCTTTTATATCAACTTTACTAAAGAGGCAACTCTCTGTTCACATGCTGAATAATGGGGCATTGTTTCAGAGAAGAGATTCTGATTCAGAAGGGATTCCAAATTTCATTGCACTGAACTGATAAAAGAAACACTTTCCTCCCGTTACTACATGATAATATACAATTACACAGAGAAAAAGCACACAGAACTAGACATTCCCACAAGAGTATTGACCTGAAACAGACAGGAAATGACTGGAACATCTACATTTATACTGTCACCATCTCTCTACATTTCATCTTAAAATAAATGTTCCTATTGGTATTGTATTTAGACCCCTTAGCAATGTGATGGATGCAGAAAAGATATGCTAAATTAAATCTACAGCATACACACTGATTAGGTTTCTTTTTCCCTCTCCCTCTTTGGCCTATGTAATTTTATTTCCACACAAAGAATTTGGCCCTTTGGTGCATTACAGAGAATCCAAAGGGCTAACCTTTTAGTGTTGGGAAACAGCTAACGTTCCTGCCAGTGAGCTAAAGCTGGAGTATCCCTTTGTCATGGCCAAATTTATGACATGGATCAAAAACTATAAAAAGCTGTGTTGCATCCTGCCATTAAGGAGAATTAATATTTTCAGTGGTATGTTAACCAAAGTTTTTCCAGTGTCTCTCGTTAAAAGCAGATTGTTGACTTTTCATCCTGGTGTGCCAAACATTTTCACTGAAACCCTAACAAGACTTTCATCTTACAACCATTATTTCTTAATGGACTTGGATAGGGGCAGTGTACGGGAATGGATTTCCTTTTCAGCTCAGTGCAATGGCCCATCATTAGTGTGCTGAGTCTTGGAGAACCATTACACATGCAAACATTTAAAGTATTTCCAGGGTAACTACTTTTCTTTCCTGAAATGCAATTCGTGTTTTATCTATTATATTTAACCAACATTTGGTCACATTTCATCTTCAAGTATCTCTACTATGATCACTTCTCATTCTGTTGTATAGTAAAAGTCATAATGAATGAGATCATACACAAAAACATTTTTTATGGAGTGGATTTTGTGGAGCTTTCCCCTCATCTTGGGCAATAAATCTGTCTCCAAAAACCACGAAGCCCAAATGCTGACCATTTGACAAGAATACTGTATGACGACATCACTCACCACTTATTTCTTATAATTGGGTAGATTATAGCATTCATATTTGGCAAAAAAAAAAAAAACCCAACCAAACAACCTACTGTTTGCCTTTTTGGTGCTTCTATTTTTAGTGATTTTCTATTCATTCCTGTTTTCCTACTGGCGATGCCTTGATATCTGTCACCAAACAGCACTCACTTGCTTTGCAGGAATGTATTTTTGTTTTCCAAGCTGACACGAGCCGTGTCAACTGCTTTCAAAAGTTGCCCATTCTTCCTGTTAAGCCCTCTCATTCCTAATATGTACTTCTAAAGATTCTTTAACAATTACATACACAGATGCAGTTTTGGAAACTTTCAACCTTTGATGGTATTTTGAATCACGGCCCTACTGGCAGCAAATGAACTCAAAGTAACAACCCTGGAGTGTGATACCATCAGTTCTAAGAAGCTGTGTAATATTTATATGTCTTCATTCAGACTTTATATCAAATGTAACAGGCTTTGCAACCTTCATTAAGAAAAGCTGGCACCCAGAGGTTACCATATGTTCCTCTTTTTAGGCTAGAGTTTAAGTGCAGATGTATATTTATTTTTCCACTCTACAGTCCTCCCTGAACTGTTCTTACTGCAAAGCTAATGAAACCATTGCTTTAATCCCCACTGGCCTTCAGGGTACATCATATGGTCCTTACTATTTAAGAATTCTTTTTAGTGTGCTTTCTATTTCCTTACTTCTGCAGTATTTATAACATCCCAGTCCAAAAGGCTTTGCTTTTTCTACAGGCGTCAGGGAAACTAAAACCTTCAGTATCACACTGAAGGTGGAACTGAAGCCAAATGTGCCTAAGTCAGATGCAGAACAGTTCTTCCCCGACCCTTCCCCATTTTCCCAGTATCTTCTCAATTAGCTGAGCAATCCAGGATGGCCTTCCTTTATGAACAGACTTGTCAGACATTTTTAAATTGGACTGCTCATCTTTCTAATCCAAAGATCCTTCTTGTATTCCAACTATTGTTTATTTATGCAACATACTTACTGTGGCCTTCCAAATTCTGAACCTGTGGTTATTACTTAAGGCTTTGCAATAGCCACCCTCTTTATAGCAGACGAATGCATCTAAAATTTCTATTATTTCTCTTTTTGCATTGTAACATTTCTACATTTCCTTCAGGCCTGATCCAACCACCATCTGAATTAGTGAAAACACCACAAATATAGTGGACAATTTTTAATGGGTTTTTTTGGGGGTTTTTTATAAGGAACATTTTCCAAATCATTTGAACTATGGACCCCATCCCACTGCCTTGATTCACACATGTAACCTTTTGTCGGAAGAGCAAATATTGAAGGCCTTAAGGCTATTGCTGAAAATAATGACTACAGATTTGGCCCCATTTTCTTCTTTCCCTTCCTGCAGTGGATGTTTTGCAAGAGATAAATTCCTCTGTGCTTGATACTAGTCTATAAGATTAGATTTTTATACTATATTTTATACTTCAGCAAATCCCACTGAACTCATTCGGGTTTATGCTGCTTCTTAGAGGAGACTATTATATGTAAGCTGAATCTCTTAACTATATCAAATCCAATATAAACACCCTCTTTATAAGACACACCTCACTCTAATACTCAGTGCGGAACTCCTAACAAAAATTATAAATGGAGTGCTTTGTTCAGGCATTTAACTCTTTCATTCCTAATATCAAATCACAATGTTTAAGCTGGTTTTATTTTGCACTTGAAAATAAATATAAAGGGAAGCCATAACTTAACCCATATGATGTGTTTGAGCAAATTTGGGACAAGATTTTAACAAGAGATGAAAACTTAGGATGTGACTTCGCCAAAGTTCTGATTTTTTTTAATCTCAGTTTTTGGAGGGGTGTCTGGGAAGGAGTGGGGGGAGGGGGAACGTGCTAAAACTTTGCTAATTGTTGGAGAATTCAAACCTGTTTTCATTTATTTGAAATTATTACATAATGGAAGCGGGACGCTATAATTCAACCCAAATGGACGACTTCAATAAGCGGGTGGAAATGATTCAGTACATTAAAGAGAAGCTGTTTCAATAACAAATCTTTATTATAATCAGGAGTGAAGTGGTTAATTTAAGTTTTTACTGAAAAACAGGCTGGCAAAAATGTTTCCAGGGATGTGGGGATTTTTTTCCTTTTACTCAGTAGGGGTTTGGAGAGGAGGTTTGGAAGGGAAGGAGGGCTTCAGTTCCAGGATCCCCGCATTCCCACGAGTTCCATTAAGGAAGGGGGAAGGGCTTCCTGCTGAGGCAGCCATCTGCAGCTTTCTGTGAACAGCAGGAACCAAAGGCCTGGTAAAAGGAGAGTAAACCCAGGGTGACAATTTTGACTGCATTCAAAGTCAGAATGTTGCTGATTTTTTTTTATTATTAGTCCTGTTGTTACTGCTATTATTATTAAGGAGGAGGGAGGGTTTCTCTGGCAGAATTAGCAGGTCTATAATGGAATATTAATTACAAGCAAACAATAGTGTTACAGGCAGAAAAGTGTCTAGTGCAAACACACCCTGACAGCCTCTCCTGGAATGCACTGCTGACAGCAAGCTGGGATTGTCATCATCCAAGCTACTGTCGCACTGCTACAAGCTATCTGGAGTCCGTGGATGCATGTCTGAGGTCCCCTTAAATTATTGCTTTCTAGGCTAGAGTAAATTAGACCTGGATTTTTGTAAAGTGCTGTCACTTAATACCTATTTTATTAAGGTTATTTTTATGCCCATAATTTGAGGCTAACACATCTGTTATTTCCTCCACTGACTGGCTTTGGTGAATGTTGCCTATGGAAAGTAACAAAGAATGACACTGAAAAAAATAACAAGGGTGTTTTAACTTCCAACATCTGGAGAAAACAATATTAAGGAAACACGAACAAATAGGTACGGTAGCCTACAAAGCAAAAGTCCACTTTTTAACAACAGTGCATAGTTTATACGGTACAGTAGATTTTTATTATTTTAGTCTGGGCAATCTAATACAAAAAATAAAGTTGAAAAATCTCATTAAAGAATCAGCAGTTCCATTTCTTGTTTAGGCCATCCTAATGGCAAAACCCCAGGTACAAAGGGAGAGAGGGGAAAAAAAACAGTACTAATATCCCTTCCAGAAAAGTTTCAAAACTCCATCTCAAAAGCTTCCTGTTATGCAGTTTTCAATAGTTTTATCGCTGCTACATATATGTCTCTGCCTGCTACCTACAGAGATGCAGAAAATTCTATTGTATCATACAAAACTTCAAAACTGAATTAAGCATTCCTGTGGTGTGATAAGTATCAAGATTAAGAGAGCAGTGGTAGTTTTCCAAGAAAAAAACCCAAAACCCTCTTAATATTTGCATCCACATTATTGGATATAACAAGATAAACAAAAAAATAATGTATCAAGGCATCCTTTAGGGAAAGGGATGCATTTACCATAAAAATATCTATTTGGAAATAAAACATTTCAATTCTACAGTTTTTCTTTTTAAATTTGATAGATTTATTTTCACAATGTACATTCCTAAACCCTCCCATTTGTTGTCTGAATTCCTGTTTGTGACCTTGGAATACCAAATTTATGATGTCATCCTCTGCCTTTTTTTCCAAGGGCATTGTATTAGAAAATGAAAACAGTATGAAAATACTTCCCTGTCCCTTCACACCCTCTCCTTTTCTCGTGTTAATAAGTATTGTCTTGACATCCATTAAAAAAGAAAATAAAAATTTTAAATTGAAAAGTAACTACTATTTGCTATACTCTGCAAAATAGAAGGCCTATCTTTGTTTCACAAATATTACAGGATGTGTGTAGCAGAAGCAGCTCATTTCTAGCTACTGTTCTGGGGTATGGAGATTTCTGCTTTCATTCAAAATTTTATTTTAAAGAAAACATCACCTAACATTGCTGAAGAGCTTCTGCCTCTTTTTCTTTTAACTCTCCAAAAAGAGGACTCTGCTTCCAGTGGCACATGATTTATTTCATCAGTTTTCCTCATATAAAGGCTACATGTAAGTAAAGGCTGTTTCTCCTGCCAGCAGTGAGAAGTAGATAGATGGTGGTTAAGAGCAGACACTCCTAATGGTTGGAGCATTGCTTATGACAGCAAAAGCCAGAGGAAGTCCTTACACACCTAAACAGTAGATGTGCTTTCAGTTCCCTGTAAAAATAACATGTGCCCCATGTCAGTGAACCACTCCTGTGCTTGAATAGGTTTGACTTCTACGCAAAGCAATTTTCCACACTGCTTTTCTGAGTAGATTTTCTGTCTGGATAAATAAGAGTCATACCAGGCACAGGTGAAACAATTCCACGTACTGGCTGAATATCCCAGCCAGGCTGCAAAACGACAGGGTGCAGTGCAGGAGGAATTCAGTGTCACGAGAAACTACACTTGCAAATGATAGCTCATTAAAACCTTAGTGCAACATGAAAGCTGACATAATGAATGCCAGCCTAACCCAGAAAATCCTCCTTATTTTAATAGGTGTCACAAATGCTCAGCACCTCACAGGATTAAGTTCAAAGTCACCTTTACAAATAACATTTCCTTCACAACCACAATTTTTCTAAAGAAACTTAGGGACCCAAACCCACACAAATAAATTTTTTAAAGAAATTGTCTGCCTTATACACTCCTGAGACCACAATGTTTGTACACTATTAAGAATACAATAACCTGTTTCTGTCTTCATAAAACATGGTTTTCCTCAGATGAGGCTCTAACTGTAACAGTTTCCCAATGCAGAAGTCAAAGTGCTGCAGCAACATAAGTGTTGTACCATTTTACAAACAAATAAACCTCCCAAAGAACAACTACAACTTTGACTTAATAGCTTTCCTTTTTAAAAGTGCAGAGGGTCAACATGATTATTCTGCAGTGAGATTTTCCTAGCTTTCCCCACAGCAACCTCCCCAAAGCTGCTAACCCACATTTGGAGATGTTTCCCTCTGGAAACTCACCAGACACTATCACAGAACTTTAGATATTTAATATCATAATGCAGATTGTTGCTTGCATATAAGTTTATATAAGCTTCATCTGTGATTGCTCAATATCACCTGATGCAGAAAACACCTTGTGTTTCAGTGGACTGAAAACACAGTAGGCATCACTGATGAAAGGTGCAACATCTGTTTAAAAGGCACTTTTTTTTTTTTTTTTTTTTTTTTTTTTTTTTTTTTTTTTTCCAGTTGGTTAATAGTGTAATCACTTTAGCTATCAGAGGAATGTGGTACCTATGGGTAGCACCTCAGAACAACATGCAGGCATAGTATATGGATACATAAATGAGTAAAATTTATCACTGAATATATAGGTATCAGGAGACCTCTTTATCATTTAAGTCCTCAAAGTAAGGCTTCAGTGGGATTTGAAAAATGTGTGGGCTCTTCTCCAGCCCTATGAGGTGAATTATACCTAGTGAAACTGCAGATATGCCTGCAGACAGGTGCAGGCTGTTCCCTTGATTCCTCTGTGTCTCTGGTCCCAGCTGGCTGCAATCCAGCTCCAAGGTAAAAGCTCCACAGGCATGTTCAGCTGAGAGAGAGTATGTTGGCTTGAGCATGGTCAGCCTTCAAACATGCTAGCTAAGAATCTACCAACTAGTTCATGAAGTGAGTTTTTAGTTAAACTTGGTTTGTGTATAGAATGCTGCTAGGAAATCAAGTTGAAGAATGTAATGATGTTTTTTCTAAAATTAATCCAAACATTTTCAAAACACATGTATAGCAATACAAATAGCTTTACAATGTATCAAAACTGTTCTGTGACTGCTACACTACAATTTCAAAAAAATGCACTGTTTGTTTTTAAAGATATGTGGTTACATCCAGTAACTGTAAAAGAAATGAGATCAAGAGGCTAAAAATTCTTTTAAATTCTGATATCCTTTCTCATTTAGAATGTGTCATAAAAATGAAGTGGAAGAGATAAATGAAGCAGTGAGCACCTAACAGCTTTACTGACAGCTTTTGTAGTACTAAACCAAACTGCATTGCATTTTTTTTTTTTTATAGACTAGGAATTCACCAGTTCAAATACTGACCAACGACCTAGTTCAGTAAAATAACTAAACAGGTATTGAAGCATTTTCTGAATGTGTAAAATAAAGCAAAAGTTTAAATTAAAGCAATGCTTAAGACTTCGCTAAATTGGAGCTTTACTGTTCACATAAATTGCAGTGGTAAGGCAAGAAATTGTTCTACAAATTACTCTAAAATTATTCTAAAAGCTTATCACAGAAATCTGAGTAATTCATAATACCGGAAAGTCAACAGGAAGACCAATGTCTGTCAACTGGTGTTTGGAGCAAGATATTGATTCCCAAGTGGAGCAAGGTTAAATAGTTATAGCAACATGATCTGGCATGATTTTTCAAAAACTTACAAGCAAGGGAAATGCACCAGGGAATGCACCCAGGGAGCATTCGGCCATGCTTCTGAGACTGCTGGAGTTAAGGCTAGAACTCTGAGGAAATCACAAAGAAAAAAGTCATGTCTTTCAGTCCCCAAGGATCCGCCGATGAATTTATAGCCAAGGACATGAACCTCTAGGTTACATGTTGCTTCAGATCTGTCAGAAAGAAACCTTTCCTTATTCTGTTCCATACCACAGATCTCACTCCTCTTCATAAACCAGTATTCTGTTATTTCTATCAAATCTTTAGCTATTAAAATAATAAAAAAAAAAAAAAAGAAAACTAGTCTTTATTCATCAGAAGGAGGCAGGAATGGGGTCAAACCGATTTCACTCCTCTTTGCTTTCCAATTTGACTTTAAAAGAAAGTGAGATAACCTAAGGGAAAAGAACATGGACAGATTTTCGAGCTGAACCTCACAGGCACAGCGAACCAATCAAGGAGAATTTGCAAGAGCTGTGACAGAGCTGAAGGAACTGTACAGTGCAAAAGAAACTGAAAATATTTACTAACCCAAAGGCTGTTGTCCACTAGTGTTCTCAACCAAGATGCAATGACTCCCTTCTCATGTTCCAGTGTGATAACAACTCAGTTCCAGAATAAACCACAGGAAAGGTAGGGGTCATTACTTCTGTGTTTGTATTAGACCTGGCTTCTTCTTAATTTTAACATATGAACCCTGAAACAAATATCCATTTCCTTTGTACCATGGGAAGAGGAGGTCTTTTAAAGCAGAACAAGTAATTGAAAAAAGATATTTTCTGGTTTTAATAAGAGCTAAGCCAACATGATATAAAAACCCCCTATGTTTTGCAACACCTGTCACAACTTCAAAGAACGTAAAACGTGGCTATTGCAAAAATAACAGGTGTCAGCCTAGAGATGTGAGGTCCAGTATGTGGCAGAAGCACAGCAATACAGGCAATTGCTGTTAAAAGAAAACACAACCCAAGCCCCCCTCAAAAAAAAAAATCCAAAACAGGAAAAACCCCTTATGACCCACAAAAGTGGATATTTTTACAAATATTTTCATATTATCTCCTAAGTAATATATCACTGAAGTATGCAAAGAGGTTCAAAAATAGATTGGAACAAAATTGAGGTTGAGAAATCAAGCATTCAGGGCCAAGAAAGAGAGAAATTAAGATTAATGTTTAATTTTATCTTTTAAAATATGGCCTTGCAAATGTTGTAAATGGATAAAAACAATGCAAAATGGTTCATCAGATAAAAACTGATAAAGCCTGCATGAACTGGGAGAGATTGGGTCTCAGAATATTAAGTTTCCTTGTCATAAAGGACTTAAGGTATCCAAAAGCTTCTAAACTGATAAATTACTGATATAGTCCTGAAAACTGGACAGCACTGTCCAGTTAGTCTAAATGAGAACATATTAAAAGACAGCAGAATTGAAGGTATTACAGATCTGATCCTAAAAACAAATTACAAGTTAACTGCAATTTGCATAAGGGGTGATGCCTTATAAAACTGTGGATAGCTGAAATCCCAGGATGGCTCTGTTATTATAATTTCTTTATGATTTCATTTTTGTGTCTACTGTCACTATATCTCTGCTAAGAGCAGAAATTAAATTTTGGGGGGTTAAA
Organism: Athene cunicularia; assembly: GCF_003259725.1. Taxonomy (NCBI): domain Eukaryota; kingdom Metazoa; phylum Chordata; class Aves; order Strigiformes; family Strigidae; genus Athene; species Athene cunicularia. Next base: position 21,532,928 of record NW_020799095.1, on the reverse strand, counting down.
AATATAAAATTTCCTTTTCTTTCTTTCTAACTACCCAAGAGGGACAGAAAGAGTAACATCCGATTAGTAACCATGCTTCCTCTGTGATGCTAACTGTGAAATATGTAGCTGGCCCAGGGTATTAACAGGGAGTATGTGCTTGAAACATAGAAACAGACTGGGTTGTTTGAAACATAGCAACAGACTGAGTTACAGGGTCCTCCCTCACTGCTACCTAATTTGGCATATTGAGGGTTATTCACAGTCTGGGTCTCCTGAGGAGCTGTCACGGTGACTCATCTAAATCCCGTATCCAGTGTGTTTATTATGCTATTGTATGTAAGAATAGAACATCTCTCGTGTTAGTGATAGACAGAGGTGTATTTGATGTAACGTTTTCAGGAGGGCTTAAGTAACACACATTTACTCTGATTTTTAAAAAATGCACCTGGGAAGCCTATGTAATGGTAAAACAAAGTCACTGAGATGCCTTGGAGATCCTTACCCTGGATTTCCAGAAATAATTGTTCTTAACTATAAGATTGAAAAGTGTGAATGTGTTCAGAACTGTTTGCTTCCCATGAATAAGAAAGCAACTGAAACAGCATTTGGGACCAGTTCAAACCACCAAGGGTACAAGAATCAAGGTAGTTTCTTATTATTCTTAATGAGCCACCTTTTTCTCCTTCAATGGTATTCCTGTATCTCCTGTCTTATCTCTTTTCAGTTATCACCTTATTTGAGCCCAAATTCTAAAGATCCTAGTTTACCTGAGTGTTGCCTCTTCAGATTGATGGATTCTTATTTTGGGAAAAAAGAATGAGGGGCATTCATTGCTTTGTTCTGTTTTGCAGGAGGTACTATGCTGATTGCCAGCTGGATGAACGTGAGAAGAAAGCCTTCTGAAGGTATCACAATCCTGTCAGATGCTTTGCTTTTCATTCCATGCAGCTTAGAGCAGCATCCATTTCAGACAGTGCTTTCTACTGAACACAGTGCCAGATGATCTCAGAATGTAGGGCTGTGCCCAAATAATCCAATTAATTTTGTTCACAAATGCTGAGAATTTAAGGCTGTGTCCAATTAATCCAATTAATTTTGTCCCAAATGTTTAAATGACAACAAAACAACCCCACTTTGAAACCCATATTTCAATGTCCAAGTAGGATTTTATCAGTACTCTGCAAAATGCATGGCAATTCCACAAGTAAATTTTTATTAAGGTCTTATTTTAACTAATTAAAAAATTCAAATGTTCTATAAAAGCAGCAAAAAGTACAAACAACAGCATATTTGTTAAACAACAGTGGTCAAAAATCTTTCTACTTCCTTCAAAACCCCCAGTCAATGTTTTCCTTTAAAGTTATATTCCATGATTCAAGCTCTTGAGAATTTAAGTTCTTTGCTTCTTTGCTTAGCTTAGCCAGCTCAGTCAGGTCTTTGTCGGCAGCTGGGAAGGACTGCAAGTACATAGCTACCAGTTCATTTACGACCAAACTGTGGTACACTTGTTCATGATGAGCAGGCACCTACTCTCCCTGCATTAGTTTTAATAGGAATTCATTAGGAGAAAATGCTGCACAAGTCCCGTGCTTAGTTGACAAATTGATGCATTTACCAAACACCAAACAGGATTGGAGTCTGCAAAATGCAACTCCAAAACAAAAGTTTCAGGTTTCATTGCAGTAGCCAAGAAGGTAACATTTCCTGATCTCTTGAGAGGAATTCTTGGCATTGTATGCAACCTTAACTTTTTACCTTACAGTACCCTAGAAACTGTAAAATATTCCGATTTTAATGAACAGAAAAAAATAGAGTCATGACAAGGGGATAGCTGAAGACTAGGTCTCTTCCCACCAGATAAATGCCTCTTCTAATTCTATTTTCCTTTGGTAATGACTTCCTAACAATCTTTTCTCTCTATTTCTCTCATGTGTATAAAGAGGAAGATAGACATAAAGAGAAACATTTTACAGAAAAATCATTTGACCCAGGCTCCTCCATGACACAGACCCCGGAGGACCTCCCTGGCAGTGAAACACAGGGAGGAAACAGGTGTGGGAAGGAGCCAGGCACACACTTCCCTCAACAGTGGCCACAAAATTCAGACACAACAGCCAAACCCCACTCCTGCTGAAGCAATGTCTGTGACATAACATCAAGCAGTGTTCGTGGTAGAATAGCAATAGTGTGAGGAACCCTTTGAAAAATAAGAGTAGTGGAAGGTGAAGCAGTATGTCTCTAGAAGACAGATGGCTAGAGAGAGAACACAAGTAAAAGCCTGCAGAACCAAGGAATACTACCTGATTAAGCCTCAAACTACTCAAAAATGGGAATCTTATTGCTGACTGCAAAGTACTTTGTCTAATGCAGAACATCTTTGATATTATACAATTGTTAGTCTTCACAGAGGTGCTAAACTCTTAGTTGTGTTCAACTGTAAATTATGCAATGCTTTTAGGATCTTTGATCTGTTGTGTATTTTCACGGCATCCATCAAAATGGAGTCTTGCTTCAAGCCTGGGTCCACAAATAGTGATGAGCCAATCTACAGCTTTGCGTGCTGTCACTGATCCCTAGTTTTGCACTGCCATACTACAAACTGAAGTGTTTCACTTCCATACATTTCTTAAAGGTTGTAAGCAGTTTTTCAGAAATATCCACCTACCGGCTTCCTCTTTTGTTGCAGACTGAAACAGTGTGCAAGATGTTTGCTTTCTAGTTATTCTAATCACAAAGAATCACTCAGAATCACACAGAATCATCTAGGTTGGAAAGGACCCTGGAGATCATCTAGTCTGACCGTTCGCCTAGCACAGTTCCCACCTACAGCATATCCTTAAACTCTAAATCGACCCTACTCTTGAACACCTCCAGGGATGGGGACTCCACCACCTCCCTGGGCAGCCCATTCCAACGCCTAACAACCCGTTCTGTAAAGAAATGCTTCCTAATAAAACTTTTCCTGGCACAACTTGAGGCCATTCCCTCTTGTCCTGTCACTTTATACTAGGCTAAAGAGACTCATCCCCAGCTCTCTGCACCCTCCTTTCAGGCAGCTGTAGAGGGCGATGAGGTCTCCCCTCAGCCTCCTCTTCTTCAGACTAAACCCCCTCAGTTCCCTCAGCCGCTCCCCGTACGACCTGTGCTCCAGACCCTGCACCAGCTCCGTTGCCCTTCTCTGGACACGCTCGAGTCATTCAATGTCCTTTTTGTAGTGAGGGGCCCAAAACTGAACACAGGAATCGAGGGGCGGCCTCACCAGTGCCGAGTACAGGGGTCAGATCCCTTCCCTGTCCCTGCTGGCCACGCTATTGCTGACACAAGCCAGGATGCCATTGGCCTTCTTGGCCCCCTGGGCACACTGCTGGCTCCTGTTCAGCCGGCTGTCAATCAACACCCCCAGGTCCCTCTCTGACTGGCAGCTCTCCAGCCACTCCTCTCCAAGCCTGTAGCGCTGCTGGGGGTTGTTGTGGCCCAATCACTCTATACAGTTTTTACTTTAGATCCCAAACTAATTTTTCTTGGTGATAGTGTTCTATTCTTGTTCAGCATGTTTCTTCAAGCAGTATACAGATGCATAACCTTCACCTTTTATTTAAAATCATCCCCATCACCTACAGAACATAACTCCTAGAAAATCTTTGTTCCTTCCGTATTTTGCTTTGCTGAGATGCTCCTGGATACACACTGCCAAATTTTAAAATTGGAAAGGAGATAGACCCTCTACACAGATGGTGGTTTTTAAGCCATAACAAATTAACTGACCAAACTGTGTAATATTCTCTGCATTGCAGTATTCACCCCCTACATGATGATATTCATTACCCACCCTCTTCCTTCCTCCACAGACTCTCAGAAGATTCACACTATATCCATTTCCAACGCTCCTCTAAGATTCCCCAGGCAAATGCCAATCAAAGCTTCCTTTGTTGGTGATATGTACATTCCTCTATGAGCTATAAAGGGTAAGAATGTCCCAACTTTCTTCAGGCTATCATAGGCACGTGCAATATTATTGTCCCATAGTTTATCTTACCATACCCCAGAGAAATCTCATCATCCTGTTTTCTTTATATGGACTACAGATGTCTTAGCCAAGCTTCCTCACCACTGAGTCACCAACCAGGATTGTTTACGTCTTCATAATGAGTCACCTTCAGGATTTGGCTCATTGTCAATGCATGGGCTGACAGCCTCAGCTAGTCTCTGGTTTATCTCATTCTCCTTCATCTTGTCAATGTAGTTGTACCTGTTGAGAGTAGGAACACAAAATGGCTCCCTCCTACTTTTGCTTTCTTTATGCCACTTCATGTTGACTGATGTCACTATCTCTAGATTGTCTGCTGTTTCAAAACTTTGACTTTCATGTCGTTCCAAGTTCCTGTGACATAGGAAATCTAATTCAGATTTCTTTTTTGCATCCAAGAATATCAGTTGACATTCAGAAGTGCTATATCTTTGGTTAGATGTCAAACTACATTTAATATGTGTTTTTCATCCTCCTCATTTATAAATAGGAATATTGTGAATATTGAAAATACATAGAATGCTTTAGATGTCATGTTGACTTTTCAATGTGATATCTTTTCACTTTTTGGAATGTGTAAATGACTAGGAATTCTGCTGGCCCCAAAACTTTCCTTTTTACACTATCCATCACCTTGAAGGTTCATTTTATGAATGTTCTGTATTTATTAATTCTTTCCTTTTTTAATCACTGTGTTTAGTATGTCCACTCAGCACCTAACTCCCCCTTAGATCTAAACTCCTTGCAATCAGTGGTTGGCTGGGCTCCCAGAGTTAGTCACTCATTTTCTGTTTCACCTTCAGGCTTTCATGTACTACTTCAGAGCTATTATAGTTATGTTTCCAAAACAGCAGAGTAGTATTAATATTTTCATTATCCCATTATTTTCTAAATTTATATTGTAAATATGTTTTTTATAATAATTCCTTTTCTTTAAAAGATTAAAAAAAAAAAAAAAACAACACAAAAGTATTAAAGTGCTTGATAAGGTCCCTTTAAGAGTCTTTCACAATTTCTTTTTTCTAAAGTGGCATTTGCTTTGTTGCATAAAAATCCTTATGGCAACTAAATTGGGGTGAGAGGTAAAATACAACCATGAATTAGAAACAGGCTAAGAAACCAAAAACAAAAAGTCAGAATTAATAATCAGTTTTCAAGGGAAAAGGTTAACAGGAAGGTGACCAGAACTGAACCCAGTTTGCCAGGTGGGGATAGAATATAAAGATGTGAATAAAAACATTATTGTGTTTAATTATTACTAACTATATAAATAAATCATACCTAAGTGTTTTGCAACTAAATCCATGGAAATTACACCCAAAAAAATCTTCAAGTATTCAGCCAATAACTTCCAACAGAAACCTGAATTTTATTCAAAACTGCAACTTTTGTGGATAGAAACATGCCCTTATCTTATTTTTAAATACCAAAGTGGTTGTGCTAAGGGCAGAGTATCTTTGAAGAGCTCCAGATCCCGTGTATACAAGACACAGCTATTCTAAAAAGTGAATCAGTTATTTAATTCTTCAGCTTTGTCTAGTGATTTTAGCTACAGTTTCTTAGAACTACCAAGTTTAACCAGGCCCACCCACCCTCCT
>NW_020799095.1:21485750-21527271 GCF_003259725.1 Athene cunicularia | reverse complement strand
CCACCCTCCCAGTAAAAGGTTTCTGAGTCCTCTAGTACCAGTTCAGACTAGCAGCCAGTGCTATGATCCTGTTTATTTTTAAATCAAACTAGATAAACAAATCCTTCCATTTGTCATTATTGTTTCTATTTTTGAAATTAATCCTCTGAGAAGCTACAAATTAAGCCGCACTTACTCAACCAAAGTGGAAACTTTGTATAATAGTTTCTTTCATAAAGCACAAATCAAATATAAATTCAAATTTTTTGAATATGGAAATATTCATAGTGATGAAAGTTATACTTAGTACATGTGGAATGTGTGCATCATTTTTTAAGTGTTGGAGTTTTTTTAAATAACAATGATGCCAGTGAACTTCAAGATGAGGAAGTTTAATGGGCCTTGGAGCCTGCTCAGATCCAGCTGCCTCAATCCAAATGCTAATGTGCATTCAGAACTGTTAGCAGAAAAAGTCAGAGTCTGAAAGACTCATTGCCCTGATGGGAAATATTATTTGTGCCAGTGAGAGGAGCCACTGACTGGTTTATGTGATTGAAGGGTTGGCCCACATGAGGTGTAACTTGGTTGTAGACGGGATTCCACTAAGAAACTCCTCCTAATATTATGATTGTTTTTAGGCAAGGCCAAGAATAGCATTGTTTGTATTGCTTGAGCTGCCTGAGGTACTAATAAAGAGAGCAATAGACACTGTGCTGGATTCCAGAGGTGAAATGATCTAATAAGAATTTTTTGGTTTCAGATGCTGGACCTCATTTTGATGCTTTTCCCAGTGTGGTTCTGGGTAAGAGACCCGCAGTTGTAGCCAGCTAGCTGTTTATATTCTGACACACACTACCATAAAAGAAGGCAGACTCACTATGGGTGTGACAGAGCCAATATCCCAAATTCGGGGGGTTTTCCATTAAACTGCCATTCAGTGAGGCTCTTGATGCACTCCTGTCTTAAAAGAAATGGAAACTTGTGAATTCACATTGTTAACAGCCAAAAATCACCACCAGCAAAATTGTATTCAGACTAAGGAACACAATTTACCCTGGACTTGGCTCCTCTGACAGTATGGGACAAGATAGTCTCAGTCTTGCAGTTTATGCTATCCATCAAAATCTGGGATGATACATGACCAAAATGTGGAACATCTGTATATTGTTGAGAGCCTCAGCATAATTTTTAATTAGAAGATGTGTTTTGAATGTTTTCTCACTTAGTGTGCTAAATAAACCAAGAATTTTAAAAACACAAAACCCAAATTATTTATGGGTAAACCAGTGAAATCCCCATTCCAAAACCAAAACCAGCCCAGCATGAATGCTGACTTCATCTCTGCTACTGCAACTAATAGGAAAACTGATGCACCATTTAGGCTGGGCATAACTAAGCAGATAAAAAGGCTGCTAATGGATTTTTCAATTATTTTCTAGACCAGGGAGAAAGATGATGATCCACATTCTGTTCTGAGGCCCAGTAACAGAGTGTAGTCTCTAAATAAAGCATATGTTAGCATGAAGCCCAAGACATAAAAATGGAGAGAGCATAAAAATGGAGACAGTAGTGTGTAAAATTAAACAAAAGGGTCAGGATGGAGGTAGGGTTCCAAACAGTTTCAAAGGGATTGATTTTGTTTAGTATTTTAATTAATGCCCTGGCTCTAGAACATGGGAGTATAGTGATGGAATCTGCAGGTGACACAAAGGGGTGTACATCAACATACAAGAGGACAAGGGAAACCAACTGAAGAACTGGGCATCTGTGCACTGAAATGAGATTGCACTCAGTAGTAAAAATAACAAAGTAAGTATTGAAGGCTAAGAACTAAAACTCTCATTTGGAAAAGACTCAGCAGAGTCTGCTCTGGAACTGTCAGATGACTATAGGAGGCTACAAAAGCAATGCTTTCTTAAGGTAACACTAGGGGAAGAGTAGCAAATTCTTAGCATCGAATTGTGCAACCTTTGGGAGACCTCATCTGCAATACTGCATACAACCTGTGTTCAGGGTATACTAGGATAGCCAGAGGGGTTAATGATCTATCATATGAGAGGAAATGAATAAAGTTCTGCTGGTGTAGCCTTATAAAATTAATTTGGGGTGGGCAAGTAAACATCAAGAAAGCAGAATACTTATATAAGCCAACAGATAGGGTTGACACCATAATAAGTCAGCCAGCACTGGTCATAAATTACCTGAGGCTAGAAACTGAAAGATGGTGTCTAGCCATTACAGCAATAACCTTCTGATGGAAGATCTGTTCCAGAGTAAAGAGGCAAAAAACATAACTGCTCTCCAGCAAAACTTGAACTATGAAAATATATGTTAGGTATATTAAAGAATTTGAACAGTTAACACAAGACTTCACTTCCATTTCTATGTTTCTGTCTGATAAATGCACCTGGAAGGATAAATGCCCATCTGGACACAGTTCTTGCTCTAGGGGCCCATCAAGCTCTCTGGGGGGAAAACCCATATTACACAAGCAGCTTTTTCATTGTAACAGTGAGTCTTCTGTAAATTAGAGGCAGGAGAAAAGAATAAATTGGCTGATCATTTTCTGTGGGGTAAATATGCAGCCTTGCACAGTAAAGATGCCACTTGGCTATTTAACCCAGCTAAAAGTCCATTACCTGTCAGTAATTTTAAGCCGGCAAAAGGAACTCTCATGTAAGGTGTTCAAATCCAAGAATCAAAACTGTACTCAGGCTGCCTAAAATAGTGCTTGGCTAGTCTGAAATGAAAGTGAACTCAACATTAAAGAGTCATACAGGTATAACTGAAAAAGTATTGAATTAAGGGTTCAACTTCTTGTTTTATGTATTTTTGGGCTCCTTGAAAGGCTCCTAAGGCTCCTTGTGAGCTAACATTAGTTTTCTACTTGAGATCCACTGACAGTTTTCTCAGGTAATTTAATGTCATATAAATTAATTTGACCATAGTTAAGCGGGTTCACAGAAAAGTGCTCTAGAAGCATTTTCTTCCAAGTTTACTTGATTCTGAATGGTGGGATATATGCAGGAAATCTCTTAGAAGAAAACAGACTATAACAGCCATCACATCTACTGACAAATATTGTTTCATCCAAAAAGATTCAGAAAAAAATCAGCCAGGATAAAATGGTGTTTTAAACAGATTGCACCAATGATAGGAACCATAACACAAGCCCATTTTCCTAACATTGTTAAAGAAGGGAAGAAAGTCATTCTCATTCCATACATTTTAACATTTTTCTGTGTCTAATTAATTCATTTAATTTAAGCAATAGGTTCTGGCTCAAAGTTCCACATTTTCATTTGAACTCCTGAAGAAATTCATCACAGAAGAGCCCTTAGATCTTACTTTGCTAAATTCAAGCAAAGTCAGGATTCCTTCAAAACCCACAACTCTTTCATAGGCAGTGGATTAAAAATATAAACATTGGCTTATTTCTGATCTTTTGCATTGCTAAGATTTTGTCCTACATGCTCAGATCATTCATTCATTCAAAAAAATACATGCTTAGTAACTGTTCAAAAAGTGGATTAAATGCTTTAACACATTATTACTGCACTGCCTCAATAAGCCTGTAGTTTCCCAAAAAGGATATTTACTGTAAATATGGTACTAGAACCAGCTGCATCACATTTACACAAAAAGAAAACATACTGGATTATTTAGAAAAAGAGGCATAATATAGTGGCGATTGCTTTCCCCTATACTTCTGAATTAAGAGTTTGAAATACTGTGCTTGAAGTCCCATAAAGCTTGGTATGCCTTGGGAACAGCACTCCTAGCTTAATTTAGGCCAGGCTCCTTTTTCCACTTTGAAGGAAGAAAATGAGACTTTAACAGTTCCAGGAGCCTCTAGGTAGCTGTGAACTGAGAGCTCTAAAGCATTCATGTGGGCACAGCTTAGCCCACAGTACAAAGCATATTTTAGGGATACTGACTTTTAGGACAAGATTCGACCATCTCCCCTCCTACCAATGCAGAAATAAAACCAAACCACTTTATTCTCCTCTCTTGGTGTCTTCTATACATATTTTAAGAATTATGAGACCCTTCTTGAAGTAATATATGCAAGTGAAGTTGTGAGATTCATATCATTTAAGGATGTCCATGACTCAACAAGTCAGAGAAGATGTTTGGAAAACACAGTATAAGACAGTAAGAGGACACGGAGTAAGTTTCATCATAAACTTTGTGGACTTATGTAATATTCAGGTACAAAAGCTATTTAAGTACACAAAGACTCAAAGCTACCCCTCCTCCTTCTCATTCACCCCCAAAAATAAAGGTTTCAAACACCAGCATGGAGCAATTTCAGAGATTCGTGTCATGCAGAAGTATGTAGCTCAGGGCTTTTAGCCAGGAAGTTCTGCAAATTTGTCCTCAGATTAAATGGTGCCATGCAACCCAATCACATTGCAGCTTTATTTTGAATGGTTGCACTTGGCAATGCCTCTGGCTGAAGATGTCTTGTATTTTTTGGCTCCTACAGAGTTTGTACTAGAAAAACATTTTGGCACAATTGGCATCCACTGTTTAATCTCTTAAAAGAGTATGGAAATAAAATCCCTTTAATTGCTCTTAGGTATGCACATGTCTTGAAAGGTTTAAGACTAATATTTATAACATGAACTAAATATATAGCCTGAACTAACTTCCTATCCAGCCAGAATGATCTTTCTAGATCAAAGATGAGCATGCGGAAAGAATGCAATAAAACTTCATCAGAAAAGAAGCTTACTGTCTGGCTTTGGCAATGCAGGGGTTAAAGACCTGTCTACATGGCAGCCAAGAAGTATGATTTAAAGCTTATTTGAGGATGTGTGCACAAGTCGCAACTAGCTGGTCAAATGATGATAAACATAGAACCTTAGCAGAACAAAGTGTGGACAGAAAACTTAATCTGAAAATTTGGGCAAATATTTAGGTGGCTAACCTGCATTGAACTTCAAGCTGCCACAGCTGACACTTTAGTTGTAGGAATTAAATTCCTATCTAGCCATAATGACTAAAAAATTTCTGACAAGACTTTGATCTAAGCATATTATGAATTCAAACAGTAGGACTGAAATGGGGAATGAGGGTGTTACTGGACCTTTTAATCTGAAACTCTGTTTCATTAACAAAAATAAACATTTCCATGATACTCATGCTTCTAGCAAAATCTCTACCTTCTCTGCTTTTTGTTGCAGTTGCTGAGTGGTATTTGGAAAGTGTTCCTGGAGTGGTTTTTTTCATGAGAAATTTCAGAGAAGAGTTTATACGTGCTCTTCCTTAATTGACTGGATCCATAGACTGAAAAACAACCTTGAAAACCTGGAATAATAGTGCCTGCTTGCTTCAACAGACCCACCCATGATTGTGTGCTTTAATTTTTCAACAAGATGTGGAGGTAGGGCCTGAGGAAACCCATAAAAATGTTTGGTTTGGCTTTCTGGCAGTTTTCCCCAGCTAGAGCACATGAAAAGCACTGAGGATGCAAGATCCTGCTAAGTTTCCATAGAGTGCCTGACTTGAACACCACAGAACATTCTGTACATCCCATAGAGGAGGATCGTGTTGCTCCACTCACTCTGGGGACAGCAACAAGCAGCAGCAGCAGCAGCAGCAGGTCATCAACTGGAAACTGGAAACCTGCCATCTTTTAATTAGTTGCTCTCTACTTCATAGTAATCCTATTTAAAATCCTATAAAATGCAAGGTCAGGTTTGCTGTACAAGCTCAGATAATGCCAAGCCAAATTTTTAATCATCTAATTAGCCAGAAACACCTTTTTAGATGGAATAAATATCATCTCCTCATTAAAATTAGGGAGTATAATACATGGCCAGGTTCTGTTCTTTCCTATTCTTAATCATTGTCCAGATGAACATAAAGGTTTCCAAACTGACTGGATTCAACAACCACTTTGTTTTAACTAAGGATAACTTCTTTCTATACAACTTAACATGTATTTGGTGTCAAATTCCATGTAGACAGTCCTTCAGACACAAGAACAAAATTCTTATTCCTCTTGTGCCCTATGCAAAGGTATTTTAAGCCACTCCAGTTTTCAGTGATCCAACCAAACTGCTTTGGGGGCAATCACTGGATGCATTTTAAGATTTTAAGAGCAAATAATGCTACCTCATACAAACTGTACATAAGACCTCAAAGCAAAGGATATCAAAGGCATTGAAGTCTTATCGTCATTTCACAGACTGTTGCAGAACTGAATAAGAAAGATTAAGTGTTAGTTGGTCACACAGCAAATCAGTTCCTGATACAGGAGCAGAACACGGGTCTCCTGACTACTAACCCAATAGCATGGAGGAAAATGTTGTCCTCATCTGGATCTAAAAGGAAGATTTCTCACATCTGTTCCCTTCCCCGCTTCCACCATTATACCACTTCACTACTTTTTCAGAATGCTGGGTTGAAATGTGTTCCTTGCTGTGGCATTAAAATAAAAAATAAAAAATAAAAAATAAAAAATAAAAAATAAAAAATAAAAAATAAAAAATAAAAAATAAAAAATAAAAAATAAAAAATAAAAAATAAAAAATAAAAAAAAAGTAGTGCAGTAATTTATGGTGGGTGGGTTCATATTAATACAAATTAATAAGGTTCTTCTGTAAATATGCTGGAGTATATTGTGTAATATAATATAGTCCTAGTAATCTGAGCCCTTGCTAGAGCTCTCTGCTATTAAATCATTGGCAAAAAGTTGAGAAAAACTGCCAACCTTATGTGCAAATTATGAAGTGTGTAGATTCACAAGATTCTGCCTTATTGACAAAAGTAAACTCTTTTTGAAATAGACTAATTTAGATAGCTGATTTCTTTAAATACATTTATTTTACCTTACAGGCATCATCCATTTGGGCAGGAAATTAACTTTTCAGCCAGTGATCTTTTTCACAACACCTCTTAAAATGGTATTTTTGCATGGAATGCTAGCAAGAATAGCTCTGTATGAACACACCCTGAGAAAAAGTTTACAGTGCCTGACAATACCCCAAATGCTTCAGTAGGTGCAGAGCATACAGGCCCTTGGCATTGAGTCAGAACTCCGGGTCCCTGCTCACAAAACAGCACAGATCTGCATGCAGAATTTGACAAGTCTGGGGCCTAAGCCTCACCCCAACAGGCAGACCGGCAAGCAGCCAACCTTTCAAGGATTACCTTGGGCTGCCGTAGATTCCCAGCTCTCAGCCTGGACCTTTCGTCAACCACTGGATCATCCCTCCTCTCCAATGGTTTCTGTTCTAATGGCATGTCTTAGGGGATCCCTCCTGACACTCTTCTCATTCTTTAAAACTCACTCTTTAATTCCACTCCTCTCTACAAGCTCCTTTATTCACTCACTCGAGGGAAAAGAGATGAGTTTGAGACTTCCCAGCCTTACAACAGATTTCTTTCTCAAACTCACAATATTCAGACCTATTTATCTAACCTACTACAGCTGAACAATCATGACATGTAGCATAAGTGTTGCCAGGGATGAACAGGATTAGTAAATAGGGAGGAAAGGTAGCTTGTTACTTTTTTCTAATGTGTTCTCAGATAGGGGCAAAATCGAAGCAGTTCTACACCTGGAAATGATCCCACACCAAGCCACTCTCCAGCTCATCATCATCTCAACTCTGCACTCAGTTTAAAGAATATTTCTCACTGCAGTGTCTGTGACTTGATCTTCTCAATTTTGCAATGGAACCATTCTCTCCAAAGAGTTGACTATTATTTTTCCAATGAAAAGTGACCAAATGGAATATGCTCATGAAAAGTTGCTCTAGTGAAATGCACACACACACACACACACACACCCCTCCAACTTCATTTGCCATAAAACAGTATAGTTTTGGTAAATTCTGTCAGCTGATTATTTTAGAAAAAAAAATAGTTCTCCACAAGTCATTTATAAAGCCAAGACATGGTTCAGATTTCAAAATTTGTGGGAAGTTTTTGGTATTTATTTCCACATTTCCCTTAAAAGCTTTGATACTTGTATATGTTCTTCCTCTTATTTCTTACTAATAATAAGAAGAAACGACATAAGACATTGTTAAAAATCAGCACATAGGACCTTGAACACTTCTATATCTAAAGAAAGAGAAAAGGAATATAAACATTGACAAAGTGAGAAAGCAGCTACAGCGTGTTTGACCAGTGCCAATCCTAACAGAGTTTTTACTTGTTCCACTGAGAAAAATAGATTTCCTCATCATCATTTCTTAGTTTTAACAAATTTGCCAAGAGGATTCTTTTCGTACTAGAAATCCACCTTCATTTTTCTCTTATAGTGTACTGTAAAACCACCTATATTTAGTATCCTGAATTAGTCTGTATGAAAGGCAAGAAATACAAGTCTCTTGAGAAGGGTTTGCTTTTGGGGTTTTTTTGGCAGATTCCAAAATATATAAGTATATCCTAAAATTTGACTTACTAACAAGTCAACAACCATACATGACAACACAACTGAACTGACGCCACTTATGCCATGTGGTGACCAGAAATTATTATATAAATAAAACAAGCCTCAAACGAAGATAAGAATCTGAAAGAAGAGAAAAAAAAATGAAATGCATAAGATGGCTGGCAGGCCAACAATGAGACACAATAGCTGTATCTACACTAGTAATTTAAGTATGTCAGAACAATCCTGGCTTCTGTAAACAACTGGCATGTCATGGACCATGAGCATACTGTTAAATTCTCTCACCCTACAAGGACAGGCCTGCATGCAAGATGCAATTTGGAAATGGTCGCTGGTGCATGCCAACTCCTGCACCGTGCCCAAAAATTGTCTGGCAGTGCAAAGTGGCCCAGGCCTAAAACCATGCTGGGGCAGCTGTAGCAATTTACCAGTACAGTTGATCAAATATCATCACCCAGGAACATTGCCTTGACTTATGAACATGGATGTAGCCAGTGAAGCCACACTGATCATTAATAATAGATGCACAACGTCACCCTTCTTTTTCTGGGGAAAGCACCAGCAGTGTTTCAGAGATACAGCCCAATGCATTACTAGCTCTCTATTTTTATTTATTACATGCAAGGAAAAGGGCAAGTCAGTAAAAAGTTGTCTGAATTGATGGAATCATTGGAAAGGAAACAATAAAAAAGGAAGCTGAATTGAAATTTGAGTTGAAGATATCACTTTTCATTTTTTTCCAAGGCTGCCCTGGAAAAGGTTGTTTTTAGGATTATCTTTGTAGTCCTATGTAGTACTTGCATACCTTTTCTGCCTTTACAGTTATATATTAAATGTATAAGTACAAAACCAAAACACAGGTTTCCTAGGCATTCCTTTGCACTCAAGGTCATGAGTTTTCTTAGCTATCTCCAAAACTTGTTTGATTTGGGATTAGTATAGGACTTGAGTAGAAATACCTTTTTACCTTTAAAACTTATATCACAAGTTAGATTTAGTAAAAGTCATTTTACTGGTTAGCAAAAAGAGTAATGACGGGTTTAAACTTATGGTTATATCATTAAGGATATATATTTTAGGGCTGTGACCTTACAGCTGCAAAATATAGAACTAGTTTTACTTCACAAGCATTTGTCCAAACATTTTCTTTCATTCTGATCCAAATAGTTTCACACCCACTGAGTTAGACTTTGACTCTCAGGTTTGAGCAAACTGAAAATTTCAATCAGCTCCTCAGCTAGAGTAAATTGGTGTAGCTCCACAACAGAGCAAAATATTGACTTCAATGGAGCTACACCGATTAACACCGGGTGAGGATCGGATCCTGATCAAATTGAAACTCAATTGAAATTGCTGTGCTTCACCTGGTGTTTATTCACACCTCACATCAAAACCATGCAAAGCTATGAATTTTGCATGATTCTGATCCAAAGCCACACACCATATATGCTTAAAATTGAGTTCAGGTCATTCAGGAGTTCCACAATGCAAGCAAATCTTTTGATAAATATGGTTTGCATTACTAGTTTGTAACAAAACTCCACACCAGGTGACTTTTGTGTGGTCTGGTGTTTCATCGTGAACATTTTGCACTGCTCTAATGAAACATGATTTCTAAGACAATTCGGGGGTAAAAAAGTTTCTATTCAGTGTTTTACCCATGAGTTCTGCAATATGCACACAAACTGTGACCACAACATTAAACTCCTGATTTGAAACCTAATTCCCTGTTAAAGCACCTAAATAATTCTGATGTGATCTTCTAGAGATTCTGTGCATTGGACTGCAGCTCTCATTATCAATAGAACTGCAAGTCAAACCACTTTTCCTTATGTCTTTACATAGTGTTGGATTTTATCAGAGCTTGTAAAGGGATTGAGACTAGTTTTTCAGATGTATTTATGTAAAAAAATACCTGAAACTGCAGGTGGCCATCTAGGGCTAGATCCAGTATAGGCACTGGGATCTTTAGAAAGGAACAGGAAAAGGGCCTGTGTGTAGACCTCACCCAGTACCAGCTAAGAAGTAATACACGGACGGGAACCCTTTCACTCCTTCTGGAGCTTTGGTGGCAGTCACAGCTCTGGGCATGTAGGATCACAAGCATGAAACAGAAGGTTGCTTAACCTAGACAAAAGTATTTGCATACACTCACACATTTATTGCATGTACATGAGTCTGCTGCCTTGCCTTTTCCATGGAAGAAATGTGTATGCCACATGCACAGTAGGCCAGATGCCTCCAAGAAGCTTTGAACTCACTGTATTTACCCTGGATAGCTGATTTGTGCATGTGGGGTAGATTTGATACGCACAAGCAAAATGCACGTCTGGGATTCCTGAATTGCTCCAGACAAAGTTTTCAGGTAGAAAGAGAAGATATATCGAAGGAAACTGTGACAAATGGCAGTCTTACACTAGCAAAACTTGTAACATTGCTTACACCCTCTTTCACTGCACAAAAGAAAAGGACAAAGACAAAACAAGAGCAAGTATTCCCAGCCAGATGACTCCACAATGTGGTGGGCAGAAATAATCCCTTCAGGTGAAGTTAGTATAGTAAGTGGGTGCTTTCCCATGGGAGAGCTCTCTAAACTATAGGCTTCTGCATGCAGGTCTGCCATGCTGAACCTTTCAGAAGAGATGAGAGAGGAATGTATTCTCTGATATTTCTGATGAAGCTTTGGAGGAAGATGAGTGTCCACCTGCTCAGAGTTAGGCAGGTGCAGCAATACAGACAACCAAAATTCTAGCTACATGGAAAAATTAAAGTCTATGGTGAGAGGCCACCTAAACTTAGGCAATTCTAGTGTTAAATGGCACTAAAGAGACAATATCCAGGTTTCATGGGGCTCAGTTCCATGCAAGAAATTCCCTAATCTTTTGCTGAATGTAGCCTATGATACATTGAAGAGGATTTAAGAAGAGCTAAAGTACCAACAACCTCAACAGGCAAGTTCCTTACATTCCTGAAGTTTTGTTACTATGCCTTTCCCAAAATGTCATCATCTTAACATGGCTGAGCCATGCAGGATCTGTTTGTACCTGCACCTCAGAAAGCTACTTCAACTCAGCACTGCTTTCTAAAAGACATAATCTGGCACAAGACTGAACTTCTCATAAGGCACAGAGCCAAGACCATCTCCTTAAAAATCCTTATTGTGAGAGGAAATGCTCTATTTTGTATACAGTTCAATGTTTATATCACTCACAAAGTACAGGATGCCTGAGGGAAATCTTTTCCTAATATGTAAAACCTTGAATTTATGTCTTCCATCTTTTATCTAAGTGGCAAGATATGAAAGTTCTGCACATTCCTATCTCTTCACTTAAAGCTGTATCAATGTGAAGTTCATCAGATGAGAGCAGACAACCAAACAGCTACTCCCCAGTTACCAATAAAGATAAACTCCTGGGAAAGAGTAAACCAAGGGAATGAGTCCATGGACTCCTGCTCTCCAATGCCTTTCAAATAACCCTGTGTGGCTCTTTTACTGGGATTTTCAGATGTGGTTTTTATATCTTTGAGAATCTTGTCCTTAGCACCCAATTCCCATTGCATCCTGGCCTTCAGCATGTTTAAATGTAAGCATTTACATCCTGGCTTATACACTGATTGGTTCCATGTTGTTAGAATACTTCTAAAATCTCCAATGATGATCTGACCATTAAACCAAGCTGTAAATTAGATAGATTGGATTAGCATTTTCCTATAGGGAAACAGCATGCTGCTTTATTCAGTATAAGGGCTTACTGCTGGCATGATTCTTTAGGCATGAAGACAAGAATGTATTATGCTCAACAATGGTACAGATGCCTGAGCAAAACATTATATTATGTCACTCATTTCTCTTGGAAGCATCCCATGCTCTTTGGATTATAGCCACACTGGTACTTAATTCTAACTTCCACTGTTTTTCACAGAAGAAAGGGATGCAGGAACTGGGAGACGACAAGATAAAAATAGCTGAGCTTTCCCCATGGAAATTTCAAAATGTGAGAGAATTGAGAGAACGCTCCCTCCGTCCTTTGGGAAAATTAGTCCTGTTATTGCCAGCACCAAAACCAAGATCTTCTTCTGTGGTCTAGAGTAAAATACTTCTCTGGGTCAAAATTACTTGATGAAAATGTTTATTTCCAAAGGCTTCCTATTTTGGGAATTCAGCATGTCCATTTACAGAACAGGAGAGCTGTAAAAGTTCTGCATAGTACAGTGTTTAATTTTACTTAGGCTACCATCTCTTCCCAGTCCCGTAAAAAGGTTTACATACAATAGATCACAGAGACCATAAACTAAAGACAAAGACCTACACAATGCTGTTGAGGTAATCCTTTGTGGTCTGCACATACCGGTGCTGTATAATATAAGAGGAAAAGCACAATAAAATATTTCAGACATCTGTTTTTAAGGTTGCAGAACACTACAATGTAAAAAGCAGATACTACAAAGCACTCACATTTCCACCAACTTCAAATGATCCTGGATATTCTGTGGAGAGCACCAAACTGAGCAACTGCTCTCCCAACTGACAACAACAGCATGATGTTGAATGAGACAGATTCTCATGCTGCCAGTATGTTTTACTGTCATGATTTCTTTGCTCTCCATATGATGAAATAGGTGGTAAGCGGAGTTTGACAACCGTGCATTTGCCTTATCATATTCGCTGTTAATTCCACTAGTAGGTGTTATATCAGATTTCAGTGACCTGTTTCAGAGAGCACAGCATCTGCTTATTAGAATTTACACTACTATCTCTAGTCAACAGACAGTGTAATTTCTAAATAAAGCTGCTTACTACAGCTATAGCTCTGTGATTTCTTCCAATATATTAAATACTTTATCAAAAACCAATTCAGGGATCATGTCATAATGAAGCTGAAACAAAGCAGCTTTCAGGCAGCTGCTAAGCATTCCTTCTTCTGCCTTGTTTTCTTTTCCCTGAAAATGAAGTGAAAGGAAACAAAGGTTCCTGTTTGTTCTCTAAACCTCCTGCCCATAGCACAGCATCCTCCACTGCAAGCCAAAAGCACAGCAGCCATCAGCAACATAGCTGGGCTTTGGTGAAAGCAAATGCTTCACTGAAGTACATTGCTCCTTTCAGGCAAGTAAAACAAATGCATTATATCACCTCCATAACTTTTAAGAGTCACTCACATTCTTTATCATCTCATGTAGGATGTTTAAAAAGCTTTCTCAAAGTCCACGTCTGCAGATTCTGGAGAATGCATCGAGGTGAGGATGACTTGCATATTTTTGATCCAAAGAGGACTAATTTTCCCTTAGTGTGAAGGAGAACTCTAAGACCCTTCAGCTCCAAGAGACTTGCACAGAGTTAAAAAATGCTTTCTTGTCTGCTACAGCATTCTGCCATCTTTTCTATAGTCTGGATCCTAAGTTTGTGCATCATGACAAAGACTGTTGCAAAGTACTCCAGGACTCTGTGAAGGCACTCTACCACCTACAAAGCAAAGATATTCTACAGCTCTTTTGCAGTATATGGCTCAGCAGTAGGCTTTCAGCCAGAGCTCTGCATAGTGATGTTACAGCACTCCAGATCCTAGTACGAAAACATTTTGGGGATGGTTGATGTTGGTTTTGGTTTGTTTTTTTTTTCTTAAAGGCTTCTAAAGTATATTCTTGAAAGAGGGTCTGGCTTATGTTTTCTGTACTCACAGGAAGCATATAGAAAAAAGCACCAAAAATTAACAAAATAAAGCAGTAACCACCATATACCTAACCAGATGAAAAACATATTGTACTTTTTTTTTCTTTAAGTTACCAAAGAAAACCTGCCAGTGTCTCTGCTTGTGCTACAAGCTGTCAGTCAACAGCTGTTAACAAGCTAGATCATGGGAAGCTAAGGCCCTATGTATTGTTTTACTTCAGCATTTAACTACAGCCTAGGTAATAATGCTTGAAACCTTGACTTGATTCACTCTTGTTCTAGAGCAGGTAAGTGCAAAACTAATGTCTAGGACGAGCCCAAGTCATTGAAATACCCTGGGTAATTTGGTAGTGAATGTGTTCTATACCCTGCTTTCAGGGCTTGTCTTCTGACAGTTAAATGACTTGGGACTTCTTATGAAAGACTTCAGTATGAATTTTGTTCTGAGAACATGCTGAATCAATCCATATTCTGATGTCAGTACACCAGTATGGGGACAGATCTTTCCTCCCATGCAAATTCTCCTAGTGAATTGCAGCTTGGAGGCAATGGCAGTATATAAAAGTTTTCTGATCAAACTTACACTGATAAGACCTGTTTTGATGAAAAAGTAAGAATAATCCAGACATCAGTTTAACACAGGGCTAGCCTGAAAAGGACCCAATGTCGTTATGACCAATTATGGTCAAAGAAGCTTTTGTTTTGATAATAGCAGGTTTGACGATATCTGTCTTCAGAAGGAGGATGTAATGTTTCCTATATGACATACCTTATGTATTGTGTCTTGTTTTCCTGTGTTGTCTCTTTTCCAAGTTCTATTTGCCTCTCAAATCTTTTCTTGGTTGATATCCCATTTTTTATTTCATTGCCTTTTGTCCTTAGAATAGCAGATCATTTATATTATGTGTTGGAAAAATGTTGGGTTTATGGATGTTCTGTCTCCTGTGCTAAGTAGCACATGAATGAATTTACGAAACTAAAGTTAGGATTTTCTTAAATATCCAACAAGTTTAAAAAAATCTATTAAAGAAACCTCAGATGTTTGGCACTAGGGTTTTCCTTGCTCAGTATATCTAGCTCTCTACATAGTTCATCATTAATATCCTTTTGTATGCCAGACAGGGCATTTGAATCTAGGTTTTCCTTTGTTCTCCATCCTAGGTATTTCATATTCATATAGGCTATATCTACTCAGAGTAAGGACAGGAAAGAGGGGTGCTCACCTACATATTCTGGAGGGGGAAAGTCAAATATGCCCAACTCCTGCCAGTTGAAACTACATATGCGGTGCCCAGAGGAGGAGTTGCAGGTCCGCTGTGGCTGCTGAACAATCATAACCATCTGGAAGGAGTTACTTACTAAAGGTGGCACGACAAAGAGCAGAAATTGTGCCCAGCAGCCAAAATGTGTCTAGCTATCGAAGCATCTCACTGCAGTTCTGTCTCTGCAGGGTACATTCCAGGTACACAGACACTTCACAGGCAATGGAAATCTACACACTGCAGGAGGCCTTTCAAAGTTCATACGTGTCTTTTCCTTGGAAAAGAGCTTGTTTTTTTCCCTACATTACAAGCTCCTTGAAACATGTAACCTTTTACCAGTGTGCAAGTATCAGAGCAGATACTGCCTTTATCTGAGCAGAGAAAAGGGAAGGGCTGCATAGCCACATGGATGCAACTGCACCATGGGACAGTTGTGTATGCTAGCCAGCCAGTGCTTAGGGATGGATCGTTCTAAAACATCTTTACCCATATCACTTAATCTGTGTCCTTTTGCACGCAATACAGTGTGGTCTGGACCAAGTGGGGATCCTCATCTCTACATAGCTGAAATCACGGATGTTACTACTTTTGGAGGCAAATACGGATTTCTCAGTAAAGAGAATGGTTTGTAAACCAATACTTTTGACAGTAATCATTCTGCATGGAGCAGACTCACATGGATGGGAGTTTTCAGCTGTTCATTTCTGTTTGAGAACCTGAATTAGACAAATGAAGTTGCAGTAGGGTTCTTTGGTGCTCAGGTACCCACTTCTTACCACTGCCTCGAGGACTTGCCCTGACTTTCTTCCCAACATGGCCAGACTTGCCCTGGCATGCTCTCCCTTTTGAACGACTGGCAACTTCTTCCAGATGTTTCCAATACAGCTGTCACAGACCAGAAACCTGGGCAGCACTGGTAGCACATAAGACTCAGACATGTTTGTACCCATGTGGCATCCTTTTTTTATTGCTTTTATTGACCACTTCTATATAAAGAACATCTCTGTAGGAATCAAGTTTCATTTCTGAATAATTACATATATGAAAATGAACTGAGTAATTGAATTCCAATTAATAATTCAAGCAGCTGTAATATTTGAATCTATAATCTGCCAGAGTGTTATATGATCTTATTTCCACTTGATTCCTGAGAGGAAGTGCCTTACAAGCACTGGTACATAAAGTTGTCTCTAAACACAGACACCATCCATCGTAAATGTTTAATGTCCAATCATGAATTACAGCACCTGTTTTAAGTGATCAGCTACTAAAGGATATATATATATTAAAAAAAAATAAAGACGGAAATATGGGTTTCTTTCAAGGAAGATTATTTCCTGCTGTTGAATTTCTACATCTCAATAAAGTGCCAAATTCAGTCTTTGTTCTTGCAACATCTACTGTGCATATAGCTGAAAACTGAAACAAAGATCTTAGCATGGAATTTCAGTTACAACACCAAATATTTCAACTTCATTTTGCATGCACAATGATTTAAAGCCTTGGCTATCTGTATACATGTGATATACTACAAAACAGGGCTTACAAACCTTTGTTCACTTTCTCAATGATTTTTTCATCAATCTTGTCTACTATTATGATTGGTTGTAGCATTCCTGATAATTTGTAAAATGTCATTTTTATTACACACACCCATATTCATCTGCAAAAAATATATTCCATGGATCCTCTATAAAAAAATTCCTTCTAATCAGGATAATACCTTAAGAGTTAAGTGACATATAATGAATAATGAAGAGTCAGCAATGAGTGGTAAAAGTCAGTGCCTTACTAAAAATAAATAAAATACAGAGGAAAGTAAAAATAATGGGATATAACAGAGAAGGAGGGGGGAACCTCACAGACTGTTTTGGAATGATTCACATGCAAAAAAATGGAAAAAAATTCACAGTGGATCTGTTTCTCAGGGAGTTTGGTCCAAGTCTCACTGGCAAGAGTGCAGAGGCAGACTTCAGAAATATGAAGCAAGGAGAAAGACATAAACTACACACATTTTCCTTACCCTTACTCATACTCGTTCGTCTGGGGGAAATGTTGGGATTGGGAAGTGATCCATGAGAATGAAGCAGCTTGAAAAGCATTATATTAGTCTGTGGAATAAGTAATACTTCAACCAAGTGAAGTAATGGAAACCGCTTCACCCAAGTAATTTAAAATTGGACTGAATAAGGCACTGGAGATTATGCTGAAGGGAACAATTCTGCATTGGCAGGAGTATGGACAAGATGACTTAATAGATCTAGTGTCCATGTGCCAAATCCTGAGATCCGGATCCAGTTTTTATTACTCTATCGTTACTAAAGTTGAACTTCCATTCACGTTATTGGGAGCTCACCCTGACACAAGGAAAAATTAACCAAGAGCTTCACGATTTATGTGCAAAAACATGAATAAAAACTACTTCCGTATCATTTAAAAAGTTAACTTGCTACATAATAATTATAAAGTTTGAGTGCAAAAATAATAGATCTATATAGAGCACTCCTTGAATTATTCTAACAGACTGCCCAGAAACGTTACACAGAGTTTATCTGGTTTAATTAGTTAAGACCTGCCAGAACCAGTGAAAACCCTATTGCTCACTTGAAAGAAGTCTCTGTGTGTATGTTATGCTGTTCCTGAAATGCGTGAAAATATCCTGTGAATAAAATATTGCAATGAAAATTAAAGTTTAAGTACGCTTTTCCATTTAAGCATGGGAACAGTATTAGTTGTCATTAAAAAACACATAACGTAAATATAAGCAACAAAATTTTTCCCTTTTCTTCATTAAATATCAGTAGGGCATTTCAATGTAAAGAACAGAGGTTTAGGCTAAATGGAGTCTGTTTTCCTTGGTGTAGAAATATGTTTAAAGGAATTAAGGCTCTTCAGACATTGTGCTAAATTCTGATTTGGTTTAGTTTTAAAACAAAATAGTACTAATTAAACCAAAATTAGTCCAGAAATGCTATTAACATATTATATATGAGCAATTTGAGGGTGCTCTGGGGACAGAGATGCATATATTCTTGTATGTACACAAGGGCTGGTTTAGATGCAGTTAAATAGTTCTAATTTTTATTTTATTCCCACTCACACCAATATCTGGCACCCACTAAGATTATTCCTGACAAGGAAATAGTGAATCAGTTCCCTCTGGCACAACATAGAATGTTCATGGAAGAAAAATCAAAGGCCATATTAAGTGTATCGGAAAACAAACAAACAAACAAGCAAAAACAACCCAAACAAAAAAACAAAACAACTCAGAAAGATAGCTTAGGTAGCAAACTCTATTTTGTGTTATACAGAGATATACATTAGTTATACTAAAGGTAAAACTTCCTAGTATGGGGAAGAGGATTGGGAACTGAAGGACAGTGGAATTTTTTACCTCCTAATAAAAAAGCCATGTTAAAGTTAGTTGGGATCTTATTAAAGATTTTTACACTATTCTGAAAATTTTCAGAAAAACTTTCTGATATTCATCTTTTTAGGAATTCTTGATTGTGCTTATACTAAGCACTAGTCTGCATGAGGGCATACTGAGGACTAGTCTGCACTAGTCTGCATAGCTTTCTGGAGTAAGGTTATTGCCCAACACTATAAGGCTACAAAAAGTTATGTATGTTTCCAAACTGAGAAAATTGAAATAATCTCTCTTTTTTTTTTTTTTTTTTTCTATTTCTAGATATACATAGAGGCTGTAGAAAACCTGGCATATCTTTAAAAATATCACTAAATCAAAGTGGAATTCATTAGTGAGCACATACAGATATGGGGGAAAGAGCTGCTGTCTTGAAGCAGCTCGAGAAGAGATAATGGCGATGAATTAACCTTGGAGGGATTCATAGTCGGCCCTTGGGTGTGCAGACAGAGCGATGTGTAGCCTGATCCTCACCCAGCCCCGGTCCAGATGAAGACATAAGCAGGACATCCCCTTTTCTAGAAGGTAAGGCTTAGCTGGCACAGCCAGATGTGTGGCTCCTAGCCACACAGGTCAAAGAGTTTTACAAGGCTAAATAAAACCAGATCTGTCAAGTCTGAGCAGTCAGGAGGATGCAGGCACTGGCTCCTCCATTGCATGCCCCTGCAAGTGAGGACAGTGCAATATTTCTTCCTGCATGGTTCTACATGTTCACCTGGCAAGGGCACAGCATTATAGCTGCAAGAGAAAGGGTGCAATGCCTGCTGCCATATCCCAAGCTCAGTAGAAGACCATCACTAGCAGCAACTTAGCCTCAGCTAAGATAAATTCACCCGCGTGGGATACAGCTTCCCCCTTTCACTGGCACTAGCTCGTTTTGCCAGGTACTTTGCTGGACTCATTGAAAAACTGTCACATGCCAGAGACAAAATGGTATTGAAGAGGCTGAGAAGAAAATAGGAAGTGGTCTGACGCTGCTGCTCTGACAGAACAAGCTTTAGGCAGCTAATATTGATTGCACGATTTTAGAGGAGTGCAAGAGCTGCTTTAATTTACAGCACCTACCTAAGGACCTGTGGCTGACCATAGGCAACGGAGAACAAGCACAGCAGATATGCAGAGATAGATATCGTTAACATTGTATTATTGCATTAGTACTTCACAAAGACCGAAGCATGTATCAGGTCTCCCCTGAAGCTGTTCAAGCTCAAGATGGAAAGAGTAATTGCTGCCTAGAGAGCTTATGGTCTATACAATAACCAGAAATGCTGCAGTCCTCCCCAGCTTCAGTTATACCCTGCAGATGCACCTGATTGCTTGGACCATCATTATTTTTAAAGCAAGTAAAATGTCTTTCTGCTTCTTTGGGTATGGAAGGCATCACTTTCACAGTATGCTTCATCTGGAACTGTATTTAAGTAAACTCAAGAGAGCATACTCTATATAGGCAATACAAAATCATGTGTGATTTTTCTGTCGTTGTTTCAATAGACAGGGCTTGAGTAATGTCAGGGTTTATGGCTTTTATTTTATTTGGAGGGACTACTTTTTAACGGAAGCAGGAAGCAGTCCTTGGACACAGTAAGTCACAATGTATAAATAGCTCTACTGAGAGTATAACAAAGGCTCTTTTGTGCTTTTTTACCAGCACAGCCAATCATATATGCAACTCAGTAACATAAAAATACCTCATCCCTACTTATGACACCTTTGCCTTATAAAAAATTAATAAGACATCCATTTAGAATGTCTATCAAAAGCACTTTATTTTCTGTGCATTGCTTAGGAGAAGTCATACAGAAGTTGAAATTATTTCCTTTAATAATTGAAGAGAAATTCAAGAAATTTGGTGTTGTCTGATTACTAAACAGAGCATACAGTTAACTTGTCTTGAATTGGAATACATTTGTGGAAATATGCTTCTCCATATGGTTTCATATTTATTTCTGCAAGGTGAATACAGTGACAGAATTTTTTCAAATTAGACTATACAATTTTTTTATTAAATCAAAACCAGTTCAGTTCCTACTTAGCAAGCGTTCTGGACCTCATTTTAAGCCATTTGAAGGAGGTCTAAAGTTTATTGGATTTTAAATACATCCTTTTCTCCATCAAGGGTCTTTTAAAGGATAGTTTAATCTGTCTAATTTACATTCAGGAATTTCATTTTACATACCAGGCTCTGGGACTGTCAAATCCTTTGGCTTTTCATTCTTATCAAACTTAATAAAGGGATCATATATAACCAATAGGATGTATTTATTTGATTTTTTTCCAAATGCCATTTTCAAATCCAATTTAGGTCATATAGGATGCCAATTTTGTACAGTTAAGAAGTGAGATGGGTTTTCCAAAGAAAGATTATCAGTAGTAAGTATAAACATATGTCAGTTCATTAACTCTTTAAAGATATCCAGCCCATCATACTTCATTCCCTCCTACATTTTCCAATAATACACTAGGTCCTGCTTGAGGCTTTGTAAGGTCCTGATACAAAGACTCCCAAAACCAGTGGAAATCTTTTGCTTTCCTAGTGGGGTTTTTACTTAGGGAAAATCCAATACATCCAAACATTTTATTGAGTGGGCTTGATCACATCTTGAGATTTGGGACAGATAAGGGCCCCATGCAACCTATTCCAGCCACTGGTTGGAATAGCTTCCAGTGAAATATTCTCCAGCTGCTCCATAATTTAAAAGAGTTATTACGTCCTACTTACAACTAGGGGCAGAAGTTAAATTTGCCTATTGTCAGTCAGTCATCCCCTCTTCTCCCTGTCTCCTGCAAATGTAATACTCCATTCCTACCTGTCTAATAAAAGAAGCTTTTTTCTCCACTTGGTTAAAATCAATACAGCTTCTACACAAGGTGTTGTTTTGCATTTCTTAATTATGAATTTTTCTTTTTAGTGTTATGATAGAGTTTAGGAAGTATTTTTTTTTTTTTCTCCCTGTACTTTGAAAAAGAAAGGTTCTCTTATTTCCAGCTTTAGGAGCAACCAAATTTAAATCTATGCTAATCCCTAAAGTCAAGTAAATTCTAACAACTCCTCAGAAGTAGTACTAATGTTACCAATTACTTTCTTCCTCTGCTTAGCGTGATGCAAATTGATACAGACCAATGAAAGTGGGTTTGATTTCCCTGTGCAAATTAATTAGATGCTACACCAAAAATCAGTAATATACCCAACTTGAATTATGTGCTAAGCATTTATTCCTTGTATACACAGAATATTTTAAGATTAATGAAGTATTCATATATTTCTTAGGCTTAGTGAAAAAAGTGAGTCTGTCTTTTGTGGAGCTTTGTGCTCTAATGGGGATAGGTGGGGAATCCGTCAAATCCAGTACACAACTTTCATTAACATAAGCCAGGCAAAGTTTCACTGGTAGCTATAGTTAAATAAAAATTATGAGGTAGAATTTCTTTTCTCATGTACATGAATATGTTTGGACATATGGAAGGAGGACAATCCCTCCTTTCCTTTGTCTTCAAACAGAAGGAAAACGAGCTTGAGGACTGACTTATTGCTGGCTCCTCAAGCAATTGCTACATCGTTAAATCAACCTTTAAGATTTTTTCTAATCCCTTTTCTGCAGACAGCCAGCCATACAGTACCCATTTGTTCATGAGCCTAGTCGATCCCATGTCTTATGATGATAATGAAAAATCATTTGGAAGTTTATACCACTTATTTTAAATACAGGGCTAGCATAATTAATGAAACATATAGCGGCACTTTTCAGCACCCTTTTACAAGAATGGAGCACAATTTTCAGTCTTAAATACATTCAGATCCAAACATTCAAAAGCTTTCAAGCAACCACGTCCATTGTTCTTAAAGGAAAATGTGAATAATAACTCAGAGGGCTAAGCCTGTCTCACAAGCATGGTCCTATGTGAGAGGCACCTCACAGCAGCCTTTTCCCTAGGAGAACAGAGAGAAAGGAGCAGGGTTCAAAACATCTTCCTCTGTCCTTCCACGAGCAAGTAATCTTCATGCACACTAATCTTCATGCTATCTCATTTATAGCAGCTGGTAGCTACGGTTGTCCACTGAAACCTTTGCTTACCTCCCATTGCTGTAAGCCAACTCCCACCCCTCCTAACAGAGAAAATAGGAAAGTAGGCACCCAGAGCATGCTCAGCTGCTATTGCCTGGGCTTGCACAGAAATGGTGAAATCCTCAATATTTTTCCATCTCTAAGTCTATCCCTGTGTAAAGACTGTTAGGATAGCATAGCATCAAACTCACTTCAGAGGCTATGGGCCAATATACAACAAGGTTGTCGCAGTAAGTAAAAATATGATCTGGACTCACATTCAGTGGTATGGAGTCATCAGCAAACATACAGGGCTAGAGAGAAAGCTCTTTCCAGATATATAACCTGGGATTTTTCTTATTGCACCTCCTGTGCGTAGAAGTGTTTGACAGGATTTATAAAACTGAATACATCAGAGAAGGAGAATGTATAGGTTTAATAGCATCTGTTCATGAGTCAGGTCAGAGAGACATGGAGACTTGCTTGTGATCTCAGGGTAGATAGAGTCCATAGTTCCTGATTATGTTTCCAGCAGCTATCATTTAGGAAGTCTATATCACCTCCACCAGAATAGAAGGTAAATATAAAAAAAAACCACTCCAGCATCCCACAATATCCACACTTCCACCAGCAAGAAAATAAGATCCATTTTACATTCACACTTGAACCATTGTTATACGGCCAATAAAAAGAAAATATGAAGCCCTACTGAAGAGCAGTTTTAATTTGACAGCATTTCTGAAGTGTCTGGGGAAATCTGCTGTCTATGAATGCTGCATAAATTCTGCCGTTGTTTTCTACAGTACTGCAAAAGGAAAACTTCCAAGTGTCGTTCACAGCAGGAAATGCCTTCAGCCTATTTCTACCCACAACCAATAATTCTTAAGTTAATATCTGGTGGGCCCCTCCAAGCTTTTCAAAACAGCATGCTTTCTGCAGTGGTCTGGTAAGGACTGTATGACCTACAAAAATTGGTAGTATGACTTACGCTATCTCATAACGACATGTTTCATGGCAGTTTGGTTTACTGTATCAGTGATGGAAGTTGTGATTAGAAAAAAAACAGGATACAGTGATCAAGAGATGTTTTTATGTCTTTTTCTTAAAAAAGTCCTACTCAGATCCCTGCTATCCTATTCCTACTCCATCCTTCCTCAAATCCCTCAGTCATAAAGTATTGACGGTATTCACCAAGATTTAGAATACAAGAATGGGGTTTTCCATTCCACTTATCACTGCATTAAACTTGCTTCCCTTTCATGAGAAAGTTTCACCCTATCTATCATATTATTTATTATACCTGACCAAACTTAAAATATCCCTGTATTTACAAACATTCTATATGCTATAAGACTAAAAGAGCTGTTTGTACAGCATCAGACCAGTTATTCTGTTAATAGTAGCTAATAAGGAATATCTACAAAGAAATATGAAAACCAGGGCATATGTAGCATGTTTATATATTCAAATTGACATCACCATCCACACAGATGATAATGAAATCTGCACTGATCATCTTATTTTCATATTATCCAGCAATTTGCTGCACCTTTCAAGCTGGCCTATTTCTATGACTCATATAGCTAGAACTTGAAGTGAGTTAATGACTGTGACAATTTAGGCTATCTGATAATCTTATTCTAAACTTCCAGCCACATCTCATTTAAGATTAAAAAATAGACATCCTACAAAATAAATCTATTTGATATTATGAAAAATGTATTAGGAAACTAAATTAAATAATTTCTAAAGTGTTTGGGTTCTTTTTTACAGAAAGGTGCATACTTTTATTTATTAAAGTGCATTTTTTTTCCTATGAACTTTTTAAAGTTCAAAGAAAGAGCAACACAAAAACCAGAGTAAAAGAACATTAAAATTTCATTGTGGTGTACATTAAAGACATTTGAATGATTATGCGAAAAATGAATTTTCAAGCTACTGTCCTGTTCTTTACATTTTAATATTAGCTTCAGGATTATGCATTTCAGAAGCAGACAATACTCACTCAGTTAGAAAGAGATTACCTTAAGTCTTCTTTATGAAAAACCAGGGAGAAGTAGGAACCTTAAGCTCACAGCTATGTCTGTTTTAACTGTGCTGACCACATATGTGTTTCACTGCATCGATGCTGAGCCTTGCTCTGATTTGAAAGGTCAGAGATTTGAGGAGCTATTCCTTAAGGACTGTGTTCTTGTTTCTGGCTATTTGACCATAGTACTTTTTAAATGTTCACCAAATAGACCTATGTTTACATTTTTCAAATTTCATTCTTTAAAAAAGAAACAGTTATCTTCTTTCAATTCATAAAGCTAAAAAAGTCAAGTCAAAGTACAAAAGTACAATTTCTCGGCATGTCTGCTCTATCCTTATTTGTTCCATTTTTGAGTGACTGAGTATTTGATTCAGCTCAGGCAGCCACCACTCCCAGTTCCTGAGCTTCAGCCAGGTCTCTCAGGCCCATTCACAATTCCAGCACTAACTTTCCATAATTATTTTATTTCCTTAATCTTCCCAATGGCTGGTTCAGCCCCAGGTGGGCCTCATTCCTCTCCAAGTTCAATAAGACAGTCTCTTACTCCCTCTGCTCTCCTGTCTCCTCCAATTTTGATTTTTGCTGGCAGCCTCACAGTATCTCCTCTTCTCTCTCTTTTACACACACAAACACACACATGCATATGCACACAATAGCATGGGAAATACCACAAACATTTGGAGGGAAACAATGGCAAACTGCAATTTTCCATGCCTAGAAAATAAGGGAATGAACCAAAGGATGACCAAGGAAAAAAAAAAAAAAAAAAGTGAGTATGAGGGAGAGAGAAGGACCACAAAACTTTAAATAAAGGAAATGGAAGGTAAAACAGAAGAGTTTTAATATAGCAATAAAAAAGGTGAAAAAAAATGTTAATCATACATATAAAGACAAGAATAAAAAATGTAAGACATATTGGAGATGAACAGAAAATGTAAAACCAGAAAAAACCTTAAGCCCCAAATAATGCAAAGCTGCAATTTCTACCTATCTGACTAAAATATCCATCTCTAGAAGTGTTTAAGAAGATGCAAAGAAACCCAACCAGTTTCATCTTATTGTCTCAGTGTTAGCTTATCAGTATTCAGCTGAAAATCAGACAGTGAAGTTGAAAATGTTAAATGCAGGAGCCTTCCCTCAAGTTTTTCCACAACATGTTAACCTGGAGTGCCGTACTATCATCATGCAAGTGTAATGCTGCATGCTACACCCTGGTGTAGCATCTAACTGTAGTCTACAGAGACTGAGTCTGTCGGCTGCAGCTTAACAAACTATTTAAATACATGGCTGATTTAAAGCTATGGCTATGTCTAACCTGTGGAATCCAGGCGTGCTTCCCAGCTCCTACAGCCGTGTGTGTTTCTGTGTGTGTGTGCACCCCAGCTGCACCCTGGCTCCACACTAGCTCTCTTCCACCCTCCACCCCCACACCCCAGTTTCCGGCCCAGCCAGGTCCCCCCCGGATGATCGGGGACATGGCTATGGAGCACACCCCACAGTTTAGACAGAGCCTCTGGGAGTCATCGAGTGCTATGTTTGCAGCAGCCTGGAGCAGAGCTTTGACTCCGGGTAATTATTTTGTGAGCTGAGCCTTGTACGAATATTGTCCGCTAACAGTTTTTCTCTGAAAAAGCATATCTTTTCTCACTCTCAAAAGCAGAAATAAGTTCAGTTCGTTTTTTACAGAAATTGCTTTAACAGCCTGTGCCATATTTAGGCAAAGGAATCTGAGCATACAGCAGGGCCAATCTGGTAACAAAGGACACACCGGTTTGGTGAAAGCAGCCAGAGCATTCACGTGGCCACATTGCCATGTACTGCACTGGAAGTGTACTCTTAGGTGTCAGTAGTTCATGCTTGGCCATCTGTATTTTGTCAACAATAGCAATTCACTTTTTAATGAATGTTTAAAGTCTCAATTCCCCCAGGAGTAGCAGCAATAGAGAGCATCAGCTATTGCTGAAAGAACAGGGATTCTAGGAATAAACAGAATATTGTGGAATGGCAAACGGGAACCAGTGACCTCATTATTCTGGAAAATGTCTCCTTTTGAACCACAAGGAACTCTGACAATTGTAAAGGTCTAGTCTTGAACAATGGAGTTTTGCAGAGATAGAGTGAAAGCAAAATTGAGCCCCCTGTGTACTTATGGCAGTTCTTTATTATGTGCCATATATTATCATGTTGTGTTGTGTTTTGCTTTATCGTTGTTGCATCTTTATTAAAGGTGGGCCAGAAATAAAACCCAGATGTAAACATACCTGCACTTCCAAGGCACTTGGCTTTAGCTAAGAATGCAGCAGCTGAAAGCCATCCTCAGCACATTTTGTTCTAGAAGGTTTATATTCTTCTTCTCTTAAAACAAAACCCAAGGAAAACATTTAAAATAGCAAAATCTTACTGTTATAAAATAATTATGTATTATGTTGTTTGCTGCAGTTTAAAGGAATCTGGTCATGCAGGTATGGGGAATGACTGACTTTAAAGAGAAATGGAGGAGGATAGCAATTTTGCTCTCTAGTCTGCAGAATACTAAGAACACAGGACACATTCATGTCCTAAAGTCAAGGGATTTCCTTTGTTTAGGCTTATTAGGTGAATTAGAGACTAGTGTCTTGCACTCAGACACTGAGGTCTGCACTGAATTCTTGAGTTGTAGGACACGAAACCATATAAAGCAAGAGATGTCATTATTCCAATGACAACGGAGGAAAAAAATATCCATTGCTGACAGGCCTACTCACTCACAAGTCCATTGGTGTCAACATACAGAGCAGTAGAGACAGAATAGCTTAGGAAAGAGTTGGTTAAAAAGGAAGGGTAAGAGCTGAAGGGGAGCAAAATACTGTATGTCAATATTTGCCCTACTGAGGAACAGCAGACACATACTGGAAGTGAAGGATACCATATATAAAGAAGTGAGTAACCACATGTATTATTTCAGCCCTGTGCCCCAGCTGTAAAACATTATTTGAAGTTATAAGGTTATAATAGTTGCACAGCTGTGGGAAGGTGAGGGTCATCCATTTTACATACATATTCAAATTAAGAATGCAGGGCTGCTGGCACAGAGCAACAGCAATGATATGGACTCAAAGGTAGGTATGTACAGAACAACAGTGAAAAATCTCTTTTTGTTTTCTCTGTTGGAGATGGACATGAACTTTTTCACTCCTGTATTGGTTGTGCATGGTTAGGCCTGAAGGTGGAAAACTATGAACAACCTGTGCACTTATAGTGCAGATTCACAGAAAATTCAGGAACCTAAGTAAAAAAACAAATTATCCAAAAATGCCTGATGATGACCTAAATAAGGTGGTGCCAAAATGCCATAAGTGCTTTTTTTTTTTTTTTTTCAATATTCAAATATGTTTCTTGAATCACACATCTGTTCATGGCTAGAACTGCCCTGGCTAGACTTTTCTTAAGCCCCATCTGGATCCAGAAACTAGACATTTTCTGCATATGAATATGCCTGCGCAGCAATACACAGGTCATATGTACCTCAACTAGCTCCTAATGAACTAGTCTGGGTACCAGAAGCTCATAATTTATCGCTCCCCCCTGACTAATTTATCCTTTTTTGATATGTCTTCATGACCTTCCACTACGTCAAAGAAAAACAGAATTGCTGAGGTTGGAAAGGGCCTCTGAAGATCATCTGCTATGAACCCCTGCTTCAAAGCAAGATCAGCTAGAGCAGGTTGCTACGATCATGTTCATCTGCATTTTGAAACATCTCCAGGTATAGAGACTCCACAAACTTTCTGGGCATCCTGTTCTAGTGTTTGACTACCCTGACCATAGTGAAAGAGTTTTTTCTTACATTTAAATGGAATTTCTTCTTTTTGAGTGTATTTATTACCTCTTGCATTGCGGGGGCTCAGGCTCAGCAAGCTTGGATTCTGCTCTAGGCACAGATCCTAGCCCCTTGTCTGCAACCAGGACACTGAACTTTTTCTGTAGTTGCAGATCTGCAGGCACAGCAGGGAACATTTGACTGATGCTAGAAGTCAGAAGCTTGCAGCCTTCACCATCATGGGAGTCTCTTGACACCAGTGGCTCTGCCCGCCTCTCCCTTCATACAGTTGGAGTTCAGGGTCTTGCAGCTACAAGGTCTTGGAGAAGATCTCATCAAACTCCTTTTCTTGTCTCTGATGCTATGTAGTCTGTAGATCTCCTCCTGCAGCTCTTTTACTTAGTGACACAGACACCATCTCCTGCAGCCCCAGCCTAAGTGGGGCATCCCTGCACCCACAGAACTGCAGAGCTGCATCCTCCCTTGGGAGCTCAGGTTGAGTTCATGCCAGAGGAATTTGCTCTAGTTACTGCCATGTGACAGGTCACCACCATTGCTGAGCATATGTATACCGTCCTCAACAGAGTTTCTGGCCCCCATCTGTGCACCCTTCTGCCCAAATTGGCACAGACTGATGCACCTCCTGGTTGCTGCTATTAGCTGCAGTTTGTCACACATGTGTCACACAGGTATGCCTAAATGTCCTGAGAAACATATCCCACCTGGTTCTCTTAGTACAAGACCAGGAAGATATGTCTCACTAAAAAAAATACAGTAACAGATGCTGTCTTCAACAATGCCAACAGAAACACTGGAGAAGTAATTTTTCTCCCTGGGGTTTGACATTATTTGCTGTCTATTGGTGCAGTTCTAACCATGTTTAAAAAGCGGACATTGCTATCCTCTATTTTTACTCTGGAGTGGTTGAAAAGACTCAAGTAAGCTCTGATCATATAATTGAAAATACTTTAGAGGTATCCTTTGACCTTCAGGAAAAGGGTTCTACCTATTCACTTGTGCTGGGCAGTTCACCGTTTTCCTTTTTCACCTTAGGTGTTTCCTTGGTCAGCTAGTTAACTATTCTAGATCCTGGTTTGAAGCACCTATGTACTGGGAGTTTAGATACCTAATTTAGGGGACTAGATAGTCTCATACAACTCAGAATAAAAATTCTTAAAATTATAAGTGTAATCTATTGAAATTTCTGGAATTTAGATCCAAAAAGAAGAGTGATGTCCCTAAATACTACTGATGGTATGAGTCCCAGGTCCTTAAATCTCCAAGGACTAGACATTCAGATGCTCAACACATCTGCTCAATGCACGAATGAATGTCGAGTTCATTGTGATGCCAAATGAGTAAGAGTTAGGAAGCTAGCTCCTGGTGTTGGATTCATAATTGTTCAGCACTCTCCATGACTGTAACTTTGTATGTCTCCCATTTCTATGCTAGCAAAGATGACAAATCAGTAACTATTAGCTGCAGAGAAGGATTTAAGACTTCTGAGAAGCAAATTCTACTTTTAATTATGGCAAAGTGAGAAATGTGAATTGAACATCACCATCATGTAATAACCTGTGGTCAACAAGGAGTAAAGATAACCTAATAGCAGTGTCAAGATCAGAAATTGAGTCATTCCTTCTATATTAGGAATTGTGAGACCCTCAAAAATAGATCCACCAGAAGTAAATTATATAATATTATATTATCTATAATAAATCATATAAATTGAGTTGGGTTATTCTATCTGCTAAAAGATGTCAAAGGCTGTACAATTAAATTTAACAGGCAAATGACCATTCTTTCCTTTAAGGCCAGCAATATGGAATGGACTGTGTATATACATTTAAACCCTCTTTACTTTCCAAAACTGCCTACTGAAAATTAACCACGGTCTCTGCTGTCTTCTAAATCATGCCCAGCTGCTCTCTGGGAGATCAGTAATTGTCTCAGGACAAAAACTTGCAGGGGACAATTCCAGCATTTATCAGTAGAGACTCCCTGTTCAGGCACTCATAACATTCCCTGGAACTCTCTAATTTTCCAGTATAGACATGACGTTAGTAACTTCTAAATCTAATACTGATTTTGCAGTTAAAAAGAAGAAAATAAATTTTAAAACTAAACACCTAAATTAATTAATTTTCTTTTTAATTAGGAAATGGTCTTAAAGACATATATTTTTGAATGGAAAATTAGTATTTTCAGATTGATTTTCCAAAAATAAAATATCTGTAATAGTGCTGTTTGCCTATCCGTCTGTTCAACCTGCCTGTCAGTTCTCCTCAAAAATTTTCAAGAAAGTAAGTGAACATATAATACAAACCCATAGAGCTAGAGTTTATTAATATTCATAACAATCTGTATTCCTTAAAGTCAAGTCATTACGTTAAGATGTGATTCTCTGTCAAAAGCTTCATTTCAAAGGATAATGCTAGAAGTTGATATAGGAATTATAATTACACAAGAGATCATTCAAACATTGTATCTGCATTCAAGGCTATAGTGAAAGCAATCACCCTGTAAAAATCACAGGTATCCAGACTGGTGACCTGTTTTGTTTCATACAAGACACTGTAACTCTCAAGAGTTGCATGATGTGAGGACAAGAAGCAATAGGCACACAGTGGAACACAGGAAATTTTGACTAGCTATAGGAAAAAAAAAAAAAAATTACCATTGGAGTGGTTGCCCAGAATGTCTGTGAAGTCTCCATTCTTGCTGATACACAACAAGTGACTGGACCAGGCCCTGAGCAACCTGCTTTAACTGGACCTATTCTGAGGAACAGCTTAGGCTACACAAGATTCTGAAGCTCTTTCCAGCCCACACAATTTTATGACTACTTATACGGAATCTATGAGCAGAAAAGGAAGAGTTGGTGAGAGAACTTCAATCTGGTCCAATTAACTCAAAAAATAAGTGATTCTTGAAATGGATTCATCTTTCATTGGTAACTAACATGTATTAACTGTGTATCTTACTGGCTTGTTTAGATACTCTTGCCTCTGTTGAGTTGCAGTCTTTTGACTCCCCTGTAATCTCTATCTTAGTAAACTGAATTTCTGGATAAATCTTAAAAGATGGGAGGCCTTCTAGGCTGTCACCAATAGCCTATCACTGATCTGTATAAAGTCTCTGGATTCAGCGGTACATTTATATAGGGAGAAATATAAAACTGCTGTTCTGAAAACAGCAGAAAACAATATCCACAGATACATGAAAGTCTAACCCTAGGCAAAATCAAATGAACCTAGAGATTCCCTGAATCTAATGCAAAGTTGAATGACTGCCTTAAGGTCATCAAAACAAATAACCTAGAAGTCTTTAGAGGAAGCAGTCACAAGAGTGTAAACTTGAGAAGAAATGTGGAACAATGACCTGAGTGCTGAAAGCAACTTAGATACTGCAAGTAAGCTAAAAATGTTATTGGCTGTTTCTACAGTTTTCTTAGGAAACAGGATTTTGTGCACATCCTTTAAAAATAAGCAGAATTGTACCAAAATGGGTGTTGTATCTGACTTGTAGTACACTTCTGCAAATTGAAGCAAATCTGCAGGGCTCAACGAAAACAAGAATGGAAGAAATGGGATATGCAATGTAATTGCCAAACACATGTATTTGTAGTATTCGAAAACCCTGAAGATACCTAGTCAGCTCACCAGATGTCACTCCAGAAAGACACATTTTTTTCCTTATCTGCCAGTCCCATACAAGTGTCCCAGGTATCCTACTTTGTCTCAAATGGCACCCACCATTTATGTTTAGGCAAGTGAATTGAACCCAAATTGTTCAGACTGAACACAAAATTTGCGTAATCTTGTCCCACTTGCCACTGTGGAGGTTAGAGTGGCTGTTTTTGCAGCCCAGTGTTGTATTTCTCTTCTTACTATTCTCACTCCTTATGCTATGGTGGGATGAAGTAAGGGCCTTTCAAAGAGAAAAAAATAAATTAAGGGAGGCCTTATCACTCATCCCAACCAGAAGGAAATAACCTGGCAATTCAGGCAGCCCAGACATTCCTAAGAATTCTACTTTCAAGCCAAATGCTTTTGGTTACAGAGATGATCTCAGACAATTCCATCTTTCTCTTTGGGTATTAAATAACACTCTTCTTTGTTTTAAATAATATCCATTAAAGCACTTGAAGGAAAAGACTACCCATGTGTTCTCTGACTGGAGCATTCAAGTTTTCTGAAACCAGAGGGAAAACCTTGCTTCAGTTAATATTTAGGTCTTTATTCACAAAAAAAACCCCACAGTTGCCTGAGGTTAGGCCATGCACATTTGATATGGTACAGACAAAAGACTGTACTGGAATTGTTTCAAATAAGTTTCAGTGAAGGAGAAAGGTGTGGAATAGTTTCTATATGAAGAAAGTTGGGCAGATCGGGACTGTTCCGCTTGGAGAACAGACCACAGAAGAGGTAATAAAGGTCTAAAAAAACACTGAATGGCAAGAAGGTGGATAGAAATAACAGTTCATGTATTCTTCCTTACAAGAATTACAGATTATCAAATAAAAGTATTGGTTGGCAAGCCCAAAGTAGAGATTCTTCATGCAAGACACTTCATGCAAGGTACATGCATAGTCTGTGAATCCTTTTCACAGAATGTTGCAGGTGTTACAATTTTATATTGTGTGAAAAGTGATTAGAAATATTAACAGAAAAAAATATCAAGAACTATTAATTACAGAGTTAAATGGCACGTGACTGACTCCAGTTTGCATTGGGACAGAAAATCTCAGTATATGTTTGGCCTTAAGCAGATGCATTCCTTGAGCAGGTACTACTGACTACTGTCAAGACAGGCTGCTGGGCTGGAGAGGCCTTTGGTCTGTCTATGTGGCCATTCTTACATTCTTAAATCCCTTACCTGAATAAAACAGGGCTGCACTTTGCAACGAAGCTGCTTCCAAAGACAGAATCTGAAGCTAACATATGGCTCTGTGATTCTGAGCAGAAACACCACCCTGCAGTTCCAAAACTCCTTCTGAAACTTGTTCATATATTCCCAGCATTATCTGATGAAAAGAACAATAAAAAAGAACACTTTGCTTACAAAGTCCCAACCAGCTCCTCTGTTATCCAAACCAAAGCTCCACACTTCCCTGAGGTTTCCCTGCCAGAACCACAAAAGACATTGGCACATTCTATAGGCTCAGGCACCAGTAAAATCCAATACGTATCTAAAGAAGACTGATTGCCTGTCCTTACTGCAATGATTTTAAGGCCCAGTTCTCCACAGGGGAGAGATACAAGACAGCCAGGAAAGACATCGTGAAAACAGACTGTGAGCATATAAATCATCAGTGCAATTCAGACATGGAAGCTAGGAAGATGACTCCTATTTGGAAGATTAACTACACTGTACACGCTAAGGCAGAGCAAGCACATCTTTTGATATAGATAAAATGCAGAATACTGCAGGGACAAGAAAGGAATCATCCTTCTGCCCCCAGTGAAAACATTGGCTTTACTGAGCCAGGAACTGGAAAGTGTTATTTTTAGCTTGTGTTGAAATATAACCTCCAGACCATAGCTGGGAGGAGGACTGGGGCACTTGCCTACAATGATTCAATCTAGTATGGAAAAAATATATGTTCTTACGATGATTTTCTAACACCAAAGAATTTGTCTATTTTAATAAGCCCAGAGAACCTAGGTGTCTGGTGATTTCTTGTCATAAATCAGGAGCTCATTAAAAAGAAAAAAGTATTAAAAGAAGGCAAGGATTCTGGCAGGAGTCTTGAGAAAACGATTGAAAAGCATTTTTGACGTTTCATTCACTTTGCTACAATGTGTGCAAAGGCCACAGCTCTGAGCACTAGTCATTCTGAAGTCTGCCAACTAAGTACCTGAAAGCTCCTGAATTTACCAAATTTTAGACCATGGATTCAGTTTTCTGCCTGTGTCTGGATATTCCCTGCTTAGACCAAAGTGCAATGCTGTGGTTGTGGGAGGGAGGGATGGAAAGTCATGCTACCTGACCAACAGGAAATTCAAAGTGCATCAATTGTAAGAGTCCAAAGAGCTGTTGAAAAGTAAGATAAGGTTCAGAAGGGGATTACTGTGTCCTAAATGTGATATTTTTATTGAGAGGGCAGTGCTTAAATTACATTTTTATGAGCCAGCGTGGCATACCATCACTTTTTCATTTTACTGGGAAGCTTGCTGGGACTTCTCTGGTTCACAGCTGCAGAACGGATTAATTTTATCCTCCCCTGAATGAGACCTTCAGTCCCACTGTAGCTTCTAACTTGGAAGCAGCGTGCAAGGATACTACAAGACCAGAATTATTACATCATCAGACAAAATAGAAGAGAAACAGGAACAAAAATGGATAAAATGCTAAGACTTGATTCAGCAAAAACATCTATGTGCATGATAGCCTTAAGCATCCCTGTTTAGTGAAGCACTAAAGCATGTTCTTGGGCTTAATTGAAGTTAATGAGATTTACACAGGTCCTGAAGGTAATCACATGCTTCACTGCTTCATTAAATCAGAATTCAAGTATTATAGGGCAAGGTCTATCCTCAGGGAATTCCACTGAAATACAGGGTGATAGAAACCTATAAATCATTTTAAGGTATTTATTATTAAAATGCATGCACAAAAATATGCTAAGAGGAGTATGGGTTGCATGAGAGTTGAGCCTCAGAATAGCACTTTGTTCAACAAGATATCTGAGACATAAGACCTGTTTAAGTGTAAAATCAGAAGTAACTACAGTGAAGCCAAGGCCGATGCAGCTGAGATCAATATTAAAGCCCAGAGAAGGGGATTTTCTAAAAGTATGGGGGGAGGGGAAGAAAAATGGAGAACAGGTCCCTGGAGAACGTGATGAATGATGATGGGTCAGGCAATATACTTCTGCTTCCAAAAGCCAGGCTTAATCCTCACTCAGGAGTAGACATTGTGCCACATATTTAATCTATCCCTTAGAGAGAGTCAAAAGGATCAAAAGCATCACACAGATACTTAAAGGGAAAGGTCATATTCCCATTGAGGACTAATGACTATATCCGTTCCTGCAAGCATGGGGATTTCTGAGGAGGGAACTAAAACTGCAATGTTTCCAGTGCTAACTCTGGCTGTAGGGTGTCTGCTGTCACATCAGCTCCTTGAATCCTTCCCCTTCATTCCAAACTACCCTCACGCTGTGAGCTTGCAGCTCCCCGTGTTTCTCCTGCAGCTTTTCCATACCTTTCAGCAAAGGGATTTCTTTAACAAAACTGAGCTCTGTGATCAGATCACCCAAAGCCACTGCAATGTCTCAAAACTACCAAAGCCTTTGTGGTTACAGAAGAATTGTAGAGAGCTGCTATAATTTAAGAGCAGGGATTTTTTTTCCACTGTAGTGGTTCAATGTGTGTTGTGCGCACACATGTGCTTCAGCACAGATGGAGATTCAAATGAATATCAGACCCTTTGGTGTGAGTTCAAATTTCCTGAAGGTGTTGGAATGTCTGTAAAACATCAGATGCCCTTTTGGTTGTTTTTTTATAAATACATTTTAATTCTCTGCTGATTTGACATTTCACTTTATTTAGGAAAAATGGGGGAAAAAATGACAACATATTGAAAAAAGTTATTACGGAAAAAAAGAACAGGGAAAGGGAAGGAGGCTTGTATGTCCCTGGCAGCTACCTGCCTTTCTTATACAAAGCCACCTATGATTCTTCTACAACCACAAACAAGCCAGGTTTTCTTTGTGCTCTGTCCAGAAAGGAAGTTCAAAATATGTACATCTACTCCAAAGCTATTAATCTTTTTTACAAGATTATTGAGGGGAGTAGAGAACCATTGTCATCTTTCTTAAAATAAATTTTCCCTGAAGCTTCAGGAATCTTTAAAGTAAAGTTTAAGATATTTTTTTATTTCTTCTCTTCTAACACATTTTCCTTCTAAAAAATAGTTACCCTATGACTGATTTATTGTATTAATTATATCTATTTCTTCAGAGAAAAAAAGGAAATCTTTCCCAGCGTGCTGCATTGAGAGCCCTGCATAGCTGGCTTTAGTTTCAGCTTGCTACTGTCAACCCAGACCCACAGGGCTGGAGGGGTTGTGCATCCTCTGAGGCTGAAGGATATGTTGCATGAAAGAGTTTCTAAATGGTCAGTAAGACCAAAAAAAACAACAGTCTTGGAACCTTTACATTTTCCAAAACGGTTTCAATTGCATATTGAAAGTAACATAAGGCAAAACAGCAACAAAAATCAGAGTCAGACCCCTAAACAAATGTCATCACTACTTAGACTTCAGTGAGGGTGTTAATTATTATCACAAAGTGAGGAAACCACAGAATTGTTGGACCAAACACACGTTTCATGTGGAGAAAGTAGTACAAACAAACCAAAAACATACATCATTTTCCATGGAGCACAGAGAAGATCCATCTATTTATTCAACAAGCCTTAGGGATCCTCCTCCTGTACAAACTATCTAACCTACTACAATACAACTTGCATCCCAAGGCTATTACAGCCTTCCATATGCCTGTAATTTATTAACTATCTCAGCTATGAGATTACAACTGGAAGAATTCTGAGTGCTGTTAAGAAGGAGCTTCTTGTATAAAATCTACATACACTATATTATGATACTAACACTGGAGAACCAACCTTCTCCCATACACTCACACATGCTATTCTTTAAGAAAACTTAAACTAAATTTAAGATATGCAGTTATGCCACCTGGCTATAGGATATGGGATATAACTACAGGAAAGTGTACATGCTATACCCTATTGCTAAGCCATGCACATGGTGAAAAACATGTACTTTTCAGTGCAATATGGCATAGGGAGCAGTGATGGATATAGTTCAAGAGTTACCCTAGAGAATGACAAATACCAGGAACTTCACATTAAGGCAATAGAAAGGCCACAGTAAATATTTTTTTTTGAATAATCTGTCTAGAGGGTATCCTCCTTCCCCTTTCAATCTCATGTAATATGTTACCTGAAGCTGAATAAAAAATAACATATCCTAATATGTGTCTAACACAGAAACATTATCTAGCCATGCTACAAAGATTTTATTTATGAACCAATCTTGCAATACAATTACTTATAATGTTGAGGGCAAAACAGAGATTAAGCAGTTCACTGATCCAAACTCTCAGAATTAAGCAGGACAGACAGATCCTTTCCTGGTATGCACTCATCATAATGAGCAATTTTTAGAGCATCTTCTTGTTATATACTGATGTCCTAAGTGATGAAAAAGCTAAGCTGACAAACTTAGGTTATGTCTTTATTATCACATTTACCTGAATCATCTCCACGCCGACAGATCATATTTTTAAACTGTTAACCAGCAGCATTTTATAGATACGTACAATGGCTGTACACTGGTTCCAACAGACAAAATCTAGGTTGAGGGAAGGCAAGGGAAAATCTGCAAGCACCTTACAGAGCTGATGGAACAAATCTCACAAACCGAAACTTCAAGTCAACCTTATGGAACCCCTGGAAGTTCCTAACGAAGTCCTAAAACTGGTATACTCAATATGGTTAAACTGCTTTAGTTAAAGGAACTTTTAACTGAGGTCATCAACATTAGCAGTTTGAGTCAACTTACCTAGTTTAACTTAAAAACCAAGTTTAACATGGTCTAATTTTTCAACTGACCCAAAACAATTCCATTCCTATATTTTCGGATGTATGAATTTTTTCAAAATGTCTCATACTTAAAAATTTGCAAGCAAAGCCAATGCTGCACAAACCACACCTTTCCTTGAATTTATTGCCATCTTTTTAGAAAGTTTATTTAAAAGAATATAACCCAAATATGTGCTTTTCTATGAAATGTACTTTTCAAGTTCGTTTTGCCAGAGAAAATACTAATTTTCCAGAATGGCATATTTCATTTGCTACCAAAGAGGACTGACTGTAACATAAAGCTAGTGGCTCCTTTAGAAGAAAGAGAAACAATTTGACATGGTAGGTCTGGTATCCTTCTGCAATATCAAATGAAGCCCTACATTTTCAAAATGATGCATGGGAATTTAACCACGTGATGCCCATTAAAGTCAATGCCAACCCCTATGGTTTATGAGGTCACAAGAAATCCTTGATGGAATTACACCCCCGTCCAGCAAGGCTGATTCTCTTGTATCACAGACAAAGTCTGAACCAAAGCCTA
Source organism: Athene cunicularia (assembly GCF_003259725.1). Lineage (NCBI taxonomy): Eukaryota > Metazoa > Chordata > Aves > Strigiformes > Strigidae > Athene > Athene cunicularia. The sequence continues at coordinate 21,488,490 of NW_020799095.1, read as the reverse complement.
TAAAGTCAACAAAAATGTCTGCAGTCAGTTCAGTCAGGTTTGAATCAGGTACTTCTGTTGGAAAGAGAAAACCAAGAGAGAAATAAATTACTAAATGACTGTTAGTTTAACAGCATGGTATGGGTCCTACGTTGATACACATTCCTGTATAGTAAGGGGGAAATAATGTCTTCCTGTGGTCGTGCTGGAGGCATCTGATGGAAAAGAGAAACACTAGGGAATATTCCTTGGAAAAACAAAAGGACATCCTGTGAGAATGCAATTACAAAGTAATTCTTTAAGTATACCTAACAGCTATCATACAACATACCAAACACAATACACTTAAGGAATAAATATTCTGGGCTCTTTGTGCATCACCTGTGTTTTTATAATTTGCTGTACTGGTGCACATCTTTCAGTTTTGTGTTTACTGGACTGAATCTTTTAATATCCATTACACACTAGTAGCATTCAACTTCCAAAAGCAAAACATGGCACCCAATTTGCACAAAGATTTTGCACAATGTGGTATTTTAAAACACTCAGTAATTAATAAAACACTATGGTCTATTGGTAAATTGATTTTCATATTCTCTCAGTTGGAATATGATCTTGCTTTATCAATAAAACTGATACGGTGATTGAACACTTTCCAATTCTCTGGGTTTCAGATAGTATTCCTGCAGTTATATTACTAGCAGCACAGTGACTTGCTATAGTCTCCTGCTTTTGTGTACACAAGATATAATAACTATATTCAGAAAGTAAGTGTTTGTCAAGCCACATGGTGATATTCAACACTAAAACATGGACGAGCAAATTTCTAGGAGTTGGTGTGCCTGTCTAACATAGTCAGGATTCCATCAGAGTACAAAGTATCCTAAGCTAGTTAAGAATTTAGGGAGCAATTTGCATGCACACAAGCGTTAATACATGCATCCCTTGCAAACAAAGGTCTACAAAAAATCAGACATGCTTATTGAAGGAGACTTGCACAGAGTAAATAAATAATTGCTCTAAAAGAAATAGCAAATTTGGAAGCATAACAGCAATGAGATAAGGATTATCACCTGGTGTTTCCATGAGTGCATGGTGTCAGCGGTTTAGCTAGGTTTCTGTTATCCAGGGCTATACAACACATGATTGGGGTACCCTGGCCAGACAAAAACATAGACAGTGCAACACTTATTTTACAGCAACCCACAGATCAGATCAGATCAGATCAGACAAAGAGGAAAAAAAGCTGATGCTTTAACATGGCACTTCTCCGAACTAGGGAATATAGCTGATACAAATATAGCTGTACTGCTTCTGGATTCGGCTGCCTCCATACTTACTGCCCTGCCTGTCCACAAGCTGGATAGGTCACCTACCAGATAAGTGTGAATTAACCGTACAGGGAATGCAGTGCTGTATCAAATGAATTTCTGTAGCAGCTGTGGAGACTGTGGCAAACTTTCAGAGCCTTTGAATGGCTGATCCCAGTGGTACCATGGCTTTTCATTTTCCAAGAAAGATTCTTTTAACACAAGCTGGAGTATATTTTCTTCTGTCTTTTGTTTTAGACTCTGTTATTACAATTCTGAAGGAGAAAAAAAAAAAAAAAAAAAAAAAAAGTCAGGAAAGTTCAGAGTGGGGCAACTTTTTCATTACAGAGGATTGAATCACCCAGTAAAGGACAAAGTTTACAGCAGGAATCCTGTGAAAGAAGCATTGTGTACGTATGTTCACATCCAAACCTTATAATATAGCCTGTAATATTTTACCTTTTGCAGCCAGACTGCTTTCCTTGCCTTTGCTTAAATGAGCAGTCAGAATACACACAGCTGGCCTGGGTTATTCCCTTCTCCCATCATCTTTTCACCCCTCATGAACATCAAGCTCCAGCTAAATTTTACTGATAAAGACAACGCTATGCAGAAGCAAAAATATGCATTTTTCATGCTGTACAGCTGAAGCGGGGCTAATAAAAAGTCTTGGGCATCAACTTAAAAGGGGGACAGGAAAGGGCTGATGCTATGGGTGGAACTGGGAGGGGAGGGAGGCTGGCACGGTGGGCTGTGGAGGGAGACGTGTCCTTCAGCTGGAGCCAATGCCAGTCACGCCACACGGTTTGAACAGCACTACCTCAGAAGTGCATGCGTATTTCTGCAAAGCGTTTGACTTCCATCTGAAGGCATTTTGTATGAGCGGAGACGAAAGCTATTTGAAGTCTTTTTATAAACAACATAACTTAGGTAAGTATTTGACATGGATAAATACTTTGCAAGCAGCATAGAATTATTAATTAGGAATTTGCAATCTCTCGGTTGACACATACTCCAACGCCCTATTCCTGAGGAAGTATTCAGCGCCCTGATACAAAGTTTGGAGTATACAGACGCCAAATCACAGAGACCAGGGTTTTAATAGGCTTTCTAGAATGGAAAGATTAAAATCAGTACTTCGGGGCTGTCACTTGAACTAAACCGCGCTCGGTGGGGGCGTAGCTTGATGCCATGCTCGCCACAGCGCCTGCCGCCCTCACCTGTGTGGAGCTCCTCTTCCCTTTCCCCTCATCTTTCACGGCCCGAAGCCCTCGCCCCCTGCAAGCCCCCCGCGTTTCTTCAGCGCAGCTTAGGGAAGGAGCAGGCTATCACCGCGCCCAAAAGCAGACGTGTGACAGCGTTCGACCAGGACCCCTGGCCGGGGCAAGTTCAGCCGAAAGCCGAGAACTGCGGGGCCCGGCGCCGGCAGCGGCCGGCAGGCAGCGGAGGGG
>NW_020799095.1:21480305-21485700 GCF_003259725.1 Athene cunicularia | reverse complement strand
AGCGCAGGGCACTGCGGGCTGCTTGCCGCTCGGCCCGACAGGGCTTCGCCCAGCGCGCAGCAACTGGTGAAAGCCGGCGCCGAGGATACCACGTTTAAAAGCTAATTAAAACAACCCCTTCCGTGCAAAATCTTCAGGCCGCAAATGAAATAGCTCTTACGAACACTTGCTGGGAATTCAGCGGCGGTCTGAAAGACAAAAGTCTTTACAATTCACAAGCAAAGGAGAAATAGCTGAGCAAAGGCTTTCTCTTCTCTCGTTCTAACCTCACGTTTCTTTATGAAGCGTATCTGCCCTTTTCTTAGTCTGTATTTTTAGATTGGGTTTATTATCTTTCCTGCTTCAAATAATTGACACATAATGGATGCATGAAAACAGATTGATGTAATCTTTGAGAATAGGATCGCAGGGCTATAAAATGGAAAAAAAAAAAAAAAAAAAAGAATTCTCCAGTTTAAAAAAAAATAGCTCAAAAAGATATGATTTATTAGGAGGAAAAGTAACTCATGCTTTCCTGTTAAGCTATAATATGAATGGTAGCATTTTGAACTCTTGGCCTAAAATAGTTATATTGAGCTTTGATCCTTAGGACGTTAACAGACGGGAAGCAGAGGAGTGAATTGGGGTGAATTTAATAGTATCCAGAGATAGAATAATTAACTCTTATGGTGCCTATTAGCAGCTAGGGTCTGAAGGAAAAGGATTTAGAAAAATAAAACCAGGAAGGGAAAAGAGGCATTTCTAAATATTGTTAGGTATATTAAGTTATTGGAGAGAAAATTATTACATCCTTCCTTAATATGAGTCATGAAATGAAAGCCAAGTTTGTCTTCTTTATCATCCACCAAAGAGGATAACTGAAAACAGGCTGAAAGGTTGTAGGCCACCGCTTACCATCACTGCTCATTTCTTGAGCTTTTATTCTCTTCTCATATTTGTGAACTTTTCAGTAAATTTACTCTTTTTACAATACATGTACGAGTACATGCAATAACAAGCCTTCTTATGAGTCATAAGAGCTACAGACGCTCTCCTTTCTTTCCAGCCTTGTTTGCAAACTAGATATCAAATCCTATTTGGATAACATAGAGGCTAGATCTGTAGGTTGGCCCAGCAGAGGACTCAGCACTGTTATGCTCAACTGATTCGCTTCTAAGCGTCCACATCAGTTCATACTGCCCAATGTAGCATTTTTTCCTTGTAATAACAACCTGAGCTCAGGCTGTCTGTAAATGCAGCACCTTTGTGCCTGTTCAGTAGCATTAAGACCTTTTCAGGAAGGACTCTGAAAGTAGCTTTTTTTTTGTCCAACAAAACATAGATGGGACTTGGAAAGGGTGTGTTGGCTACAGCACAGATAGGCTCAGGTGTGGATTCAGACCTGTGCATAAAGCACAGGGTGGCTGTACTTGTGTATCTTCGTGTTTAATTGCTATGTTAAGCATTGATCTGTTTCCACAAAAAAAAAAATGAAGTGGCTGAAAACAACATGCAGGACATATTCTGTAGCTAACAGAAAGCCTGTAGACTGAGATAAAATAAAATGGTTCCATAAATACTGGAGAGATGTTCTTTACATCAAAAGAACAAGCGCCTCATTTTTCAAAGGCTAAGACATCAGCACAGGTGACAACGTCTTTCAAAGTGCAGAGTAGATATTAACCCACTTCTCTAAAGCTATGCAAAAACTCAGAAAGATGTACTTCACATGATTATGTATTATATACCAAAGGGGAAAGGAAGGAAGGAAGAAGAAATCTCCCCTGCCTTTCTGCAAATGCATACAATAGAAGTCATTGAAAAGCCTCTCAGTGTTTTGCAGTACTGGACAGTAAATCAATGTAATCTGCATTTCTGCAGTAGCAGGAAACTTTCCAAATGATCGCTATAAATGGAGCACATGTTTTACGTATAGGTTACTATTTTTGGCAGTCCATCAAACCCCTTTGATCTGTAGACAGTGGGGTTTCATCCAGCCGGCAGGACAAGAATAAAAGGCCCATATTCTGCCTTGTGCCAAGATCCACTCAGAGCAGGAGATGGGGAGCTGGTTATGGTCACACAACTCGGCGGCTGCTACTGCATCAGCCTGAGCCACGACAGAACTTAGATAAGCTTCTGTAGTTGAAGTACACTCTAACTAATCCCAGCTTCTTTCAGTCCCCGAGACGTACCCGTTAAGAACCAAGAGCACTCTATTTTGCTTCTGTGGGTCTCTCAGTCACTCCTTGTGCCAGCATGGGGAGAAGAATTGGCACAAGAGCTGTTTACCCCGCCTTGCGCTGGCTGCATGTCTCCCTAAGCAGGGAGCATCCCCCAGGGGCCAGTTAAGCCAGCGCTCTGTAACACCTGCACAATACAAAGTGACGGAAACCAGCACAGAGAGTCTGGCCCATGAGTCCTCAAAATGGAAAAAGGCAGATGAAAAAAGAAAAACACACCAAGGCAAGGGAAACCAGGCAGCACAGGAGGATTAGAAAGAAAAGACCAGAATAAAAATGTATAAAATGGAGCAGATCACTTCCTGACTGCAACAGAGCTGAACTTCAAAAAAGATCCACTAAGTCCACAGTGTTTCTGCCCATGACAGACAGTATGAGTGTCCTTCCTCTCCTCTGGTTCCTCATCAGAGATGATGTCAAGATTTATGTCTCCTTTTCTGAATAGTTCTGGGAGTTTAAACTGGGCCTCTGTCCATTACAGCCCCTGTATAAAGGAGCGAGCAGTAAAGAGAAGTGTTTTGCCGCATGTGGATAATGCACTATGGGACATGAGTGTCCAATATCCATGATTTCATGGCTCTCCAAGTTGTTTCCAACCATAGAGAGAAGCCAGTGTTGACAAAGAGAATTACAAATATCTAATTTACCCACTACATTCTTTTTTTTTAAACTCTGAAATTCATTACACTCATGGCATATATATAAAATACATTTTCATTAGCCCGTCATCAAAGCACGCAAATCTGAAAACCCCTCTGCTGTTCTGAGTGACATATTTCAGGAATAACTACTCAGAAATAACTGCTGTAGATGTGTCTGGCTGCTGAACATGAAAGTATGGGTGCTGCTGACTGCCTGGCAGCTGGCCCAGCATTTAACCCTGCTGTTTTAAAATGTCGTAAAATAAGCACAATTTAATCTTTTGAAACCTTTTGGTCAGTGACTGTGATTTCCGCAAAAAATGACTTCAAAGAAAAGACAGGCACCTTTGTTGATGCCTTTTTAAGCAGTCATGAGTTCCAAATTATTTTAAAAAAGGGAAGCAGAAACCTCAAAGTGTGTAACACCTCCTCAGGATTAGATGCTGAAGCGATATGTAAACTGGGCTGTAAAAATCGATCCTCCTCTAGCGATGTGGCTCAGAATGATATAATTAAAAGATAATGTCAATGGAAAAAGAATATCATCATAGACTAATGGGCTCCTCCTGACACATAAATGCTGAAGCAAAGCCCCTATTTTAATGAAAAAATACCACTAAGAAGCCAAGTTATTTTATTTTCAAAGCAGGATGTGTTGAAAATGTTCTATTTCTGTTGCTGTATTTCTGTTTTGCCAAATGTCTGACACAGAGTTAACACTTCCACCTTGCAGTGTTCATATAACACACAGCATTCCTCCGTGCCTCAAAAGCACCACAAGCTTTACCTGTGCAAAAAGCAGCCTGCTTCTGCAAATAGTGTTCCTTTTTGTTAATAAGTTGCAATTTTAATATAGACAGAAGGTTTTCTTTCCAAACTTAGATGTGGGGGAAAAAAATGTCCAGATTTAATTGTTTGGCGTAGATTCCATTCCACTTGAGTTAGGGAATGTGGACACTCCTAGGCATAAGACTATCTAGGGATAAGGTGACTATTTTTCACCTCAGTCAAAGCTGAGTTAAAATGCCCTTTGAACACACAGGACAGAAAAAAAGGGATGTGAAGATACCTTGAATAATTAAACATATTTCCAATCTACAGCAAATTACTCTTTTTGCCTTCTCAAAAAATAAGCCTTTCTTCTGTTGTTCTCAGATTTGGTTTGGTAGAAATGCCTTTTGGCATTTTAGTATTAAAGCAGAGTGATATGAAGAGCGTTTGATCCATCAGTGTATGCTAGGATGCTCTGAAAACGCCTACCAGATGTGGCCCTCAAAAGTCTTAGGCGTCTTCTGCTTAGTTCCTGGCTTTAGACCAGTCTGAGACAAGAACTAGCTGATGAGCTGCTCAGACCAGGCTGATCTGGACATGATCTGGACAACTATTGTCACCTACAGAACTTTAAAATCGAAAAGGGAGGTGCCTTGCAAGACTAGGCGCCTCCAGGATTAGGCAGCAGCCAAGCACAGGTTTCTGGAGAGCACTTTTGGACACTGTTCCACCTACATCCTGCCTTAGGTGCCTAAATCCTTTACTAGAGTGAGCCAGAACGGCTAGATTCCCGTTGAAGTCAAGAGAAGGATTTATATTAACTTAAGTGGATTGGTTCAGGCCCTAAAATGAGAACCATGTGTACATCCTTATGAAGAGTCTCGTCCCTTCTGTTTATTCATTGTGACTTCTTGCTATATTGAACCGTTCACACGCACTAATCCACAAACAATACGTCAAAAGGCATTTTGGAGAGTAAGAGTGTTGGGGACTTTCATGCCCATAGTCTGTGCTATTCTCAACAGTTCTGGAAGTACGGTAGCCACCCTGGCTAACAGGCCCGTCAAGCCACATACACCATTCAGATCATACATAAGCTCGAATTGTATTATTCGTTTGGCTCGTCAATACTTTTCCATGGAGCTGAAGGAGAGGAGGGCATATGGAATAGAGAAGCAGGAAAACTAATGAATGAGAGAATATAACTTTCAGGGTTCTGGCAATGTTTTCACATCCATTTTTTGCTCCACTCCCCTGAGGTCACAAAAAGCAAATGGCATATTCATTTCCTTCCATCTGTGCTATTCTGAACAGCAAACGGGAACTAATATCTAAACTTTCCTAATAAGCAGGGGTGGGAGAGAGCCGGGTAATAATTAGCTACTGGCAAGCAATGCCTGTAGATTCTGTGGTTCTCAGAGTGATGTTCATCGAAGATGTATTTTTCTTCTTCCTTGTCCTATTTTGCAATGCACTGACACTTTAAGTTAAAAATTACAGAAAGGCCAAATTCTAACTAAATCCTACACACCCCGTGTGAAGCAGCAGGAGCAGACCCGTGCAAAGCCAGGCCAGTGCTGTCCCATTTTCCTTAAAAATACATGCAATTCCTTGTAAACACTGGGACGAGGTGCCTGGCCAGGAAGCCCTGGTGGTGTCGGATGTGTGGCGATGGCCCCCCTTCCCCGGGGAGACGGCTCAGCTCCAGCTGCAGCTGCTTCCCCCCCGCCGCTGGCTCCGCAGGAGAGGGCCTGTCTCTTA
>NW_020799095.1:21462810-21480255 GCF_003259725.1 Athene cunicularia | reverse complement strand
TTGATGGACTAAATGTTCATGTTTGGGTCACAGGTGATACTGGAATGTTGTGCATGTTTTGGGGGAGTAGCAGTGGGAAGTGCCCTAAGTGGTGTATTCTCGCTCTTCTTCACTAGATGTAACATCTCCTCAATGACAGCAAGATTTATTTCTTGGATACTTCACACTGCCCTCTGTATTATCCTACCGGCAACAAACAGTGGCTCAGCCATACCTCTCCTCACCCACGTGCTTCAAGAAGTATTCAAAATAGCCAGTCAGACAAAGTGGGAAGAGCAAGTTCAGGGACAAAGCCTCTGTACCTGTAATACTGAATCTATATTAAGTGCAAAAGGAAAGACTTCTGACATTTCTTCAAAACGCTTTTCCTCTTTCTTAACAGAACTACATTCCTTTATCTCTCAAGGAGAAAATGTGAAGAAGACATGCTGATGTTTCTGTGCTACCGAGCTCTCCAACCAGCATACCAGTCAGGGAAGAAAAAAACACTGAAAAAGTACAGTCAACAAGGTCTTAATGTACATCTGGTGAAGCTGGAAGAGAAGTCCTGCTTGATGCCCAGGAGAGCTGTCAGGCCACAAACCTGAGACCTGTAAAAATGCTGGGTGCCCACAGCCCCCATCTGCAGATAATTAGCGTATCTGAAAAGTCAGATCAATAAATATCTCATTGCAAATTAAAGAAAGAGAATTTGTGTAGACATCACTGTTGTCCCCCTGCAGAGCAGTTGCAGATGTCTTGGCATATCAAAGAAATCAGATACGTGGCCTTTGGTTATATTCTAAGTATAACTTGTTTTACTTACACATATAAATGAGTCCTGGAACAGTGATAATCAAACTGCGTGCAAGCAATTCCCTTATTAGGAATCTTAGCTCATCACTAAAATTGGGATTACAAGCAACAATTCCACCTGAAGAACAAATTTTAATAATAAATCAAGGCAAATAGCTAACTTGCCTTCCAATAACAGAGCTCCCTTCACACACAACTGTATATAACACAAATTAAAAAAAAAAAAAAAAAGTGTATCTTCCCATGAACTAATATTTCCTTGTGAGCTTAAATAAAAGAAAAAAAACAAAGAGTGGAAGATAGAAATGGCACCACCTGGTGACACCTGCCACATGGCATGAATGGCTGCACATTAATACTCATGAAGCTACTTATGTTGTTTGAAGTTTTGTTGAATAGCCTGGTGTATGACCATAAAAGCCTTTAACAGAAAACTCTTAATTAGGCACTTCTTCCATTCTGTTGCTATAGCTTGCTGTAAGACAACTGTAGACAGACATTCAGATACTTCGTTCAGAAATTACCAGAGTAAATCAAGTTATATATAAGACTCACCTCATTCTAATTTATAGTTCAGCTCAGACCATTGAACTTGCAAGTAAAATTTATGGGGGAAGAGCAATAAATTAAATTGGGTAGAAACATAATTTTTGTCCTCCAGTTACTTGTACAGTTCGATTTAACACATAAAAAATGGAGTATAATACTAACTTGTTAATAAAATGTGCACAGCGCTGACATGTAAAAACAGTTTTATAATTGGTTGGTCTACTCTGTTAGCCTTGTTGACAACACTAAATTTTCAAAACCGTACATTAGTAACATTGAGCTAACATTATAAATGCAGAAAGCTCATAAATGCATACAACAGAAATTCATTTGGCCTTTGATTTTTTTTGGGGGGGTGTCTTTAAAGTGAAAACTGTAAAATTACCACATAATAAAAGCCAGTACACTGAACACTAATTGCCCATTTATAAAAAGCTCTTTTCCCCCAATCATGTAGGTGTGAGGCATAAACTTCTTGGGTTTTACGGAGCTGCGATTTATACTTTCAGTTCTGTTTCTCTCTGTTGCATTTCATCTTAAGCTTATAAAAGACGAGCTGGATTTTATTAATCTGCATCAGTGTTCATTGGACATTAAATCTACGAAGATCCCTACCGGGTTTTAATTGTGACTGAATTGCCAACAATAATTGGGCCTCTGACTAACCACGGAGAGCAGCCCACCCTCGCTGCCGGGCACAACTGCTAGCTCCAACGCCAGCCACGATAGCCCACTTTGTCAGCCGCCCGAAGGGAAGTTGTCAAGTCTGGGACCCTGCTGCTTTATTCCTATAACTATGTTTTAGAAACACCTCACAAGTGGAATTGTGGTTGCCTCATCCAGAAAATGTGGAAAGGATTAATGTGGCATGTAAAACAAATCACTCCTGAGCTCAGCTGAGAAAGTGGGTATTAAAAGCACTCCAGTCAAAAGAGCTTTAGTGAAAGGGTCATGGTGATATACAGTCAGCACATGTTGGGCTGGTAAAGCTGCAGGGTGTTTGGAAATGGTAATGGTCCATGGGTGTAAATTCTTTCAAGACCTCTTAAAGGCACATGTGTTTCTTGAGCATGTTCTCCAAACAAGGACCTGTTATAGGTTAGATTCACTGGGGCTTTTAAACTTTATTGATTGGTTTGTGGTATTCCAGGTTCGCTGACTGGTTGTCGTTTTTTTTAATGCTGTTGATAAACACAGAAAAAGATCCTGGTTTAATCTAAAATTTACAAATCTATAATCTAGGTGGCACATAGCTTTATTGAAACAGTTTTCAGAATGTGTTATTTCTTTTCGCCAGTAATCACTGGCTTCACAAGAGTTAAGGGTCTATCAACATTTCTTTTATGAATGCAGGTTGGTTAAAGCATCTTTAGTTTTGAGGTTAAAAAAATCAGACCTTTAACTTTGATGTAACATTTAGTGTGCCTTTATATATGTTTGTAACATTTGTAACATAATATTTCCTAAAGTTATTAAAAAGATGGCTCATGGCAGCTTTTCTTGTAAAGCTGGGAAGACTTACAGTGCTTAGCAAAAGCTTTATTTTACAAGTTGCACTATTCCTTGTTCTTCTTTTCATTAGGAATTTCACTGTGATTTAGCATAAAGAATAAAAATGTGATAACATATATGTACCATGTAGCCCTTTTCTGCCCGAAGAGTCACCACTACAAGACGAAAACGTCCAGAAGGGGGTTTTAAGCAACAATTCACCTTGACTTCCATCAGAAACATGAGGGCTCAGTAATTTTGTAAATTAGGCCTTCTGTGCAGGGATCACTTCACTTACACTTGAAATGGAGCCATTTCTGAGAAGCATGTGTCAGGTGTTGAGCAGAACACAGCCACATCTTTATACAGAGTGGCTGAGAAGTGGAACTAAAAAAAAAAAAAAAAAAAAAAAAAATGTATCTAGTCGCTACAATACTTGCCATGATATAACTAGAATCACTAATAATCACTTCCAACATGCACCATTCTGTTGAGAATGCATCCCTTCAGCAAGTGGCCTGCATTCAATTTTAGAGAAGCTTATCACAGTCCTGGCCCAAAAGCTAGTAGTTTAGGATTTGGCCAGCAGAATGCTGGTTTGGTTAAGTACACTAGAGATTTTTCAGTCTTATTTCTGAATGTGTTTGTTTTTACACAAGGCCACTGTTAATTATTTTATGTGGTCATTTAACCTGTGTTCACTATAACAGACTTGAAAGCAGAAGTACAGATTGCAGTTACATGATGTGGTAGGTGAAAACGTTTGTTCTGAATAATTGTATTTAATTGAATTCATATTTTAAAACACCAAGGAGTTGTTTTCTCACAAACCCACAGGACTGTTATGAACAGGGACCATGGTTAAATGATCAAACCCCTACTTAGTCAAGTTAAAACAAATAAATAAAATAACATGTGACCTTGGAAAAGTTTGGGTTCTATGTAGGTTCTGGTTCAGTGCCTCTGACTTTGGCTTCAGCTACAACCATGACTACAAATATTTTTTCACAGGCTTCAGCAATGATACCATTTGTTACTTTTGCTTAGTACAGTACTGGTGAAGGTCAAGATCAGTCGTTCTCCTGCAACATTTCCACCATGCAATGAAGTTCCAGCCATAAAACAAAGGGACACACGGTAGATATGATGTCACTGTCTGGCATCTTTATGGAAATCAGAAAGCTTTGGCAATGCTGAACCTCAAAATTGAGTTTCTGGTCCTCTTCCCCTTCAGGAAGGTGAAATGCGATGTGCCTGTAACCTATCTTGAAACAGATGTCCTGTAGCTACTTAGGTAAACAGCTGAAGTAACTGGCCAAGACACATTTCAATGTTTTGTGAAGAGACACACAGTCTAAAAAGACAAAAAAAAAAAAAAAAACCACATCGCAATAATGTACAGGAAACTAGACAACAGTGTAATCTGTAAACCAAATTATTGGTGTTCTGCCCAAACATTTTAAAACCCAAACACCTGCAAGGAGCAGCCAAATACTCTGAACAGAAGACTAGTTCTTCTGGGTTTTTTTACCTTTAAAAAAATATTATTCAGTTTTAGGCTTAGGAAATGTTTTTCTTTAAGCTTGCTAAGCTACAGGGCATGAACAAAGGCGTTTTTTTTTGTTTTGTTTTTTTTTTTTTACTAGGAGTATACTGTTGCCCTGTTAAACCAAGTAAAAGTTTCCTGTACCTAGGAAAAAAGACACTGCTTAACTTTTGTTTCAATTCTCATTTTATAGCAGAGTCAGTCTTGCTATTCTTCATACTGAAACCTCAAATCAGCTGTTTCGCTGAAACACTGATGTTTTAAGTTGAAGTCTGAATAGTACCAGTATTTTAAGTTAAATCCCTAACAGCATCAGCTCTCAGGTTTTGTTTCATTTTGAGAACCGTCTGCTGTGTCTTAGATCTAAAACTATAGATTCGCATTCAAAGGCATTCATCAATATGTTTGTCATCAAATCTGCAAGACCATTCAAAGTTGGAGAACAAGCTAGAAGGAAAAAAGAAGAATATTACAGAAGCTGTGTGTTATTTACTTTTTCTTTTTTTTCACTGAATGAGGCTATAATAATTTGTTTTTAATTTAGTATTGAAAATTCCAACTTTCTGTTAGAAGACAATCCTAAAAATATCCACTAAAATAATATAAATAGTGAGTAGATTTAATAGAATGTCACTTGTTTACACCCTGAAGATGATCTCTTTCTTATCCAGAGCCAAATGTTAACTGTGTTGTGCCAATAACCTGAGGGCCTTTGGGCAGTTGGGATATATCAGGTATTTCACTGCCTGAAAGAGTTAATTTGGACAGAAAAAGAGCCCAGGGTAGAGGGCTAATGAGCTCTCTGTGCATCTCATTACTCAGCTGTTCCAGTTGTGACCTACCACCCTCAGCCTCCAAAACTAGGTGTAGTGTAGAACAATGTCTAAAGCACCAAGGTCTCCCTAAAATTGTCCCTCCTCCTACTCTTCTGCAGAACTGCCTCAAACACTAGTAAGGACTAGGGTATTGCTATGCCAGGAGATGTATAAACATTAAGAAAACAAATATTACTTCTTTAAGGAACAGATAAGCTTAAGGTCTTCTAACAATAGCAGTCACTGAGCTTACGTCCTCCTAAACAGGAAATCAGGTAAGAAAATGAAAAAAAAAAAAAAAAAAAAAAAAAAAGAGTAAAACAATTCTGGGGTTTATTTTCCTCTCAAGTTAGGAACATCCTTGAGTTTGTTTTGATCTGTACCTAGTGAGCTCCATCCAGCTTGTTCAACAAGGCTTTGAGATGGGCACACCAAGAGTCATGGTTGAATTTTTGGTAGGCCTGTGAGCAAACATTAGTGGTACTTAGAGAAAAAAGAAAGAACAAAATACAGCAGGGAGTATAACAAAGGGGTGTGTGGGGGTGTGTGTGGGGGTGTGTGGGGGGGTGTGCGCAATTAGCTGGATAGAGAAGGAAAAAAGATTTAGTAAAAATTATTCTGATAGAATCATTTACATTTGGAAAAAGGCATATTAGGATAAAAAAACGTCTGCTCTGTATATAACCTATCCAAAAATCATCAAGATTCCATGTTTCAGTAAGGTCTCATGTTTCATTTTAAACAGATTCTAGGAAACTATTTAAATATTTTGCACATTCTTTGTCTTTGAATTTTAAATTAAAGATTTTTGGTTGTATATTTCTTCTTCCTTCTTCTTAATTCTTCATATTAATAGAGGAAGAAAATGGCAAACTCAGGGAGCCTTCATGTGGAATTAAGATAATTACTATCCTGTAATCCTAAAGCAATACACCTTTTTCCCCCATAAAGTTGAACAAAAATTTTTCATCTTTTCCAAGAAACAAAAAAGGCAAAGATGAATTCATATCATCACACAAGCAGCAAAATGCGTGTTATCTCACATTTTCTGTTGCTGATGTGGGACTGTCCATGCCCTGACACATGGTGGTGTCCACTTAGCAGCTCTGCCCAAAGCAAAAAAGAGGAGGAGGAGGCAAATGTCCACTTTCTTCCCTCTGCTTTTGCTCAAAAGCTCTTGCCAGTGCTTACATTCCAAATAGTTTTTCCGTGTGGGCTTTTCCACACTTTCCAAGCAGTTGCCACATTTTGCCCACAAAATTTTCTCTCTACATCTCTACAAGTAGTGCTACACAAAGGGCATGAGCACACTTTCAAAACCAAGTCTGATAATGTGTCTACTTTGTGTGCAGATGTGTTGAAACCATTTATCAGAGTCTTCCTATGGTACTACTGCTTTCTTAATCACAAGTGCCATACCAACCTCAGGTATAATACCAAAATTAAGTATTCACAATTGAATTACCTGTGTATTCTGCTATTGTTACATTAAGTAATTCAATACTGAAGCAATCTCAAAATGTCATTCTCTACCTCTTAGTGGCTATGGATTTTGCTGTGATAAGAAACAAAAACCCACTTAAGACTGTGAACCAGCATAGTCTTAGACAGATCTAACCAGTTCTGTCTATTAAACAAAAGGGAGCAGATACAGTAGGCAAGTGCCCCTGCCAACATCTTTAAGCAGCAATTTTCAAGCAAACAAAAGGAAGCACTTTTCATTACAATGCACAATTAAATCATGGAACTCATTACCACAGGATGCTGCAAAAGCGAAAAGTGTGACAGGGTTCAAAAGGAGATTAGACTAATTCATGAAGGATATGTCTATCAGTGGCTATTAAGCAGGGTGATCCGGATGTACCTCTAGTGAAGGAAGTCCCTAACCCACTGACTACTGGAAGCTGGGAGGGATATCATGGAAGGATTTTTTGCATAGTTTTTATGTTCATATATATTAAAAAATAGTATTTTAATTGAGCACTTTAGAGAATTGTTTAGTTGTCAGACTCAGAGTTATTATTCCTACTTGACCACTTAAATGTTTGCAATGCCCTTTTTAGGGGCCCTTTTTCAGCAGCTTGAACATTATATTAGCCCTTTAGAGACAAAGCAGTAACTTCTTTTAACAGATTTACCTGATGTTATTCATCCAACTTGTAGAAATCTCTCTACCTTTGTAAAACTGCAACATCAGTTCCCAGAAACCTGGTAAGTATAACTGAAATAAAATGTGATATGTGCACACCTGTATAGCAGATGACTACGTTAAAAGTGATTAAACAGCATTTCTTTTAGTTTCTTTTAATTTGAACCTTACTCCTTTATACTTCTACTAAGAAATTGTTAGAGCTAGGACCGCTCTGTGCAAACCAATTTACTGAAGCTGAGGATGCTGTCCTTGATTTTACAAACTGAGGACAGATAATTGTTAAAACTTCAAAGATGTCATACAATGTCATTGCAAAGCTCTTACAGTAACACTTCTCTTCCCGTGATTTTTCCATTTGAAATGTGTTTGTGTCATTTACATTGCAATTATATTCTAATGCAAGATACATTTGGGAGTGTAAATATCAAGATTAAATCTACCTTGAAAACTCAGGCTGAATCAGGTTTATAGCCTAGAGGCAAGTTGTGAATCCCATAAAGCATTGTTCAAGGGACCTGGTTAGTGTTCTGTACACCTGCTTAATGGTTTTTTTTTCATAGTCACAAATGTCAAACTGCTCAGTAACGCATTGGGGTTTGAATGACAGCCATGCACTTGAGCACCAGTTATGTTTTTTCACTACCAAATTGGACTATAAATGATGAAAAAGAGGTCAGAAAGGAAGTATGGAAGCATACAAATTTGAAAGGGGAAACTGCTAATAGTCATAAACCGTGTGCAATCAAAGGACTGGCAAGTCATTGTGAATTACCTGCTCCATGAATTACTGATCTAACTGCATTATGATATGGAATTTTCTAACTCCTTTCATCTGTGGTGCAAGGGTTCCTAACAGCCCCCAGATCAAAAGCCAGGCTGCCAGCGAAACCATGAAAAAAAAGCCCACAACACTGACTTTCATTATGAGCACTTATTTGTTAAACTTTTCTTAATATGCAGGCTTCATTATTTATTGATTCACTGATTGGATGTACTGTAAGTGTGCCACCTACCAAATTTGAGGAAATAGCACAGAAATGATCAGCAGTGTGACACCTCAGTGCAAGTCAAAACTTGTAAGCATGTGCACATAAACACTCATAGCTTGTGCATTTCTCCACAGGTGGTAAAATGCAGAGCAAACATTGGGTTTATATGACCTCCCTTTTTTCTTTTTGAATCCAGATCACCCAAAATACTTTACAAACAATTAGTTGCATGTTAGTAGTTTTACTGACTATACAATTAACTTGAACATGCCAATAGCACCAACATGAAGACAGAGTCTAAGGTATATATGAGCAATGATGAGACAATTGTTTTCTACAGGTGCCTGTCATACATGCCCCAAAACAGAATTGTAAGTTCCAGTTACGACCATAATAATGAAGCACAAGCCAGAAGACATATTAACCCAAACATATAAATAGTTCTTTTAGCTAAGGGAAGGAAGGAAGGAAGGAAGGAAGGAAGGAAGGAAGGAAAGGAGAAAAGAATTTTTATATATATATATGTACACATTTTGACAGATATCTCTTTTGTTTGGTAGTGTGTCTGCTGGGATAACTCTGAGTTTGCCCAGAGATGAAATTCTGAATTCATTTCATCATGATGACAGTCTGAACAGTGAATATGTGCTTTTTTGTGCCTATCATAGAGAAGAAACACTTCAGGCACTGACAACTGCATCACTGTTTTGGTGTGAATATCCTGGATACTTTCCACCTGAGATCATATTTGTAAATATGTGATGCTCAAGCAAAGAGAAAGCAAAGATTAGCAGTAGTATCACCTCACTGGTAGATCAGCCTAGAAAATAGAATTTCTCGTTTATGGAAAGAAGCAATTGTAATTTTTCCTGAAGAATTCATATTTTTGTAAAGGAAAGAGAAGTTTCAAAGAAATGCTCTGGTAAGAGAGCCTACCTGAGGACCAGCACCCCCCACTTCAAGTTTCCCTTCCCCCAGCCACCCTGCTCCCAAGGTAGAGGCCTGGGGTGTCAGGAAGCTGGAGGAGCAGCTGCCTGGGGAGCAGGGAGCCAGGGGAGCCCAGGCTGGCATGCAACCAGGAGCGTAGGCTTCCTGGACAGACTGCCCGCCTGCTTTCCATTGAAACTTTCAATGGAATCAACATGTTCCTGTGAAATGTTTCAATTCTGTAAAATCAGCATTTTCCAACAGAGAAGTGTTCCACTGGAAAATTTTCAACCAGCTCTAATAATCAAGGCATCTTTAACATCTCACACAGAGGTGGAGCTGAAGGACATTAAATTTCCATCTGAGAGATTGTAAGCCAAATGCTCTCCTTGCCTGCGTCCTATACCACAGTCATGGTCTTCACCTGAGCTGTCTGCAACAGCGGGCTGGTGGTTCTCCGATGAGTGCCACCATATGACAGCATATTCTTACTCCATTGTTACAGCTTGACCGGAACAGTCAAACAGCAGGGACCATGAATTTGATGTGGCCAAATAAAGGGCCATAGGAAAGGCCACTTGTGACACTCTTGGGAAAAGTCAGTATTTTTTACATTTGGAAGAAAGTTTAACAGTTTTGAACTATCATAGGAACCACAAGGAACCATTCTCAGCTCCAGTCATGACCAGGGCTTTTCTTATGCATGTATACATATTGGAGCATTTGAGTTTAAATCTCTTTTTTCCTTTGGTGAGTTACTTGGTTGATTTCCATGTCTTCTTTAGGAGGTAGATTCATAAACTTGACAAAAAGATATGGATTGTATTTGTAATGAAGATTCTGTTCAAGAAAAATTTTAGGAAAGGAGCAACAGGAATGTCCAGGACACTACAGAAGATTAATGATTCCTGACAGCTGTCAAACTACTGGTTAGAAACCTCTATTGATGACCCCATGTCTTTATGTAACCTACCTTATTTTCGGTGAGAGATTTTGGGACCTTGTTCTGTTGAGTTAAAAGTTAGCTAAATGAAGGGCTACAGATATATGTGACAATAAACAATTATTCAACCAAGAGTTTAAAGTAGTTAATCTAGATTTTTTTTTTTTTTTTTTTTTTTTTTTTGTAGTGAGCTTAGTGGACCCAAATATGTTTCGTTACTGCAAGAAATAGATAAGAGAAAGCTGTAGCTGATGTTGGAACTCAAAAAGACAATGCAGAAATTATTGTCAGCAAGTGTTATACATTCAAACTACATTATGGCAATCAGATCAAACCAGCTCTTTAAATACTATTTTACAACTCATTTTAAAAGATTGGATTTCAAACTACTGATGTCCTTCAATTTTCAGTTCTGTGCAGCTGTAATATTTAGGAGCAAAAGTTATCTTGCAGCAGGTCATGCAATAGACCAGATCTTCCAGGGTGCAATTTCTCTTAGTCTAAAATTGGACAAATAAATCTCAGGAAGAATGTGACTATTTCACCCTGTTAACCGTAAAAGGAAGTTACGGTTACAAGCTTGGGGTAAACATCTACACTGTAGATGATTTAAGCTAGGGGAGATGAAACCAACCCAACTTTCTTTTGAAGTAACTTTTCATAGAATAAATTACTGTTCAAACTTAGGTTGTATATGACTAGTATTCATATTGATTTTGAATTTTGCAAGAGAAAGTTTTAATAAATAGCATAGTGACATCTGTGCTTTAAGATCTTGTCATGATAGAGGAATTTTTAAACAGAACAGACTCTGAGTCTCAGTAAATATTTTACTAAGTGACCTCAAAATTAGGGTTTAAGTATTAGGAGTCTCACTCATGTCAACCCTTACAGTAGCAAGGCAAAGGAAAAAGAGAAAATGAAAAAGCATGAAAGAAAAGGGAGATATGGACATACCAAAGGAAAACCCAAAACAAAACAAAAAAAAAAAAAAAAAAAAAAAAAAAAAAAAAAAAAAAAAAAAAAAAAAAAAAAAAAAAAAAAGAGAAGAAGCCAAAAGACCAGAATAAAAAGAGAAACAAAAACCATCTACAGAATTACCAATCTTTTTTCGTGTCATAGAAAAACATGTATAAACCACAGCAGATAATCTGCCCATCATTACAGGAGACAGCCCTGAAACAAATCTCCAGATTTAGAAAGCTCAGCAGTTGGGAAAGTTGAACCTGGTGCTGTGCTTTGCATCTGGCATAGCCCTCGCTACGGGGCTGTACCAAGCCCCCAGACAAGAACACTCCCCCACGCCGCTCCAGGGGCACCGGGTGCCTGGTCCACCTCTAACCCAGCACCAGCTTTTCCAAGCGCACCTCATCCTGCAGAGGCACAGTCACTTAAACACTGGAAGCCATATATCATGTACAACATATGACATGCAACATGTAAAGTCACTTTTCCATCCTACACATTTTGGGAGTTTAAATTATTTTAAATTTCATTAAATGATACAGGCTATTCCAAATTTCCCAGCTGACACCTCTCAACTAGCCTCACCCCTAACACAAAATAGCGGGTTTTTTAATATATAATGACAGAAAAATGTAGCAGCATTGTTCTCCCCTGGGTAGTGTTTGGTGAAAGAGGGGAACACCACATGCAGGTAGCTGTGGCTGAATACTGATGGGTACTGCTGTCCCTGCCATACAATAAAAGAGGTTATAGATCCAAGAGGGATACATTTTGGGAAGTAGATCAGTGCCAGCCATAGAACACATGAATATACATGTGCAGTTAATGCATAAGTACCTATATATATATATATTCATACATACATGTATGTGTATATATCATGTAAGGTGTGAGGAGCTTGGGAGAGATCCCAGGGCACACACACTTGAATGAGTTTGTATATATATGGGAAAGTGGGTAAGCAGAGCCGTGCACATGTGCTCCTCACGTGCCCCCAGAATGCCTTGTATTTCTGCTCTTTTGGCTTGGTTACCACAGTGCCTGAGACTATAGTAATGCATGTCACCCTTGTGGGTAACATTTTGTTATAAATCTAAGCATGCAAATATTTGTGTCAAAGCTGTCTACGCATGCAACTAGTTGAGAAGCTGAAATGCCTTCAAGTTATGTGGCAACTGTTTTCATTTTCTCTCTAATGGTGTTTCAGTTATTTTCTAACCTCTGCTTTTTTTATTGCCTTTATTCTGCTCTAAAGCTTGACTGCCTTTCTCTTCTTTGCCTAACCCTGGGCAGTGAGAATAATTTGTAGGAGCCATCTCCAAATTTTAATACAAAGACAGCTAAAATTCCAGTCTGTATCAAAACAGTCCCTTGCAGAGCTGCTCAGCATTTCCTTTGTCTACCCAAACCCTCTCAGAGTAGCCAGAATGCAGCCCTAAGAAGCTACCAGTAATCCTGTAATAAGCACTTTCTTTCTAATGTGGCAAGGGCTTTGAAATTTAAGTTATAAATGGGACAGAAAGATTGAATTCAAGTTTCTCCTACAGTTATAGATGTGGTATAGCTGGGTATGAAGTCTGTGCCTGTGCAGTCCCCCAGTACACTTAGTAATCGCCTGGATGGCCCAGGGCCTCCCCAGCAGAGGTAAGAACAATGGGCTGATGGGAGGCCATGGACAGGCTGGAGAGATGGTGGTTGACTAAACACCTTCCCACTAGTTTGTAGTACTTCTGGGAGCAGATTTTTGACATCCCCACAGGCAGCTCCCACTATGCCTAGACCAACAGGTAGACACTACTAGTATGCTTTAATAGTTCATTAACACGCTGGGTGGAGAACCTGGACACTAAGGAGACTCCCTCAGGCAATTCCTGCAGCAGAAGTGACCAAAATGTATGTAGAATAGTAGAAACAGAAACTGCAGAAATGGTCATGTAGGACAGTCTTTTGTACATAGTTAAAGCATTTAGGAGATGTTTTGCCATTAGTTTAAGATAATCAATACCAATGGATTGTGGACATGCTGGAATGGGCATGTAGGACCACATCTCTCACAGTCTGGGAAGCCTCACCTGATCCAGCTAAAGATGCCATTGCAAGGCACCTTGCAATGCAGACCACAATCACCATCTAGATAGTGACTGATCATCTTGTTTGAGAGATTTGATTTCCCCATATACAGATAACGCAAAATCTTTGTGGTTTAGGGGTTTGCTTGTTGGTTTGTTTGTTTTTTTTTTTAAATAAACCATCCGTGAATCAATATGCAATGCCTCTTAAATGTAAGAAATGTAAAAAAGAAAAGATACTGGAAAGAGAGGTTTCTGGTAAGCATCTATCTACGTGAGCAACAACAGGAAAATGTGGACTATGGTGGAATTAAATGAAAATAAATATGAAATTGGCAGAACTCAAAATAAGTCCACCTGTCTAAAGATTACTTCAACTGTAAACACTTCGGGGAACTCAAGACCATTACCACCCACAGTGAAGAGGACTGAGGGAACCAAGATGAACTCATCAAAACAGACTTGACCTTGACTTCCCCCTGTCCTAACACTCCTGTGGTTTACACCGTTAATCCACTTACCAGGTTTTCTGAAGCTAGTGGCCCAAAAGGGCACGTGACCATGGCTTCCTCAGATTAACTCTATTTACTCAAATAATAGTAAGGAATAATAAAAAGGGATAATAATAATAATCATCATCATCATCATCAGTCTTTCTTAACAAGGCTCAATAGCATTCAGCTACCTGAATGCTCATTTAAGACTTTTCTGTAAGTTAAGGGAGCTTGTGCAGAACAGGTGAGCATCAAAGGCAGTATTCTCATCTTCCTTTTACAGCCATAAATTTGAAGCAGCTCTGTATACCTTCAAGGAATTAAACAAAGTTTATCATTTCTAAAATGAGGTAAGAATTTGGCCCATACCATATACAGTAACAGACTCTTTAACAAACTGCCATTAAGAGGACCTGGAGAAGAAAAAACAAAAATAAGTAAAGCATGGTCCTTAAGTGAACATCACTAGTTAAAGGAAGGGTATTCTATGAGCCTATAGGAAGGGATATGCATTCATAGATCCTCTTCTGTTGCAAGCAAAGGGCCAAATTGTATTTAGCCACATCAGCAACAGACTCACATAAGGAACAGAAGGAGCAATAAAATTCATATGGCTAGCTTTCATACATACAAAGGTTTCTTGTACCACGTGTCACATATTCAGTTTGTAGGAATAAATATATTAACTATGTTTTTCTAACTGAAAACATTTTCCATATGTGAACAGACTTAAAAGCACGTTTAAAAAGAAGATGCAGTAATCAGATTTTAAACTTTAACTTTAAATTCAAACCAGAACTTGAAGTAAGCCTTTGGGGATGTTCTTCCTTTTGAAAGAATGCACAATCTTGTTACCTACTTCAAGCAATGAATGGCAACAGTCAGTCACAAAAATGCCACAGAACTTCTTGGGAGTGGGAGGAGGCTATATAAAACACATTTAAACACCAAGATTGGCATAGCCAGCAAGATTTGGAAAAGACTGAGGCAAAAGTGGTTTTGAAATTTTAATAATATCCTCAGATCTTTGCTTATCAACCATTACTTGTTTCCAGAGAAATAAATCATGTCAATTCCCATTCCCCAGCTACCACACAATTGCAATAATTAAAACTGAAAATAACTTCTCTCAGAACTACAGGATCAGTTATTTTCACTAAAGATGTGGCCAATTAGGCAATATGCAGAATGAATCTTGTTGATTGGATTTCTTTGTTAAGGACTGGCAGAAAACAGTATACAGTAATAGCTAAACTGTGATCAGAGAGGAAAACAAAATAGCAGTTGTTCATCAGTGTTGTGCCCCTGATCTGTATTTGAGAGTGTGCATTGGGCCCATGAGGACATGGGAGCCAGGCAAACAGCATGAGGAAGGTATGGGAAGAAATGAAGCAAGGAGCACCAGTGATGACTGCACAGCACATTTCAATCTCTGGTCGTGCAGACCCACATATGAGACTCTTCTCATTTTCCATTTGTAGGATTTAGCTTACACTTTGCTGGCTTTGCTGAGATGCAGGAATTTTCAGGAAAAATCACCTATCTATGTGCTCATAGATAGGTAATATAAAAACTGAAGAGCATGCTTTAAAGAACAGATGTTAGAGATGTAGTTACTACTGGTAGAGTAGTAGTTCCCACTTGTAAGTAACATTTTGTTCCTCCTTCATGTGGTCTGTGTATATTCCCTGCTGCAGTAGCAATAAAATACCAACAGAAGTAGGTCCCGGAACTGTAATAAGACAGTAAAGGTACAAACTGAAAGGTGGTAAATGAAATCTTTTCCATCACTAGACTGTTTGGACTGGCGCCACAGAAAGAATAACTGCCTAGAAGGTCAAGAGACCTTGGTATATCTTACCCAGGAAAATGGGATGGAAGAACAAGCAGCAAACACATCAAGGACCTTATTACTGAGCTACTAATTAAGAGTGGCAACGGGCAATTATTTTCTTTTCTCTTCTCTTTGCTCTAACACAGCCATGTGCTATTAAGCTTCTTTGGCACTTAGGAACTGTTATACACCACCTCCCACTGGGGTGCACTGGGAGGAAGAGCACCCTTTCCCTCTCCTTTTCCTGTATAAGAGGAGCATTTGGGGATATTTCTGACACAACATTCTTCTTAGATGATGTCTTTAAGGAGGTCTTGAGGTAGAGCTTTTACCTTCATGTTTCATAGCCCTTGCTGGACTCTTCTTCTCTGATTTAACTGCTCTCTTTTTTAACCTGTGCAAAGTTTTGGTATTCTATGACAATGAATCCCACACATTGATGGTAAAATGAAGTGCTACTTTTTCCACTGATCCAACACAGTCAAAATGTTGTGTCATCATTTATTCTGCCTTCTTTGGCTGACAGTCGTTAAAAGTCTATGCCTGCTTGTTGGCCTCTAAGATAGTTCCAGTTATAAATTGATGAGATTTAATAGCACACTCAGAAGTACTACATGCCTTGTGATTTCTATTTCTTCCATCCCTTTCCAAACAATTCTAAAGTGAGTGAGAAGACTATCACACAGGCTGTTCATAACATCATAAAACACAGAATGCTATCATATTCTCTATTGTTTGCAAAATCAGCATTAAAATAGTTTTTGCATCTTTTGTGTTATAACTAAACCAAACTGTTACAGTGGTGGGCTGTTTTGCTGGTGTTGGTTGGTGGGTGTTTGTGTTTTTTTTCTTTTTTTTTTTTTTTTTTTTTTTTTTTTTTTATCATTATTAAATGTAGGTAACAAGCCACAGCAAAAATTCCAGCTAATGTTTTCCTAATGTAATTATTTATCTTGACTTTTGAGACACTTCTATTCAAAACCTTCCTGAACTGCATTGCCCTTAAGTGTACAAAACAGACAACCTGAATGAATACATAACTGGGGTATAGTGAAAATTAAAATAAAGCAAATGCCCTTTGGGAATACATTCATATCACAAATACCGTAACAGCTGGCACTGGTTGATCTGGCTTTTGGCAGTCTCTGTAGCAACGTCAAAGACACAATGTTTCAGAAACAACTGATGAGTCAGCTGCAAAAGGTTGAGAGATTTAGTTCAGAGAAGCCCATTTATTATATAATGAAATATTTCCGTAACATCCCATGTTTGACATCCCATAAGAATACTAGTTACAGGCTGAGCTAATAATACCACCTATTACTGAAACTGCAATAACATACCCCAGTATCTGACCCTCCTGCCAGCTGCTTATAGGCTTGTAAATCTTTAACCATTTGGGGCTGTAATTTTCCCTTTTTTTCTGTTTTCCTGTGACCTGTTTTTTGAGGTTTTTACAAACTAACAAAATACTGTGTTTCTTTCCAAGAAGAGCTCTTGAGACGAAAAATGTTGTTTTGTTCCTGTGAAATAAGACCTGATGAACTCTTGTTGAGAATCTCTCTGACATGCATGCTTTGAAATATGAATATGAAATTAGGGCTCTAAAGAAGTTTTGAGGAGTTTCTTTTCAACTCTCATTAAGGTCTTTTATAATTGATCCTTCAACTGTTTTGAACTTCCAGAACTAGTTCCTGACACCTGCAAAGATTTTTTGAGCTTCACACAGACAAAAAAAAAAAAAAAAAACAAACAAAAAAACTCAACAAAAATTTTTTTTAAAATCTCCTTTCAAAACAACAAAAAAAACCCAAAACAAACAACAACAACAACAACAAAACAAACCAAAAAGAAAAAAAAAAAAAAAAAGGAGCC